>NC_056750.1:107067387-107372387 GCF_019279795.1 Protopterus annectens | reverse complement strand
TGGGGGGTGCAGGGGGGCTTGCCCCCCTGCATATATTTGGTAGAAATTGTTATATATATATATACACACACACACACACACACACACACACACACACACACACACACACACGTATACCCTTTAGTAGCTCGAGGTTTCAAAACTTTGAACTTCAAATGACTGACACCATATGATCAAAGGTTTGAAACTTCAAAAACGTAATAATAAAAAAAATAAAAACAAAAAAATTTTCTTTTACATTTCTGCAGAGGGGCAAGCCCCCCCCCCCCCAGTACCCCCCTGCTAAATCAACTCCAAGATCACAGTACTGTGAAGAAAAAAAGAAGTTATGTACTCACATTACGTTCCATCGGAGTAGTTCTACTTCATTTGTCTTCAACCTGTGGATACCGGATCCGAGCTGGCAACTTCACAAGCATCTGCTCCAATCTCCTCCCCTTACCCATAATACACCATCACTACCTTCCAACCCTCAGATCGAGTTTGCTGCACCCTACACTGAACAACCCGATCCCAAAAACACCTTACACACCTAAAACCAGCTATAAATACTGTTCATATGGTAAGGCCAGGGGGAAGGAGGGAGGGACGGTTGAAGACAAATGAAGTAGAACTATTCAGATGGAACATTATGGTGAGTACATGAAGTACAGTTGTGTTCACTTACCATAAATGTAGATGGTCGAGTGTATTCCCTGTTGCAGTCATCACACTTGGGTTATCTGCTTGCAGTAGCCCTCAGTCGGCCTGATTATCAAAGTCTTGGGTCCTGCATCAGTTGCTGTCTCATCTTCCATGACGTCATGTAGTCAGGGGTATAAAGCATGCAGCCGACGCCATTTTATCAGTCTTTCTTGCCCCAGATGTCAGGTGCCCCCATAATGGGAAGCAATTATATACAAGGTTACACCTCCAACAAAAAACAAATACACCAGAAAGCTTTAAGCATAGTAAACAAGAATAGAGGTATAGACAAAAGAAGTCAGGGGGCTAGAGGGAGGGTAACCAGGACTGCAACAGTGAATACACTCGAACATCTACGTTTATGGTAAGTGTACACAACTGTACTATGTTCTTCATGTTTCACTGTTGCAGTCATCACATTTGGGCAGATTTCCAAAGCTAAGGATTGGAGGAGGTAATTAGATAGCATTGTGACCAGCTATAAGGCCCTGCAAGACTGCAGTGGCAAAGCCAGCTCTGGATTTAGAAAAAAATGGCAAGTAGTAATGCTTGGTGAAGGTATGTACAGAACTCCAGGTAGCAGCTTCTAGGATGTTCCTTGTAGGGACACCTCTGAGAAAGGCTGTAGAGGTAGATGGAGCCCTGATTAAATGTGGTCTTATCCCTTGTGGGGTAGATATTCCATGGTGCTTATAACAGAAATGAATGCAGTGGCCTATCCACTTAGAAATGGTTTGCTTTGAAATAGCTTTCCCCTCTGCCCCTGCAGCAAATGCAACCAGCAGCTGTTCAGATTTCCTGAGAGGTTTAGTCCTGTCCAAGTAAAATCTAAGTTGTCTCTGCACATCCAAGGAGTGCAGTATTTGTTCCCCTTTGTTCTGTGGATTAGAAAAGAAGGTTGGCAAATGAATGGACTGATTAAGGGTCACACTGGATACCACCTTGGGCATGAAGGAGGGATTGGTCCTGAGGGACACCCTATCCGCATGAAAGATGATGAAAGGCTCCACAGCCATGAGGGCCTGCAATTTAGACACCTTTCTTGCTGAAGTGAGGGCTAGAAGGAAGGCTGTTTTCCAAGAAAGAAATTTCAACTCTGCACTTGCAGAATGGCTCAAAGGGAGGTAAAGTGAGCTTTTCCAATACAAAGTTAAGGTCCCAGGCTGGAGTAGGGCTCTCCTGGGTGGTCTTAAGTTTCTGTCCCCTATGAGGAATTGCTTCAGCAATGGATGAGAAGAGAGGGATGGTTCTGTATTGTAATGAGCTGAAATGGCTGAGGCATGAATTCTGATGGAGGAAAAGGAAAGGCCCTTGTGAAGCAACTCAGTTAAGTATTGAAGAATCTGAGGTAAATTGAGCACTGCTGTGCCCATCCCATGAGTTTGGCTCCAGGAACAGAATCTTTTCCATTTTTCATCATAGGATTTTCTAGTACAAGGCCTTCTTGCCTCCAGAATGACATCCATCACTTGCTTACTGAGGGATGGGAACGGAGAGATCAGGTAATTAGCTAGGCTGCCCAGTTCAAGGTTTGAAGCTGTGGGTGCAGAATGTGGCCCTCCTGCTGAGAAGCAGAGCAGGGGTCTGAGGCAGGTGCCATGATGCCAGCAGTGACACCCTGCACAAGAGGGGGTATCAGTGTTGGCATGGCCAGTCTGGTGCAATCAGTATTGTCCTTGGTTTGTCCTGTTTGATCTTTAGTAGTACCTTGGAGAGGAGAGGCAGAGAAAGACAGGGCATCCACTTTCCAAGCTTATTTGTGGGGAGTCCTTGTGCAGAATTTGTCCAATTGGTAGTTTTGGGGGCGGCAATAGGTCTGTCTCTGGGCTCCCCCATTTGTTTCTCAACATGTTGAATATCTTTGGTTCCAGTTTCCACTCGTGTGGGTCCACGAGATTTCTGCTTAGATCATCTGCCAGTGTATTTAGCTTTCCTGGCAGGAAGTGAGCCTGTAGGTGCACTTGGTAGCTCAAGTCTGTGTTCCACAGAGCCATGGCTAGTCTGCAGGGAGGATATGAGTGGGTTCCCCCCTGCTTGTTTATGTACCACATAACAGTGGTGTTGTTCGTCTTTACCAATAATTGTCCTGGAAGAATAAGGTCCTTGAAGGCTGTCAGAGCATACTGTACAGCTAACATTTCTTTTTGATTGATATGCAGGTGCATTTGACTTGGGTTCCATTTGCCCTGAATGCACTACCCTGCCAAGTGAGTCCCCCATGCATAGTCTGATGCATCTCCTGTTAGGGTTTGGGCAGCAGGGGGTAGAGTGAATGTCAGTCCCTTGTTTTGGTGGCAGACCTCTGCCCACCAAAGGAACTCTATCTGTAGACAAGGTATGATAGGAATCATTGATTCTAGATCCTGTGAATGTTGTCACCATAGGCTTTTTAGATACCACTGTAGTTTCCTCATATGCAGTCTTACATATGGAATTAGTAGAATGCAGTAGGCCATGAACCCCAGGGCTTGCAGAATTTTCCTTACAGATAGCTGGACTTTGTGGCCAGTAGTCTGAAGTAGGCTGTCAAATGAACTTTTTTCTCTGACGTGAAATAGGCCATCTTGGAAGTTGTATTAAAGCTTGCTCCCAGGAATACAATTTGTTGGCAGGGTACAAGATGTGATTTCTTTTTGTTTATGGTGTAACCAGAGAAGTTAGCAATTTCTTTACAAATGCCACATGACTTAATAGTATGTCCTGGCTTTCTGCCTGAATTAGACAATCATCCAGGTATGGATATATCTGAATATTTCTTTGCCTGCAGAATGCAATGACTGGAACTAGGCACTTTGTGAATACCCGGGGCGCAGTAGATAAGCCAAAGGGCAGTGCAGAGAACTGATAGTTCATGTAGCCTGCTTTGAAACGTAGGTATCTTCTGCAAGATTCCCTTATTGGGATGTGCAGGTAGGCTTCCTTTAAATCCAGTGTTGCCAGCTTAGCATAGGAAGCAGCTGGTGAAGAGTTAGCATCTTAAATTTTGGGATCATCAAAAATGTGTTTAGGATAGAGAGGTCCTGGATAGGATGCCAGGAGTTGTCTTTTCTGGGCACCAGAAAAAGTCTTGAGTAGAAATCTTGTCCCCTTTCTTCATCTGGGAAAGGCTGAATAGCCCTGATACTTAAGAGAGAGAGAGAACTTGCTTTTGAGCCTCTGCCCACTGATTTGGGGGTAGATCTGGCCAACTGTTTGGGGTTGTTAAGGAGTGGAAGTGGAATCTGTATTCTTGGGAAACTATATTTAAAACCCATTTGTCCTGGGTAATGAGTTCCCAATTTTTTGCCTGCAGGGCAATCTTTCCCCCTAAAGGAACAGTCAGTTGTGCAGGGCTTGGAATTTTTAAAGTTAAGTCACTGAGACAGTTTTCCATAGGGGGGAGTCTTACTACTCCCTGCTGTGGAAGTGGGAGCCCCCCACTGCTTAGTCCTGTAAGTACCTTAGGACTGAAGCCTGGGTGTTCTGCTGGTTCTGGGTTTGGACTGAGAAGGCCTGGAAGAGGCAGGAAAGGACCAATACTTAAAGGGCCAATGCCTACTAAATCTGGGAGGCTGTACTTGGAGGAAATCTTTAACAGTTTGCATAGATTTAGCTTTTTCCTGCATCTTTTTAAGTACTTCTTCTGCTTTGTTGCCAAACAGGCAGTCTTGGTTTAAGGGAGCATCCAGCAATTTAGCTTTAACATGATCTGGCAAAGATTGCTCCTTAAGCCAAGCATGCCTTCTAAGTACAGACCCAGTGACAGCAGCCCTGCAAGATGCCTCTAATGAATCAAAACCACATTGCAAAGTATGTTTTCCAACTTGTTCAGCAGAATGCATTAAATCCTGTAAATCTTTATTTTCAGCACAGCCAGGAATCAAATTCATTTTCTGTTTAAGCAATCCAATAATATGCTGCTGATACTTTAACATATGAAACTGGCAGTTTTAAGGCCCTAATGGCCAAGGTTGCAGAAGTGTATGCCTTCTTACCCCATATATCCAGCACCCTGGAATCTCTATCAGAGGGGGTAGGATTTTTGGCAGTAGTAGCCTTAATGCCCTTGGGTCCCTGTGAAAAGGTCTCAGGATCCGCAGTAGGATTTTTAAAGAGGAAATTATGAGAGACCCTGTAATATCTATCAGGTTTTCTGGAAGCAACAGGTAAAGAGTCAGGGGCCAGGCTAGATTCCGAGAAGGCATCATCTACAATGTCCAGTACAGGAGGGATAGCTAAAGGCCTGAGTTGAGGCAAGAGTAAGAATTCCCTAAGCCTCTTTTTGGAGTCAGAGTAATCCTGGCTTTCCCAGCGGAAATGCTCCCTAAGAGTATGCAAGGTTTCACCAAAAGAGAAATCCTCTGGAGGGGAAGCAGAGGGAATGGTCTGTCTCTGTCTTTATCTTTGCGTTTTTTCGGAATGTCGATAGTCGGGTGGCTTACCAAAGCCATTTCTGGATAATTGAACAGAGTACCAAAATATTTAGAAGCATAAATGAACCGACGACGAATAGTTCATTGTTTAAATAGGGCACAAAACCGACAGTGAGGTACGTCATGGTCTGGGCCTAGGCAAGGAATGCAGTACGAATGGAAATCTTTATGAGGTATTTGCTTTCCACAAGAAATACAATTATTAACTTTTACTGACATCGGTTTAGAGCAAGAAAAAGTTTCCCCAACAGGGTACATAACTTAGTTGAAGAGTTTGGTTCTGACTGGCACTTGTGAACTGCTTCTGCTTCGGGCACCGCATGGCAAGAAAGACTGATAAAATGGCATCGGCTGCATGCTTTATACCCCTGACTACATGACGTCATGGAAGATGAGACAGCAACCGACGCAGGACCCAAGACTTTCATAATCAGGCCGACTGAGGGCTACTGCAAGCCAATAATCCAAATGTGATGACTGCAACAGTGAAACACGAAGAAAGTACAGTTTTGTACCTACCATAAATGTAGATGTCCGATAGGAATGCATCTGCAGTCCTTACAAATGGGTTGTCCTGTCGTCAGGCAGCCCTTCGGTCGGCCGGATTCCAAAGTCTGGGTCTGGCCTCGGCTGGTGTCGCACTTCACCCGACGTCATAGCTGCAGTTCTTCGGGTATAAAGGCATCAGCCGACGCCATTTTCCTCAGTGTTTCTTGCCCCAGATGCCAGGTGCCCTCTTGGAAGGCTAAATTTGGATAAATGCCAATGTTTCCAAATAGTAGAGAGCAAACACAAAAAATAAGCATGTATGTACATATATACAAACAAATACACCATAATAGATCCCCCCCCAGCTAGCTATAAGATGGGCAAATACCCTAGGAGTACCACAGAGGGGAAGGAGGGTGGGTAATCCTGACTGCAGATGCATTCCTATCGGACATCTACATTTATGGTAGGTACAAAACTGTACTATGTCCTTCAAGGATGCATCTGCAGTCCTTACAAATGGGTAGAATACCATAGCCAAACTAGGGGAGGAGGAATAAGAAATTATGGTGTAGTTAGGATCCCTTGCAAAACAGCAGTGGCAAACCCTGCTCGGGATCTAGAGTATAAAGGTAAGTTATAATGCTTGGCAAATGTATGCACGGAGGTCCAAGTAGCAGCCTCTATAATGTCCTTGGTAGCCACTCCTCGTAAGAAAGCTGTGGTAGTGGCCGTAGCCCTTGTAGAGTGAGGCCTGATGTTCTCTGGAGTTTTCTTTCCATGGTAGGAGTAACAAAATCTAATGCAATTTCCTATCCACTTGGAGATTGTCTGTTTTGAAATTGCTTTTCCTTCCCTTCCTGTTGCATATGCTACCAGTAGCTGGTCAGTTTTTCTATTGCCCTTGGTTCTGTCCAGGTAGTAGCGTAACTGTCTATGTACATCCAAGGTATGCAACAGTCTTTCTCCCCGGTTCTGAGGGTTGGGGAAGAATGTAGGTAGGTGGATAGCCTGATTTAAAGATACTCTGGATACCACCTTGGGCATAAATGTAGGATTTGTTCTCATGGACACTCTATCTTGGTGGAAGATCAGGAAGGGTTGCACTGCCATTAATGCCTGTAGTTCAGATACCCTTCTTGCTGAAGTGATTGCCAGCAGGAAAGCAGTCTTCCATGATAAGTATTGTAATTCTGCTGTTGCTGCTGGTTCGAAAGGAGGAAGTGTCAATTTTTCTAGCACAAAGTTCAAGTCCTATGCTGGCAATGGTGGTTTCCTAGGAGGTTTTACATTTTTAATTCCTCTCAGAAACTGCCTGAGCAGAGGATGCGAGAAGACAGGAGGATCTGAGCTGTATTCTGCTGAAATAGCTGATGCATGTATCTTGATGGAAGAATAGGACAGGCCTGTGTGGAAGAGCTCTGCCAAGTATTCCAGGATGTTGGCTATGTTTACCTGTGACACATCTTCTCCCTTTGCAGTACTCCAAATGAGATATCTTTTACATTTTGCTGCATAATTTTTCCTTGTTGAGGGTCTGCGAGCCTCAAGGATAATGTCTTTAACCCTTTGTGATAAATTTGGATTAATTGATCTTATGTAATGTTCCAGGCAGTCAGCTGCAGAGTTTTCAGGCTTGGATGCAGGATGTTGTAGTTGTTCTGTGTTAACAGCAATGGAACCAGGGGTAGTGTCCATATTTGTTCCCGAGACATGCTCCTTAGCAATGGGTACCAATGTTGTCTTGGCCAGTCTGGAGCTATCAGGATGATCCTTGGGCGGTCCTCTTTGATCTTCAATAGCACCTTGTGCATCAAAGGAAGTGGTGGGAATGCATATGCTGTCAGGTTTTTCCAACTGAAAGATAGGGAGTCCACCTTCCAAGCAAGTGGGTGGTACGTCCTTGTGCAGAATTTCTTTAGCTGGTGATTGTGTGGGGATGCAAATAAGTCTATTTCTGGGAGTCCCCATTTCCTTGTAATGTCTTTGAAGATGTCCGGATGTAGCATCCATTCGTGGGCATCCGTGGTAGTCCTGCTTAATATGTCCGCTAGAATGTTTTCTTTTCCTGGTACAAAAATTGCTTGTAACTGAATGTTGTAGCTCAGAGCCACATTCCATAGGTCCAGTGCCATCCGGCATAGAGGGTATGAATGTGTGCCTCCCTGTTTGTTGATGTACCACATAACTGTTGTGTTGTCTGTCCTTATCATCAACTGACCTTCTTGGAGAAATGGTCTGAATGTCTGGATTGCCAATTTTACTGCCAGCATTTCCTTTAGATTTATGTGCAGGTGCAGCTGGTCTTGAGTCCATAAGCCTTGTATGCATCTGTCCAGCATGTGGGCCCCCCAACCGAGGTCTGAGGCGTCCGTCGTGATGGTTTGGCTTGGTTGAATGCCGTGGAAGGGCAATCCTGTGTTTGATTGACAGGCCTGAGCCCACCATAGGAACTCTTGCTTCAGGCATGGGATTATTGGAATTTTGGTTTCTAGGCTGTGTTTGTGTTGAGACCATAAATTCTTTAGGTACCACTGTAGCTTTCTCATATGCAGTCTGGCATGAGGGACCAGTATTATGCAGGATGCCATGAAGCCCAAGGCTTGCAGTACTTTTCTTGCTGTTAGATGGTTCTGCTTTGTTAATGCCAAGAAGTAGAGAGGTAGATGCTCTTGCTTTTCTGCAGTTAGGAATGCCATTTGCTTTGATGTGTCCAGTTCTGCACCCAAAAAGGTTATTCTTTGGGATGGTATCAGCCTTGACTTTTTTATATTGACTGTATATCCCAGGGCTTGTAGCAGGTAAATGACTCTTTGTAAGTCTTCTATTAGCTTGTTTTTGTTGTCCGCTTGTATCAGGCAGTCGTCCAGGTAGGGGTAAATTTGGATTCCCTGAAGCCTGCAATGAGCAATTACTGATGCCAGGCATTTCGTGAACACTCTGGGCGCAGTAGATAAGCCAAAGGGCAATGCTGAGAATTGATAATGCTCTGATCCTGCAAGAAATCTGAGGTATCTTCTGCAAATTGGTCGTATGGGGACGTGCAGGTATGCCTCCTTGAGATCTAGAGTTACCAGCCAAGACTCCTTGCCCAGCATGGGAAGAAGCTGCTGTAGAGTCAGCATTTTGAATTTTGGAACAATGAGGAATGTGTTTAAAGCGGACAGGTCAAGAATAGGCCTCCATTTGTTCTCTTTTCTTGGTACCAGGAAGAGTCTGGAGTAAAATCCCTTTCCTTGCTCCATAGATGGTACCTTTTCCACAGCTCTCATCCTTAATAATTGAGATATTTGTTTTAGAGCTTCTGTCTTTTGATTTGGAGGTAGGTTTGGCATTCCTGTCTTCCCTGGTAGGGTATGGAAGTGGAACCTGTAGCCTCGGTCTATTGTCTGTAAAATCCACTTGTCTCTTGTGATGTAATGCCAGTTTATTGAGAATAAGGCTAGCCTTCCGCCTAAGGGTGCTTCTAGTTGTTCCCTGGTAGGCGGTGCCAGAGCCAAGTCACTGTGATTGTCCTGTTGCAGTGGTGGTGGCTGTGTCTGTGCCTCGCTGGTTGTTACCCTGCCACTGGCGTCCCCTGTAGGCACCCCTGGATTGGTTTCTGCCTCTTGATCGCCTATTCCTGCCTCTCTGTGCTTTAGAGGAGTCTGGAAAGGACCAATTTTGGAGGGCCAATTCCTGCTAAACCTTGGAGGTTGGACCTGTAAGAAATCTTTCACTGTTTGTACAGATTTTGCCTTCTCCTCCATCTTCTTCAGTACCTGTTGTGCAGGAGAACCAAATAAATTGGCCTTGTCCATGGGAGCATCTAACAGTTTTGATTTGACATGGTCCGGTAAGGCCTGCTCTTTCAGCCATGCATGCCTTCTGATAACTGTGCCAGTCATGGCTGATCTAAAGGAAGCCTCCAGTGCATCATAGCCGCATTTTAAAGAATGGTTACTAACTTGCTGAATGTTATGTACCATTTCCTGAACATACTTTTTATCAAAAGGTTCATCAGAGGACAGTTTTTTAGTAAACTAGTCAAGCATATATTCTTGATATTGGATCATATGAAATTGACAGTTCAAGGCCCTAGCTGACAGAGTAGCAGAAGTGTAAACTTTTTTACCCCATCTCTCTAAGGATCTGGATTCCCTTTCAGAGGGGAGGGGATTTTTAGCAGAGGTAGTTGCTACAGCCTTAGGCCCCTGGGAGATAGTTTCGGGATCTGCAAAAGGAGCCTTGTATAAATGGTGATGTGTGTCCGGGACCCTGTAGTACCTATCGGGCTTAGCAGGGGCCGGAGGTAATGAATCAGGAGCAGTACAAGCATCCTTAAATGCATCATCTACAACAGGAAGAACTGGAGGTATAGCTAAAGGCCTATGTTGTGGTAAATGCAAGAAGGTTCTAAGCCTTTTCCTGGAGTCTGAAAAATCTTGGCCCTGCCATTGGAATTGTTCCCTCATAGCATGCAAGGTTTCCCCAAAGGAAAATTCCTCAGGTGGAGAGGCAGAAGGGATGGACTCTTCAGCATCAGAGTCTTCGTAAGGGGAAAAAGGAGCCTCTGGAGGGTCTGTATTGTCTGAATCATCAGAGGAATCATCTGTGGACACTGGCTCAGGGGGCTCTGCTCTAGGCCTCTTCTCTGGAGGTGGATGAGAGGCCCTGTCTGGATGAGGCTGTGATCCCCGGATTAAAGAAATAAGATACTCTGCCAAAGAAAGCATTTGGGAACTGGAACCGGGCCTGTGAGTAGGGGTCTTAACAGGCACAGTTTTTGTAGCTTTAGCTGCTTTAGCCCTGGCAAAGGCCTTAATGGACATGGCTGCAGGAGGCCTAGCAGCTCCACGTGCAGGAGTAGAAATATCCAAGGGAATAGTGTCTGATAATTCCTGAGAAATCGCAACAGCAGGTTGGATTTCAGAAGCCGATTCCACGAGGTTAGAAGAAGCCTCTGTAGAAGGAATGCTTTCGGCTGAAGGAAGAACCGCTTGCTCGGTTTCAGCCGAAACCGAGACACTCGCGGTTTGCTTAACCGCGGTTTCAGCCGAAACCGCGGACCGCGAGTGTCGGTCCTTTTCCTTGCGTTTTTTGGTTACTTGTGTAGTCGGAGGATCCGACGGCATATTATAAGCAAAATCAGAGCCGAAAAACTGCTCAGCAAATTCCAACCGATGTCTAAGCGTTCGTCGGTTAAAAGAAGCACAGGCTAGACAAGCTGCTACGTCGTGGTCTGGGCCTAAACAAGGTAAGCAGTAAGAGTGGAAATCTTTATGAGGTATTTGTTTCCCACAAGTTAAACAGTTATTCACTTTTTCTGATATCGGCTGAGGCAAGAAAGTGTCCCCAACGGGGTACTTAGCTTTTTAGAAGTCTTCGAAGTTGTATTCGGTAGTAGTAATCTCTGGTTCTGACCGACCGGCACTTGCGAACAGCTTCTGCTTCAGGCACCACGCGGCAAGAAAGACTGAGGAAAATGGCGTCGGCTGATGCCTTTATACCCGAAGAACTGCAGCTATGACGTCGGGTGAAGTGCGACACCAGCCGAGGCCAGACCCAGACTTTGGAATCCGGCCGACCGAAGGGCTGCCTGACGACAGGACAACCCATTTGTAAGGACTGCAGATGCATCCTTGAAGGACATCATCTTCTTTATCTGAAGTAGTTTACTTCATTTGATCTTCAACCTGTGGGACAGAGTCCCCAGCTACTAAATACCTGAGTGGCCTTCATGGAAGGATATTCCGGAGCACTGCAGAACCAAAGGATGCTCTCTTTCGAAAAATCAAATCCAATTTATAGTGATAAATAAAGGTATGAGATGAGGACCTAGTATATATAATACACTGAAAAATACTAGTAGTTAAATACACCGGAATGCAATACAAGCACGCTGTAGTTGGTGTAACAATCTTCTTTTATTGCATTCTGGTACCACGGCCTTCGCTTTCTCAAGGAATACATTCATCCTACATACCGTCACACCTTTTATATCCATTGCAAGGTCAGATTGACGTAATTAATTGCAATCAAACAATTAAACAACCATTAAGTGAACCTACCCTTATGATCTGCAAAATTGTGCTAAGTGCATTATTAAGTGCATTGTTTTTTATATTATTTTTAACTTCAAAAAATTAGTAATAAACATTAAGTATAAAAATACTTTATATAATTTAATGCCTATATTATAAATAACATTTCCTTTCTTAACATTTAAATAAATAATACATAAAAAATATATATTGTCAAAAGTTCTATACAAAACTTTATATTATAAATTTTTTTATTATGAATTTTTCTATTGATAAACACTAAATGTCTAAATAAATTTTTATATATCCACTATCATTGTCCTTGAACTTCAATTACTTATAATACAAAGATTCATGTTTCAATGTTCATACCATTTGGAAAATAAGTTTTATAATTCAAAATAAATCTGGATTCCATTTCTAATAATCTATTATGAAATCCTGCATCACCCTCTAGATTTTTAGGTTTACCTAACACACAATATATGAATCCTTCAGGAATCCCCCTATGAAAGTCCAAAAAATGTTTAGCCACAGGACTCTCCAATCTTCTATGCTTGATGTCGCCCAAATGTTCCATAATTCTGAGTTTCACTTTTCTAGTAGTTTGACCAATATACCATTTTTGTTTGCCACAACCACAACCTATAATGTACACTACCCCTACCGAATTACAATCAAAATATTCTAAGGCTTTATATTTCACATTGTTAATCTTAGTACCATCTAAATTCCTAACTTTACTGCAAACTTTACATTTGCCACATCTATATGTTCCTATTTTTTCTGTTTTTGAGTTTTTTCCCAAACTGTGCCTTGTGCTCAAAATCTCTTTTAAATTGGGATATCTACCATACGAAAAGGTAATTGTACTTGGGAAAAGATTCCCCACTCTATCATCACCCAAAACTATTGGCCACAAATTTAATACTGTTTCCCTTAAAATCACGGAAAACTGGGAAAATTTGGTAACAAAAAATATCTTATCTTTTTTAACAATTTCTGATTCAATGCTTTCTGACCAATTTCCTTGAAAAACATGTGGCCTTGAATGCTTACTTCTATCCATGTTTCTCTCTGAGCATTCAGGGGTTATCAGACCCAATTCCTTCTCCACTTTCACCCTAGCTGATTTAATGGTAGCCACAGAGTAACCTCTCCCAATAAGTTTCCCTTCAATTTTGTCAAATTCATCTCCCACTTTGGTCAACTCGGAAATATTTGCACCAATACGTTTGAATTCCCCCAAAGGTAAAGAGTTTAATAAAGATCCGCTGTGCATGCTGGAAGCATGCAGAAAATTATCAGCGGCTGTCTCTTTATAAAAAGGTTTAAATTTAATCCTATTGTTGGACCCTACATAGAATTCAATATCCAAATATTGTATACTCATACCCCCTTTGGTATATGTGAAATCCAAACCACATGGATTGCTCTTAATTTCCAAAATAAATCTGTCAAACTCCATGGGATCACCTCTACACAAAAAAAGAAGATCATCTATGTATCTTTTATACTTGACTACCTTCGTCCTGAAGAAGTTGTTTGTATAAATGAAAGAATTTTCAAAATGGGCCATGAACAGGACCGCATATGAGCACCTAGTAGCCACAGAGCAAATGTCATCTAATGATACTCTCGACCAAAAGGCCTCAGAAGTAGCCATGGACCTAGTCGAGTGAGCTTTAACCTGACCAGGAGGAGACAAACCTTTATACTTGTAGATCTGAAGGATACATAGGGAGATCCACATAGCAAAGGTCACCTTGGAGATAGGTCTACCCAAAAAAGGTTTAGAAAAGGACACAAACAACTGGTCAGATTTACGAAAAGTTTTGGTCCTGTGCAAACAGAACCGTAACTGTCTATGAACATCCAACAAATGCAACTTGTATTCCATTTTGTTTGTAAAATTTGTAAAGGAAACAGGTAAATTGATAATTTGACTGATATTAATCTCCGATGCCACTTTTGGGAGAAAAGAAGGATTGGTGCGAAGTGAAACCCTGTCCTTGTGGAAAATCATGTATGGAACCTTAACAGACAACGCCTGAAGTTCAGAAACCCTCCTAGCAGAGGTGATAGCCACTAGAAAGGCTGTCTTCCAAGACAAAAACTTAAGATCTGTGGTTGCTGCAGGTTCAAATGGAGGAGCAAACAACACTTGAAGTACCATAATAAGGTCCCACAGGGGAATGGCATCTTTGACCAGAGGACGTAAGAGAACGGTACCTTTAATAAAAGCTTTACACAATCTGGAAGAGGCTAAAGAAGCAGAATTCTCACCCACATGAAAATGAGAAATGGCTGCTAGTTGAACCTTGACCGTAGATGAGCCAGCCCCTTGATGAAAAATATTTGCCAAAAAATCAAGAATAACCAGAATAGGAGCCGTGAAAGAATACTAAAACACTTCCATTTGCTGTGATAAATCTTCCTGGTGGACAACTTATGAGCTGCCACCAAAATAGACCTAACCAAAGAAAACAATCTGGGAGTCCTAGCAATTAAGGGAGCCGGAGCAGCCAAGCTGTGAGCTTCACACTGTCCAGATTCGGATGAAGGACTCTCGAGGGGTGCCTGAATAGGCTCCATGATCCAAGGAGGAGCTAGAAGATGAGACAAAAGGAAGGGAAACCATACCTGGCGAGGCCAAAATAGGATACTGAGGATCACTTTGCTCCCTAGTCGACAAGCTTTCTATAGGAATTTCGGAATAAGGGGTACAGGAGGATAAGCATAAAGAAGACCGGGAGGTCAAGCATGGACTAGAGCGTCTCTGGGGGACTCCCCCAGCGAGGGGTTCATAGCGAAAAACTTGCTGCACTTCGCATTGGAAGGAGATGTGAAGAGATTGCAGCAAGGCCGACCTCACTCTAGAAAGATCTGCTCCACTACTGAAGGATTCAGAGACCATTCGTAAGGCATCAGAATAGTCTGGCTTAGTTTGTCCGCTAGAATGTTGGACCACCCCGGAATATGCGTTGCTACCAGAAAACGACTGGTGGAGATCACCCATTCCCAAACTCTCATGGCCTCACGGCAAAGGGGGTAAGATCTGGTCCCTCCCTGTTTGTTGATATACCAGACCACTGACATGTTGTCTGACTGGATTGCAATGGTTACCAGAGGTAAAAAGGCATGAAGGGCCTGCAATCTAAAAGGACCACCCTCATCTCCAGAACATTTATATGCAAACTGGTCTTGATCGGGGACCACATGCCTTGGACTGTCCTTCCTGAACAATGCCCCCACCCTAGTTGTGAGGCATCTGTGGTCACTGTGGCTTGGGCAGGAGCTGGAACAAAAGGTCGTCCGGCCAAGATTTCCGAAGATTGCATCCACCAAAGAAGGGATGACCTGCAAACTCTGCTGAGGTGTATTGGGTGCAACAACGGAAGATCCAACAAGGACCACTGCACCCCTACAGTCCACTCTAGTACTCGCATATGTAACCGAGCACATGGTAGGAGTGTTACCGTTGCTGCCATAGAACCTAGGGCCCTTAAGACTGACTCTGCTATATATATATATATATATATATATATATATATAGGGGTTTACTATCAAAATATGGACTGACACTCAGATTTCGCATATGCGGAATCACTTGAGTGGGTGGAACAAATCAAGAACCAAAAGTGTCCAAATGCATTAAACCGAAAGCAAAGAGTTGATTGGGTGTTGTTACATCGCAGTTTATTTGAACGGTTAATTTTTAATTATGGTTTGAAGTGGTTTGAATGTCGAACGTCACATTTACCATATTCGACATATAGTAAAATTGTTACTCACAAATTCCATCATCTGAGTCATTGAAGTGATCCAAAAATGTTGTGTCTTTCAACAAAATGATAGTAACCTATATACAGACACACACACGCACACGCACACACACACACATATATATATATATATATATATATATATACATATAAATATATATATATATATATATTATGCGCACATATATCAAGCAAATAGAAAGACCCCCCCCCCCAAAGTTTCTAACCATAAATATCACAAGTCTAGGCTGGAAGTATATAGTAAACTATATATATATATATATATATATATATATATATAGTGTCTACTTCATATGATCAAAAGTTCATTTGATAGATTGATAGAAACTCATTTGACTGGGACCATAACACCGAAATTTCAAAACACTGAAAACCCATTTGACTGAAAACTCATAACACTCAAACATTGCAGTTAAAGATATATGCCCTTTTCCCCACTGTAGTGCGATCATGGAGTTAGAATATATAGTTAGGGGGTTGGGGGGCACAGCCCCCCACATTAGGGGTGTGTGAGGGCCGTAGACACCCCACATAGTTTAGGTAAATATTGTTTTTTGCAAAGAGTTATTCACTGCAGTTATAAGTATCCATGTGTATGGTTTAAAATGTCTGAAGTATGTGGGGCCTCCACCCCCAACACCTCCCTAACTATATATTCTAACTCCAGGATCGCACTACAGTGGGGAAATAATCCTTGAACTTTCATGTTTAGGTGTTATGAGTTTTCAGTCAAATGGTTTTCAGTGTTTTGAAATTTCGGTGTTATGGTCTCAGTCAAATGAGTTTCTATCAAATGAACATTTGATCATATGAAGCAGACCCATATACATATATATATATATATATATATATATATATATATATATATATATATATATACATATACACACACACACACACACACACACACACACACACACACACACACACACACACACACATCAAACAATAGAAAGACCCCCCAGAGGTTTCTAACTAAAAATATCACAAGTATTAGACACCAACAAGTTGTTTAAGCGCTTTCATTCACATTTAATACAGAGTGAACTTTGAAGTTGTTTCTGAAGAAGTTCACTCTGTATTAAATGTGAATGAAAGCGCTTAAACAACTTGTCGGTGTCTCATACTTGGCTGAAGTTCTTGGACTGAATTTGTTGGTGTCTGTTTTTTTACTTTGTTTGGTGCTTCTAATTGTGTATTAAAAATATCACAAGTCTAAAGTCCCTGAGCTACCAAGAGAGGCTGGAAGCTCTATCCCTTTATTTTGCTGTCTTACAGACTTTGAGGAGAGATTTCTGTGTTGCAAACTGAGCCACTGGAGACTCAATTGTCCTGGATCTCATGTTTTTCCTAAAGTCCAATATCTCCACCAGTACTAGAACCAGGGATCTAAATCTTCAATAACAGATAATATAAAGGGACAAGTGTAAATGGGCTGTGTACTACATGAACTACAAAATGAACTGGCACCTCACCTAAGTGTCCTGTTTAATCATATCCTCACCTCAGGCTTCGCGTCCACTGAGTGGCGCACAGCTACAGTTATCCCACTCCACAAGCGGGGGGGGATCAACCTTGGATCCCAGGAACTACCACCCCATCAGACTGACGAGCCTGATCTGCAAGGCCATGGAACGTATTACCATGGAACTTATAAACAAAGATATTGGCAACCTTCAAACACTGGACCCCACCCAGTTTGGGTTTGTGAAGGGACGATCTTGTCTCCTGAACCTGACTGACTTCTTCGAATCAGTCTCCAAAGCCGTGGATGAGGGTAAGGCAGTCCACACAGCCTATAGGCCTTTGACACCATCCCCCACTCTGGAATCATAGATAAACTTACTAAGCTGGGCATTAATCCCTGCGTCACCCGATGGGTTGCCAACTGGCTTACTGACAGAACCCATACTATAAAAGTAGCTGACTCCAATCCAGCTTCAGACAAGTGACAAGTGGAGTATACTCCTCAGGGTTCAGTCCTGGGACCGTTCTTGTTTGGCATCTACTTCTCTGAAGTACAGGCCAACACAAAGGGACTCTGGCTAACAAAGTTTGCAGATGACTGCAAACTGGGAGCCATTATTGAATCCCCAAATTATGTGGATACTCTACAAAGGGGCCTTACAAAAAAAGATACTTGGTGTTAGAGCCATGGGCTCAAGCTCAATGCCAAGAAATGTATAGTTATCTCCTTTGGGAAAAAAACATGTACCCGTGAATTACCACATAGGTGGCAGTACACTAAACACCAAAAGTGTGATAAGAGACTTAGGGACACAGGTGGACAGTGGTCTCATCTTCAGTAACCACACCGCCACAACAGTCAGGAAATCCTTCTATGTGGCACACCTCATCACGAAGGGCTTTTCATCCAGAAAAAAGGAGGTCATTGTCCCACTGTACTCATCCCTCATTAGACCCATTATAGAATACAATGCCCGATTTGGTATGTACCTCTCAAGACATCTGCAACAACTGGAAAGGCCGCAGAAATACCTCACTAAAAGAATCACAAGCCTAAAGCAGATGTCCTATGCTGACCACCTTAAAAAACTCCAGCTATACTCTGTCACATATTGTCTACTCAGAGGCGATCTCTGCTTAACATACAAGGCCATGTCAAACCCAGAGCTGTTGGACATGCTACACTTCAAGAAATCCCTATCCCTCAGAGACACACACTCCAGGGATCTAAACCTTACCATCACAATAAACAACACATGCTGGAGGGATAGGTTCCTGACCCAGAGGCTCCCCAAACTCTGGAATAGACTGCCCATACATGTCAAGCAGAGCACCTCCTTGGCCTTCTTCAAAAGAAACCTTGGTGATTGGATGGAAGAAAGGAAATTCACCCTGGGGATCACGTCAGTCGCCCTGCTAGACAGGGGTCCAGGGAAGTAAATACTGTGGGAAGAAATAGCCAGGGAATTGTTATGGCTAGGCTTGTATAGGCCCTAGCGCTGATAGCCTAGTACCAACCTATGAACTTAAGTTTATAACACAGGGCTTTCCCTAAACTCTAGAATACAATTTTCCTGCATATAAAGCAAACAAAGTAGCTACCTTCCTTTAAACAAAAATTAGATGACTAGATCGCTATCCACAAATTTACTCCAGGATTGACCAGTATAGTCCTACTGCAGAAAGGAGGGTACAGGCAAAGCGAGAATAGCCATGAAACTCAGGAGCCTTGCAATATCTCTACTCTGTGAATCTGAAAATAAATGGAGAACAGTCATTTATTGTACAACTATGTCACTGGTGCAGCAAATGCATATGCATGCAAATGGAAGGTATTTTTGTAAGATGGATGGCAGCACTCCTAGTACATGCTAAAGGGCAACAGTAATGGCCAACATACTTCAGTAGCAGCTGCAAGAAAATATTACCTTAATCATAAGCTATTGTTATACTCTATTATTACAGTTCTAGAATTAATCTGATTTACTCCCTGATATTTCCCTGCATGTGGTACTGGGTTTTGTATGCTTTACATAACATATCTTTATACCAAGAACATTCTTCTACATTATTATGTTTTTTTTACCTATTTCCCCCATCATGGTTGAAAAAGATACATTTTGGGAGAAAACATAAGTCCACCAATACATACACTGCAGTGCTCTCTTATGGAAAAAAAAACAGAATCCCTTCAGTTAAGAATGGAGTTTAAAAGGTTTTATGTAAGCAGAATCACTTTAGTTGAAGTACAGAGTTTAACGGGTTTCATGTAAATATTAACCCAGAACCAACATGTACACATTTCAGTCCTTTGCATTTGTTGGCTTGCAAAAAGTATGATGTTGCTGTTTGCAATACTATACAATATCAAATACTTAATTTTTATTGCTGAAGTGCTTAAATAGTGAAGTGGTCAGTTTAATAATTTTACATGTTTGATAAATGAAATGTGAGCTCTACTATGTGACAAATCTTAGGGACCTTACACCTCCTGGTAAAATACAGTTGCTGGAGCAAAAATCACATCCACTACACTGCTGTCAAAAGTCAAATTCTAGTTTTCTAAAGAAGGACCCCCCACTTTCAAGTTTATACCCGCAAGAAACAAAATAAGGCAAACATGAAACTACTACAATGGTTTTGTGGTTTTCAACACCCCAGCTTCATGAAGACTTATGACTTCCTGACCCCGATTCCAAAAGACTTGCTCTCAATGTAAGTGACCAGTTACACCGAGAGCAGGTGTTATGGAATCTGGTCCCTTTAGTAAGCCTGTTTATAGATACACCTTACACCAAAGTAAGTCACTTACACTGAGAGCAATTCTTTAGGGATTTGGCCACCTGTTTTACGTTGTACCTGTATGTACTATCAGTGCCTGCCACTGATAACTTCTTTAGCAGGCATGTCCTCTCTTCCAGCTAACTTTAACACTGCAGTGTTTCTCTGGAGAGTCAACAGTGGCGCAGAAGAAAATAGCAATCTGCTGTAGATCTTCATACTATGAAGGAACCAGGGGGAAAAGTTTCACTAAACTCTACAGTTATTAGAAACTGGCACTCATGTACAACTACAGCAGAATCAAACACGCAGAACAAGTACACTATGAGAAAGGGCATTACACAGTTCAAAAATTTACCCATTTATTCTCAGTATGTCAGTCTGTTAGCATCAGATAAACAATAATATCTGATCGGGTTTAGTGGATATTCAATACATTTTACTTTTTTTTATTTAACAGTATTTATTAACATATTCCAAAATATAACAAATAAACATTACCAATTATTTGCTGCTAAGTCAAATCCTACTCTCTGTGATTTGAAAGACTTTGGTAAACCAGCCCTCTCTGTCAAGAACTACTTCAAGTTCTGCAAATTACTGTTCATTGCCTAAGCAATGCTGTCTATCCACTTTAGTCGTCAATGCTCCTTTTTTAACTTTGGTCTTTCCCATATCTGTGCTTTTCTTCCATTTTGTAATGACTCTTGTAATGAATCATGTGGCCAAAGTATCTTGAGTTTTAGATTTGCTATCAGGCCTCCCACTGAACATTTTAGAATTATTTTCTTAAGTATTGGCTGATTTGATCTTCTTGCAATCCATGGAATTCTCAAAAGTATTCTCCAATAACATTTATTTTAAAGCGCTAATTTCTCTCACAAAGCCTTACTTACAGTGCAACTCTCACAGCCATGTTATTAAACACAAGGTTGACAATGTGATGTTTTTGCTTTTTAAAATCGTATCCAGATTTACTAAACTTTCCTTCCAAACAGGAATAATCTTTTAATTTCATGACTGCCATCACCATCTGAAGAGAAATTTGGATCCAAGAAGATAATCCCTGTCACTGTCTCCATTTCTTCCTCATCAAATTGCAAAGAACTGACAGGGCTAGATGACAGAATTTTACTGGTTTTGCTCTTTCTGCATTTACTTATTTGCCATTTATTTACCGGGAAAGTCCACTGGGCCATTCAGAGCCCATTTTCAGGGGAGGCCCAGGGAGAAAAGCTCCTCTGAACATGATTAAAGGTGAATCCATACATGGGTAATATTGAATCAGAGGTATATACAAAGAGTAGTTCACAGTTAGTTGATAAACAAGTAGCATACATGTAACACAAAATTAGCCTTTAGGTATCAACATTTACATGAATTTACAAGGTTTCAGAGCAGTGAGGAATTTTGGTAGATATAATAGTAGATAGTAAAATATCACTTGCATTCTAAGGAAGCTTGGTACATGTACAATTCCAGGTAGAAGATAGGTATTCATGCAACTAAGCTTTGAAGGAGGCAGGATTCTGAGTTGTTCTAACAGATTAAGGTAGAGCATTCCACTTTTTTGGCTATAGAGTAGGTTTATGTACTTGCAGAAGTTGTTGATTCTCACAGCTGAGGGGCCTCTATGGGAGGTAATAAGTTAATACTGAGCTGAGCTGAGGGCAGGGCAATCTGAGGGTTTAATGATCAATTTGTGTACTATAGTTAGTTGCAGGTAAGAGAGGTAATTTGGTAGATTCAAGCCATTTTAGGGATCATAGAGTGGGGTAGTGATGGGTGAAGTATTTGCAGTCAGTAGCAAATTTGGCAATTTTGTTCTAACAAGTCTCAAGTTTAGTTTTCAGTGAGGTTTAAGGTTGGTAATTAGAGAGATGCCACTGACAAGTGAAGGGAGTAAGTACGTGGAACAAGGGTTTCTTCAGTGGAGGGCTGAGGAAGTGATTATGTCTACAGAGGATTCCTAGTTTTTGATGAGTTTTGCTGTATGTGAATATCAAATTTTAGGTATTCGCCTATAGTGACTCATAGAAGTTGTGTGTGGCTAACAAAAAGAAGTTATGCACCTACCATAACGTTCCATGTTAGTTGTCTTCTTCTCGCCTTTTTTCTTGCTGGTTGGGTTCGGAGCCGATCCTCGGCTCCAACTTGGCCATCTTCAAAAGCTCGAGAGCTGCTTACTGGCTCAAGGCCCCCCTATATCCCATGATGCCTGGCGCTAGATACCCAGATCTCGTTTGTTAAGTCTAATTGCAAACATAATAATAAATAAATGCTATCCTAGAATGCATAATTCCTACTGGGGAGATTACTAAGCAGAAGGAAATAGCCAGAGAAGACTCAGCCAGTGCAAAAACAAGAGGGACTCTTCTCGGTCCACTAGGATAGGGGGATGGAGGGTGGGACGCAAGAAAGAAGGCGAGAAGAAGACAACTAACATGGAACGTTATGGTAGGTACATAACTTCTTTATGTTAAGTTGTCTATCTCGCCTTCATTCTTGCTGGTTGGGACAGCGTCCCTAGCACATAAAATCCTAGGTGGCTCATCAGAAAAGACTCTTCAGAACAGTGGAACCAAAATCAGCTCTGCTCCTGGAAACCAAATCCAACTTGTAATGTGAAATGAAAGTATGTGGGTTGACCCATGTAGCCGCAGCACAAATAGATTCCATGGGCAACCTAGCCTGAAAAGCCACTGAAGTGGCTAAAGCTCTGGTGGAGTGACCTTTTGGTTTGACCAGTAATTCTTTATTCCTGAGTTGGTATATGAACGTGATAGAAGACAACCACCTGGATAAGGTCACCTTGGAGACCGGAAGCCCCTGTTTACCTACTGCATAAGACAGGAACAGTTGATCTGATTTTCTAATGTCTTTGGTTCTATGTAAATAAAAGCGTAGTTGCCTGTGAACATCTAACTGATGCAACTTATACTCTGCCCTGTTGGAGTGGTTAGGGAAAAACACAGGAAGGTCTATGGACTGATTCATGTTACTCTCTGAAGAGACCTTAGGAAGGAAGGAAAGATTAGTCCTCAGAGCAACCCTGTCATTGTTGAACACGAGGTATGGGGGACAGATAGAAAGAGCCTGTAGTTCCGAAACTCTTCTGGCTGAAGTAATAGCTACCAGAAAAAGGGTTTTCCAAGATAAGAACTTCAGTGAACAAGAAGCTGCAGGTTCGAAGGGGCAAAATTAAATTTAGATCCCACAGTGGTAGAGGATCTCTCACTGGGGGCCTGAGCAGAGTGGTTCCTTTGAGAAAGGCTTTACAGAGCTTATGGGACATGATATTGTTTTCCGATAGGCCAATGTGAAAATTTGAAATTGCCGCTAACTGAACTCTAATTGTAGTGGAAGTGGACCCAGCATGGAAGGGCTCCACAAGAAATTCCAAAATGGAGTGTACGGGGGCTGAAAAGGGGTCAATACTTTTTGCCTCTGCCCAGGAAGAAAAACGTTTCCACTTACTAGCATAAGTTTTTCTGGTCGTAGACTTGTGTGACGACAAAAGGATTTCACGCACAGAGGGGGAGATATCTGGGAGCCTGGCTAAGGTTGGAAGTGGAGCAACCACGTCGTGAGCTGGAGAGAGTACAGGGATTGGTGCAGCCCACCCGACTGATGAATCAGGAGGTCTGGAACTAGGTCCAGAGTCCAAGGCTGTTCGAGAAGATAGTGATGCAGGAACGAAAACCATATTTGTCGAGGCCAGTAAGGAGCAATGAGGATCATTTTGTAACCCAAAACAGTAGCCTTCTCAATTAGCTTCAGTATGAGGGGGAATGCATAAAGAAGTCCCTGGGGCCAATCGTGGACTAGAGCGTCTCTGGGGGAATACCCGGGAAGTGGAAGGAGAGAGAAGAAATTGCTGCACTTGCTGTTGAAGGGAGTTGCAAAAAGATCGCAGCAAGGTTGGCCCCATCTGCGGAAGATTTGGTCCGCAATTACCTGGTTCAGAGACCACTCGTGAGGCATGAGAATTGCTCTGCTCAGTCTGTCTGCTATGACGTTGGACCTCCCAGGGATGTGCGTTGCAATCAGAAACCGTTGGGAAGAGATCGCCCACTGCCAGAGTCTGAGCGCTTCTCGACATAGGGGGTAGGACCTGGTTCCGACCTGCTTGCTGATGTACCACACTAAGGACATATTGTCCATTTGAACATGCAATGGTCCCGGTAGGAAGAGAATCCTGAAGAGCCTGCAATACTAAGAGCACAGCCCTCATCTCCAAGACGTTTATGTGCAGATGATACTCGTGAGGTTGCCAGGTGCCTTGGACTGTTCTGCCCTGATAATGCCGCCCCACCTGATCAGGGAGGCATCCATGGTCACTGTAGCCACTGGAGTGACCTTTTGGTTTGACCAGTAATTCTTTATTCCTGAGTTGGTATATGAACGTGATAGAAGACAACCACCTGGATAAGGTCACCTTGGAGACCGGAAGCCCCTGTTTACCTACTGCATAAGACAGGAACAGTTGATCTGATTTTCTAATGTCTTTGGTTCTATGTAAATAAAAGCATAGTTGCCTGTGAACATCTAACTGATGCAACTTATACTCTGCCCTGTTGGAGTGGTTAGGGAAAAACACAGGAAGGTCTATGGACTGATTCATGTTACTCTCTGAAGAGACCTTAGGAAGGAAGGAAAGATTAGTCCTCAGAGCAACCCTGTCATTGTTGAACACGAGGTATGGGGGACAGATAGAAAGAGCCTGTAGTTCCGAAACTCTTCTGGCTGAAGTAATAGCTACCAGAAAAAGGGTTTTCCAAGATAAGAACTTCAGTGAACAAGAAGCTGCAGGTTCGAAAGGGGGCAAAATTAAATTTAGATCCCACAGTGGTAGAGGATCTCTCACTGGGGGCCTGAGCAGAGTGGTTCCTTTGAGAAAGGCTTTACAGAGCTTATGGGACATGATATTGTTTTCCGATAGGCCAATGTGAAAATTTGAAATTGCCGCTAACTGAACTCTAATTGTAGCGGAAGTGGACCCAGCATGGAAGGGCTCCACAAGAAATTCCAAAATGGAGTGTACGGGGGCTGAAAAGGGGTCAATACTTTTTGCCTCTGCCCAGGAAGAAAAACGTTTCCACTTACTAGCATAAGTTTTTCTGGTCGTAGACTTGTGTGACGACAAAAGGATTTCACGCACAGAGGGGGAGCTATCTGGGAGCCTGGCTAAGGTTGGAAGTGGAGCAACAACGTCGTGAGCTGGAGAGAGTACAGGGATTGGTGCAGCCCACCCGACTGATGAATCAGGAGGTCTGGAACTAGGTCCAGAGTCCAAGGCTGTTCGAGAAGATAGTGATGCAGGAACGAAAACCATATTTGTCGAGGCCAGTAAGGAGCAATGAGGATCATTTTGTAACCCAAAACAGTAGCCTTCTCAATTAGCTTCAGTATGAGGGGGAATGCATAAAGAAGTCCCTGGGGCCAATCGTGGACTAGAGCGTCTCTGGGGGAATACCCGGGAAGTGGAAGGAGAGAGAAGACATTGCTGCACTTGCTGTTGAAGGGAGTTGCAAAAAGATCGCAGCAAGGTTGGCCCCATCTGCGGAAGATTTGGTCCGCAATTACCTGGTTCAGAGACCACTCGTGAGGCATGAGAATTGCTCTGCTCAGTCTTGTCTGCTATGATGTTGGACCTCCCAGGGATGTGCGTTGCAATCAGAAACCATTGGGAAGAGATCGCCCACTGCCAGAGTCTGAGCGCTTCTCGACATAGGGGGTAGGACCTGGTTCCGCCCTGCTTGCTGATGTACCACACTAAGGACATATTGTCCATTTGAACATGCAATGGTCCCGGTAGGAAGAGAATCCTGAAGAGCCTGCAACACTAAGAGCACAGCCCTCATCTCCAAGACGTTTATGTGCAGATGATACTCGTGAGGTTGCCAGGTGCCTTGGACTGTTCTGCCCTGATAATGCCGCCCCACCTGATCAGGGAGGCATCCGTGGTCACTGTAGCCACTGGAGTGACCTTTTGGTTTGACCAGTAATTCTTTATTCCTGAGTTGGTATATGAACGTGATAGAAGACAACCACCTGGATAAGGTCACCTTGGAGACCGGAAGCCCCTGTTTACCTACTGCATAAGACAGGAACAGTTGATCTGATTTTCTAATGTCTTTGGTTCTATGTAAATAAAAGCGTAGTTGCCTGTGAACATCTAACTGATGCAACTTATACTCTGCCCTGTTGGAGTGGTTAGGGAAAAACACAGGAAGGTCTATGGACTGATTCATGTTACTCTCTGAAGAGACCTTAGGAAGGAAGGAAAGATTAGTCCTCAGAGCAACCCTGTCATTGTTGAACACGAGGTATGGGGGACAGATAGAAAGAGCCTGTAGTTCCGAAACTCTTCTGGCTGAAGTAATAGCTACCAGAAAAAGGGTTTTCCAAGATAAGAACTTCAGTGAACAAGAAGCTGCAGGTTCGAAAGGGGGCAAAATTAAATTTAGATCCCACAGTGGTAGAGGATCTCTCACTGGGGCCTGAGCAGAGTGGTTCCTTTGAGAAAGGCTTTACAGAGCTTATGGGACATGATATTGTTTTCCGATAGGCCAATGTGAAAATTTGAAATTGCCGCTAACTGAACTCTAATTGTAGCGGAAGTGGACCCAGCATGGAAGGGCTCCACAAGAAATTCCAAAATGGAGTGTACGGGGGCTGAAAAGGGATCAATACTTTTTGCCTCTGCCCAGGAAGAAAAACGTTTCCACTTACTAGCATAAGTTTTTCTGGTCGTAGACTTGTGTGACGACAAAAGGATTTCACGCACAGAGGGGGAGCTATCTGGGAGCCTGGCTAAGGTTGGAAGTGGAGCAACCACGTCGTGAGCTGGAGAGAGTACAGGGATTGGTGCAGCCCACCCGACTGATGAATCAGGAGGTCTGGAACTAGGTCCAGAGTCCAAGGCTGTTCGAGAAGATAGTGATGCAGGAACGAAAACCATATTTGTCGAGGCCAGTAAGGAGCAATGAGGATCATTTTGTAACCCAAAACAGTAGCCTTCTCAATTAGCTTCAGTATGAGGGGGAATGCATAAAGAAGTCCCTGGGGCCAATCGTGGACTAGAGCGTCTCTGGGGGAATACCTGGGAAGTGGAAGGAGAGAGAAGAAATTGCTGCACTTGCTGTTGAAGGGAGTTGCAAAAAGATCGCAGAAAGGTTGACCCCATCTGCGGAAGATTTGGTCCGCAATTACCTGGTTCAGAGACCACTCGTGAGGCATGAGAATTGCTCTGCTCAGTCTGTCTGCTATGACGTTGGACCTCCCAGGGATGTGCGTTGCAATCAGAAACCGTTGGGAAGAGATCGCCCACTGCCAGAGTCTGAGCGCTTCTCGACATAGGGGGTAGGACCTGGTTCCGCCCTGCTTGCTGATGTACCACACTAAGGAATATTGTCCATTTGAACATGCAATGGTCCCGGTAGGAAGAGAATCCTGAAGAGCCTGCAACACTAAGAGCACAGCCCTCATCTCCAAGACGTTTATGTGCAGATGATACTCGTGAGGTTGCCAGGTGCCTTGGACTGTTCTGCCCTGATAATGCCGCCCCACCTGATCAGGGAGGCATCCGTAGTCACTGTAGCCACTGGAGGGGAGAGAACAAATGGTCTGCCGTGGAGCACTGATGGAGACCCATCCACCATGCAAGATGCTTCTTGCATGCCTGAGTGATCATAATCATGTAAGACATGGAAAGTTGCTAAAAGGACCATTGGGTGAAAAGAAGCCACTGGAGGATCCTCATGTGAAAACGAGCTAGAGGGACAAGTACGATCGCTGCTGCCATGAGACCTAGCGTTTCAAGGACAAACCTGGCTTGAATCCTTTTGCATGCTAATAAAACCTTGACATGCTGATGAATCACTAACACCCTGTCTGGTGGGAGGCTCACTAACATGTCTTTGGTATTTAAATTTGCGCCTATAAAGGTGATAGATTGACAGGACGACAATGCAGACTTTTTGAAATTCATTGTGATACCTAGCCTGGAGCAAGTGTAGAGAGTGCAGTCTCTGGCTCGCAGAAGGTGATGTCTGGTGGTAGCAGTGAGGAGCCAGTTGTCGAGATATGGAAACACCTGGAATCCTTGCCGTCTCAGGTGAGCGGTAGCTACTGCCATACATTTGGTAAACACCCTGGGGGCTGTGGTGAGACCAAAGAGCAGAAGTCTGAACTGATAATGGCTGGCTCCCAGCCGGAAGCGAAGGAATCTTCAGGAGCATCTGTCCATTTTGATGTGGTAGTACACATCCTGAAGATCTATGGAGCACATCCAATTGTCCTGACCTAGAAAGGGTAAAATGGACTGAAGCGTGACCATCCGGAACTTCGTTCTTTGTACAGACTTGTTTAGTCTGCTGAGATCCAAAATGGGTCTCCAGTCCCCTGTCTTTTTTGGTACCAAAACGAACCTTGAGTAAATTCCGGATCCTTGTTGGTCTGCTGGGACTTGCTGGACGGCCCTTTTTCTTAGCAGTTTTGAGACCTCTTGCACTGCTTGGTCCCTTAGATTGGGTGGAACATCTGGAAGGGACTTGTTTGACCTTAAGGGGGTGCGAACGAAGGGAATTCTGTAGCCTCTGGATATGACGGACTGTACCCATTTGTCTTGAGTTATGTGTTGCCAGGCTCTTGGGTACAGCGATAATCCTCCCCCGACTGCCTCCAGAGGTGAGCAGCCGGGCAACCCTTCAGGGATGCTGGAAGGGCTTGTCAGAGAAAGATTCTCTGCTGCCCTGGTTTTGCGGACCCCCTCTGCCACGAGGGTGGCGTCTGTTAGTGTTCCCTCCTCTGCCCCTGGAGGGGAACTCACCACGTGTGTCCGGCAAGGCTCCTTGGGATTTCCGGAACAACATCTTCCCACTCTTCTGACCCTTAGGATATGGTCTGGAGGGAGTGGAAAAATGGACTCCTACAGCAGAGAGAGTCTTGCCTTCCTGCTCACACCTGGTATCTTTCACCTGTGTTCCGAAGAGAGAGGAACCATCAAAAGTACAGTTTTGTACCTACCATAAATGTAGATGTTCGAGTGCTCATACAGCTGCAGTCATAACAGATGGGTTATCCTGCCGTCAGGCGGGTCCTCGGTCGGCCGAATTCCAAAGTCTAGGTCAGGCGTCGGTTGTCATCACTTCCTCCCTGACGTCAGTGTGGCAGGGGTATAAAAGAGGCAGCCGACACCATTTTCTTCAGTTTTTATTGCCCCAGATGTCAGGTGCCCCCAGAAGGAAGGCAAACATAATGTTATGGAAAAATGCAATGTTGATAAATCAAAAACAGTAGTTGCAAGCAAATACACCATAAAAGAATACCCCAACAGGTTATATGAAAAAGGGTTTGTCATAAGGCCTGTCCTAAGAGGGGTTGGAGGGAGGGAAACCTGGACTGCAGCTGTATGAGCACTCGAACATCTACATTTATGGCAGGTACAAAACTGTACTATGTTCATCGTGCATACAGCTGCAGTCATAACAGATGGGAAGAATCCCAAAGCTAAGTAAGGGTGGTAGGCACTAAGTGGAACTAGGAGGGGCTAGGATGCCCTGCAGGACTGTTGTGGCAAAGCCTGCTCTAGATTTAGAGTATAGTGGGAGGTGATAGTGCTTGGAGAAAGTGTGCACTGAACTCCAGGTGGCTGCTTCCAAAATATCCTTGGTAGGGACCCCCCTGAGGAAGGCTGCAGAGGTAGCTGTGGCTCTGGTGGAGTGGGATCTGATGCATGCAAGCACAGTTTTTCCATGAAATGAGTAACAAAAACGTATGCAGTGGGCTATCCATTTTGAAATTGTCTATTTGGAAATAGCCTTTCCTTGAGCACCTGCAGCATAGGACACAAAGAGTTGCTCAGATTTCCTGAATGGCTTTGTCTTGTCCAAATAATAACGAAGTTTTCTGTGAATGTCCAAGGAATGTAGTAGTCTTTCCCCTTTGTTTTGTGGATTAGGATAAAAGGTAGGTAAGTGGATAGTCTGATTCAAAGCTACACTGGATACTACCTTTGGCATAAAGGTAGGGTTGGTTCGTAAGGAAACTCTGTCCTGATGGAAAATGATGAATGGTTGCACAGCCATGAGGGCCTGTAGCTCCGAAACCCTGCGAGCTGAGGTGATAGCCAGAAGAAAGGCTGTTTTCCATGACAAGTACTGTAACTCTGATGAAGAAGCTGGCTCGAAGGGAGGAAGGGTCAGCTTTTCCAATACGAAGTTAAGGTCCCAAGCAGGGACTGGTAGTTTCCTTGGGGGGTTTATATTCTTTGCCACTCTGAGGAACTGCCTTAAGAGAGGATGAGAGAATAAAGGAGGATCTGTGTTGTATTGTGCAGAAATGGCTGAAGCGTGGATCTTGATTGAGGAGAAGGAAAGTCCATTGTTTAACATCTCAGCTAGGTACTGTAAAATTTGAGGTATATTTATTACCCAAGGATTCTGTCCCTTCTTTTGATTCCAGGCACAAAATCGTTTCCATTTGGTGGAGTAGGCCTTTCTAGTAGAAGGTCTTCTGACCTCCAAGATGACATCCTGCACCTCCTTGGAGAGGAGAAACTGTTGGGAAATCAAGGAATTCTCCATGCAGCTAGATTTAGAGTTTTGAGATGGCTGTGAAGAGTTTTGTAGTTGTGCTGGGACAACAGAAGAGGGACTAGAGGTAGGATCCATGGTGGGGAATGTGTCAGGCTCTTCAGGAGCGGATACCAGTGTTGCCTTGGCCAGTCTGGAGCAATGAGAATAATTTTCGGCCTCTCTGTTCTGGCTTTTAATAGAACTTTGGGCAGCAGAGGAAGAGGCGGGAAGGCATAGACTGTCAATGTTGCCCAATTGAAGGAAAGTGCATCCACTTTCCAGGCCTGTGGATGATAGGTCCTTGAACAAAATTTTTTCAACTGGCAATTTCTGTGGGTAGCAAAGAGATCTATGTCTGGCTGTCCCCATGCCTGAGTTATCTTTGTGAAAATTTGAGGATGCAACTTCCATTCATGTGGATCTGTCATATTTCTGCATAGATTGTCTGCCAGTGTGTTTTCCTTCCCTGGCAGGAATTGTGCCTGTAGTTGAATTTTCAATTCCAGTGTTGTGTTCCATAGGGTCATGGCTTGCCTGCACAGGGGGTATGAATGAGTTCCCCCCTGTTTGTTTATGTACCACATCACTGTGGTGTTGTCTGTCCTTATCAATAGCTGGCCTGGATGCAGTAGGTCTTTGAAGGTCATAATAGCCTTTTGCACGGCTAGCATTTCCTTTTGGTTGATGTGAAGCAGCTTCTCTTTTCGTGCCCATTTTCCCTGAATGCACTGATCTGTCATGTGTGCTCCCCAGGCGTAGTCTGAGGCATCTGTTGTGATGATTTGAGTTGCTTGAGGTATACAGAAAGGAAGACCTGTGTTTCTTTGGCAAGCTTGAACCCACCACATAAATTCCTTTTGAAGGCATGGAATGAGTGGTATAATTGCTTCCAAGCTGTGGCTGTGTTGAGACCATAAGTTTTTTAGGTACCACTGAAGTTTCCTCATATGCAGCTTTGCACATGGGATTAGTAGGATGCAAGATGCCATGAATCCCAGAGCCTGCAGGACTTTCCTTGCAGTTAGCCTGGTGTAAGTTGCCATTTTTCTGAAGTATTGAGACAGTTGCCCTTGCTTGTCTGGCGTGAGGTAGGCCATCTGGGTGGTCGTATCCAAGCTGGCACCCAGGAAAATTATTTGTTGAGAGGGTATTAGTTTTGATTTCTTTTTGTTGACTGTGATTCCCAGGAAATTCAACAGTTTTATTACAAACGCCAGGTGCTGCAGTAGTATGTCCTTGCTGTCCGCTTGGATCAGGCAGTCATCCAGATATGGGTAGATTTGTATCCCTTGTAGTCTGCAGAAGGCGATTACTGATGCCAGGCATTTCGTAAAAACTCTGGGTGCAGTAGATAAGCCAAAGGGCAATGCAGAGAATTGGTAATGGGTTGAACCTGCAAGAAATCTGAGGTATCTTCTGCAATCTTGTCTGATAGGGACATGCAGGTATGCCTCCTTGAGGTCCAATGTTGCCAGCCAAGACTCCTTGCCCAGCATGGGAAGAAGCTGCTGTAATGTGAGCATCTTGAACTTTGGCACCTGTAGATATGTGTTTAGGATGGATAGGTCTAAGATAGGTCTCCAATCTTTGTCTTTCCTTGGTACCAGGAATAGTCTGGAATAAAAGCCTTGACCTTGTTCTTTTGCAGGTACCTCTTGAATTGCTTTCATGTCCATGAGAGCTGAAATTTGTTTTTGTGCCTCTGCCCTTTGATTTTGTGGCAGGTTTGGCATGCCTCTCATTTTGGAAGGGTGTGAAAGTGGAACCTGTAGCCTCTGTCTATAATGTCCAGAATCCATTTGTCTTTTGTAACAATAAGCCAATTTTTTGAGAATAATGCCAGTTTTCCGCCCAAAGGTGCTGCCATTAAAGCTTTGCTTGGCAGGTGTAGGGGGAAGTCATTGTGTCTGTTTTCTAAAAGACTGTGATCTATCTTCTCCACCTCTTGGGGTTGGTGCTTGCCACTGTCTGGCTCTGAAAGATCCTTGAGGTTGCCCTCTACCCCTTGGATGCCTGTATCTGCCCCTTTGAGGTCTGTCCGTGGCTGGAAAGGACCAATTTTTGAAGGCCAGTTTCTGCTGAAACGTGGAGGCTGTACCTGCAGGAAATCTTTCACTGTTTGCATTGATTTCGCTTTTTCCTCCATTTTCTTTAGCACCTCCTCTGCTTTAACACCAAACAATACATCTTTTTGAAGAGGTGCATCTAATAATTTAGCTTTGACATGATCTGGTAAGGTTTGCTCTTTGAGCCAAGCATGCCTACGTGTAACAGACCCCGAAACAGCAGCTCTACATGAGGCCTCTAAAGCATCAAAACCACACTGCAAGGTATGTTTACCCACTTGCTCTGCACCATGCAACAAATCCTGCAACTCTTTTAAATCTGGTTGTTCTGGTTGTACCATCTTGTTTTTCAGCTGAGATATCAAAAACTGTTGATACTTTAACATATGGAACTGACAGTTTAATGCCCTCATGGTTAAAGTGGCTGAGTTGTACACCTTTTTCCCCCACCTTTCTAAAGATCTGGAATCTCTCTCTGAAGGTAATGGGTTTTTAGCAGTAGAGGCCTTAATTCCCTTGGGACCCTGTGAAATAGTTTCTGGGTCAGCAGTATGGCTTTTATATAGGAACTGGTGAGAATCAGGAACCCGGTAATACCTGTCTGGTTTAACAGGAGCTGGAGGCAAAGAATCAGGATTAAGGCTGGCTTCTGTGTACACATCATCCAATATATCTAAAACAGGAGGGATAGCCAGAGGCCTATGCTGGGGGAGCAGAAGAAATTCCCTGAGCCTTTTCTTGGAATCTGAGTAATCTTGGCCTTCCCAGTGAAAGTGTTCCCTCAATGTATGCAGGGTTTCCCCAAAAGAGAAGTCCTCAGGAGGGGAGACCGAGGGAATAGACTCCTCTGCATCAGAGTTTTCGAATGGAGAATAGGCACAATCCTGGTCCTCAGATAGTTCTGAGGTAATAGAAGCTTGATCTGAGGAAGGGTAGTCTTCCTCTAATCTGGGCCTTTTGTCACAGGGGGGTTGAGAACCCCTGATAAGAGTAATCAAATCCTCAGCCATTTTAAGCATCTGTTTTTTAGGCATGGTGCCTTGAGAAGGTGTCTGAGGAACCTGTGTTTTGGTTTTCATGGCTGTTTTAGATTTAGTGAAGGCTTTAATAGAGAAGGAGGAAGGCCTGAAGACCCCTTGAGAAATGGCAGGCCTGTCTAAATTCTGAGTTTCCCCGCCAGGAGTGGCGTCGGTATCTGTAGTAGGAATGGGGGCCGAGGAGCCTGCGACCCCGGGTACTGAAGACACCGGTAATGCATTGTCATCGGTACTCAGGGGCTGCGTAGGCGCCTCGCTGAGTACCGGAGAACTCGTAGTCGGCCTTAGCGTGGTATCAGTAGGTGGTGCGGACCTCGTATGTCGGTCCTTATCTTTGTGTTTTTTGCTCAAAACTGGTGTCGGAGTATCCGACGACATAATATAATTACATTTTTTGCCAAAAAAGTGAAGGGTGAACTCTGCCCGATGCTTAATAGTGCGTTTGTTGAATCTAGCACAAAAACGGCAGGCCGAGACGTCGTGGTGTGGGCCTAAGCAAGGTATACAGTAAGAGTGGAAATCCTTATGCGGTATTTGCTTCCCACATGAAATGCAATTATTAACTTTGTCTGACATCGGTCTGAGGCAGGAAAAGTTTCCCCAATGGGGTACTTAGCTTTCAAGAAGACTTCGGCTGAAATGCTTTCATAAATCTCAGGAGCTGGCCGACCGGCACTTGCGAACTGCTTCTGTTTCGGGCACCGCGCGGCTAGAAAGACTGAAGAAAATGGCGTCGGCTGCCTCTTTTATACTCCTGCCACACTGACGTCAGGGAGGAAGCGGCGACAACCGACGCCGGACCTAGACTTTGGAATTCGGCCGACCGAGGACCCACCTGACGGCAGGATAACCCATCTGTTATGACTGCAGCTGTATGCACGATGAACATCGGGGTGTTGGTGAAAGACGCACTGAAAGGTTCCGCAAAGTTACATAGTCGCATCCAAGCATGCCTTCTTAGGGCCACGCCTGTGCCTGCGGCTCTATTCGCACCATCGGCTGCATACGAAATGAGCCGCATGGAGGAGTTTACCACTGAATTAAGAGTCACCAGCTGGGAGGCTGCCTTAGCCTGGGCCCCCTCAGCTGATGGATCTTGGAGAGTATCTCCAAGCTCTTTCAGGAGATCCCTCTGAAGACGGGTAAAGTGGCACAGGTAATTCAGGGACCGCATGGAAAAGGTCGCTGAAGAGAACATCCACTTCCCATATCTGTCCATCGTCCTGGACTCCTTCTTAGAGGGATGGACAGATGAAGTTTCAGCCAACTCCTTCTTTGTGGGCGCTGATACCACCATGGCATCAACGGGGACACCCTTGGTCAAGAACTGTTTGTCCTGTGGGGCAGTAATGAACTTGGCAGGTCTTCTAGGGGTCGGTTCCACTGTGTCTGGAGCCGTCCACACCTTTTGAGGCACCACAGACATCAGTGGGTCGAAAAGCGAAGACACCCAGGAGGTGGAAGTTCGGGATCCAAATGCATCCAGGAATACTGACTCATCCTCAGAAGGGCTTAGGGTAGTCCAGTTTCCCCTCTGCCTAAGCAACTCAAGGATGTCTGAGAAGGAGACATCTTCAGAGGGGGATCTTGGGGACCCTTCCGACTCCTCTAAGTCGGTATCCGATGTGACAGACTCGGGGGAGTCAACATGCTTCCTCTTGCATTTTCTCTTGCGAGGTGGTTCCTCTGAAAGATCAGGGGAGGCCTTGGAAGAGGAGGATACACCCAAAGGGGTGTCCTGGAGCACTGGATCCCCACACTTGGGGTTCGGAAGCGGGGCAGAGGCTGATGCAGGCACCCTAGGGGGAGGAGTCGATGGGGTCGATCGTGGGACTGACTCAGGGGCCAGTACACTCCTCATCACCTTGAAGGCATCCCTGCCCGGACGCAGAGAAGGCTCAGGCTTCGAAGAAACCAGAAGCCCTCCCCACACAGAGGGAGACGGCTCCGAGGCAGATATGGGAGCCGAGCTCACCTGCGCCGAAGCACCAAGAGGGAGAGTGGGGTCGGACAAGGGTCCGATGCCACTCGGCCCCTTGGAGCCGACGAGGGAGTCTCGGCATCCAGATCCTTCCAGGGAAGGTACCATGGAAGGGATCGGAGCCGACGAAAGAACCAAAAGAGAGGGTATCGGTGCCGACGGTTCCACGACTCGAACCCCAACGAACTCCGGTTTCGAGCTCATAGGAAGAGTCGGAGGAGTAACATCTACAGCTGTGGACGGAGCCGACTCCTGATGAGGAGGGCTGGACAACATTTTAGCTAGGGCCTGCGATTTTAAGAGCCTAATGACCACTCTTTCCAAGTCATGCTCCAAAAGTCTAGAGGACCGAGAAGAGTGGGATGATCAGTGACTATGCTCCGATTGGAGCAGGGGCGACTTCGGAGCCGAACGTATTGACTCCAAAGAAGGAGACCTGGATCTCTTTCGACTCTCAGCCTGCTCCGAAGACTGTGTCGGAGCCAATTGGGAGGGAGGGAGAGACATCGGTTCCAGCCGGAGTCGAAATGGATTGGGTGGCTTCACCCAACGATGGCTCTGAACTGGGAGCCGACGGTTTAGGTGGCCTGGAAGATTTTACCGGCTGAGCCTTCGCCGGTGAATCTTGGGGTTTTAGCATACCCCTCAGAATCAATTTATTTTTGCGCTCCTGCAGGACTCTTGGACTGAAGGCATGACAGATCGAGCAAGAGTCCTGCAGGTGCACAGCACCCAGACAATAAACACAAGAAGTGTGACCATCTGTCAGAGACATCTTCTGACAGCATGAGTCATACTTCTTGAATCCGGATGGTTTTGGATCCTTGGACATTCTAGGGAGAAAACCAAGGACAAGTTTCCACACAGATGGTTAAGGTAACCAACAGTAAAAGTTAACACTCTACAGTTACCACAACCCACTACAAATACCACTACAACCAAAAAATGTCTAAAAATAGAAGTTATGTTCTTTTACCACGCGTCCATGTGTTGTCTCTTCTCTCCTTCTCTTCTTGCTGGATGGGTTGGGCGACCTGCGGCTCCGCTCCCTCAAAAGCTAAAAGGAGCTTGGTTGGTTCCTGCTTAGAGGCCTCCTTATCACCCACAATGCTAGGCGAGTTACCAGATCTCGTTTGTAAGCTAACCCAGCTCTAAACCCAGCTTATAATAGTAAAAAAAGAACTCAAAAAAGAAGGAAGGAAGAAGAAAGAAGTACAGAACATCCACATCCTGATAATATGCATAATAATATGTCTAAAAAAGAGGTGAAAAGAAGAGAGGTGAAATCCACAACTCCTGGTCTGTCCAGGAAGGGGGAAGGCCAGAAGGAAGGAGAAAGAGAGAAAGACAACTAACATGGGCGTTATGGTAAACACATAACTTTATATTGTATTAGGATGTCTATCTCGCCTTGTTTGTGCTGGATGCCTTCATTCTTGCTGGATTCCCGGTGGCCCCTAGGAACCAGACTGGTGGAACGGTGGGAACACCAAGTTGTTAGTCCTAGAACTAATAGCCAACTTAGCCTTATATGAGAAAATTAAGTAAAGTATGAGCCCAAGCCAAGCTGTGAGGGTAGAGCAAGTGTGTCTTGTCTAGAAGCTAAAGAAAAATAAAGAAGTAGCCAAAGCTCTGGTGGAGATAGCCCCAGGGTGCAGCTCATGTCTAATGATGTCTAATCTCATATGATGTCTATCCATCTTATATACAAAATCTGTATAAAAGAAAACTGGATCTAATGGTCCCTTTCACTGACAAGATTTTCTGACCTCTCTGATTCTGTTTTCTTCAACTGTATCGATTTTCTGAACCTTGTATAATTCTATCAGGTAATACCTTGTTCAGACCTATTGGAGTATTCTGGAAAAATATTTATTCAGAAATTGGAATTATTCTGGAAAAAGACTCTGACCAATTGTTTTATGCGGAAGAGGATTTTCGGCGAAGGATACTTTAGGACAAAGAAAGAAGAGATTGGGTGAGAGAAGGAGGAACGACTTGAAGTTCTGAAATAAAGAACTTGACTGAAAGAGTTTCCAAGTTCTGAAACTTAAAGATAAGAGTAAGACATTAAAAGAAAAGAATCAAAAACTGCTAAAAAATTTAAAGAAGAGGAAGGGAGGGAGGGAACTAGGAGAAGGAGGAAAAGAGATAGGAAACTATTTTCAAAAACTCCTGAAGGAGGATTTCAAGGAGGAGAAAGAAGAAGGGGAAATTAAGTTATACCCAGATTGAACTTTAAGTGTTCAGGGGAATTAGACTTATTGAAAGTTCAGCTAGAAAAAGTTATGGATAGCTGCCTGAGTGGGAAGAGTGAACTAGAAAGAATCCTTTGCTGAAAGAAGAATATGAGAAGAAAATGAAACTCCCTTTGGCATTTCTATGAGAAAAGAATTTGAAGCTACTCAAATAAATCTAACGAGTGGAAGATTTATGAGCTATATACAGCTATCTCTAACAGTGGAAGATTTAAGGAGGGGGAAAAATATAAGGGGGTGAGAGTGAGAGAGAGAGCAGTGAGGGAGATAGGGAGAGAGGGGGAGGAACCTGACCGACTGATGAAAAAAGAAGAGGAGGAAAGAGGACCTGAAACTAGAATGACTGATGGTGATAAAGGATCTGGAGGGAGTAGAGGAATTCCCAGCAGTAAGAAAGGAGGAGCGATGTGAGGAGGGGAAGAGATTAACTTCTGATTAATTTGAGACAAAAGTTGGAGAGAAAAAATGGCTGAAGGAAATACTGCTAAAGTTGGACTGGTAAAAGTGGGAAAGGAGGAAATAAATAAGCAAGTCTGGTTTGCAAAAGAGTGCACTTTTCTCTCTCTGCTGGGTTGGGAGAAGATAAACAGAGTAGAGTGAAATATGACCCTCTCACTAGGTCTGGACTCTAGCAACAGGTCGCAGCAAGGCTGACTCTGAGGAGAAAATCCAAGCTGCCGCAGAGTCTTTCAGAGACCCCTTGGTATCAAGCCGTATGTCCTCTGCTCAACTTGTCCGCAATATGACCGGACTTCGGGGATGCGGTTGCATCTCCTTGTTGCTTGATGAAGAAATAGAACATTACCTGATCTAGGTACCACTGGATGCTCATCTCCAGAACATTTATGTGGTCAATTGCACCTGATTTTGTTGATGTACCACACTCATCGTCTAACAATGGTGCTCTGCCCAATTTCGTTTTGTGCCATGTGCCTGGACTGTCTGTTTATGCCATGCCCCGATCCCGACTCATCCTGCAGAAGAAATGCAGATAAGGACGGATGAGTTTGTCTCGTTGTCAGAGACAGGACTGGGCTGCCCACAGATGCCCCCACCCAGCCTCAGATCTGAGGGGTACCGTTGTCAATGGAGATAACGTATGAGGTGGTGGTGAAAAGGGTCCCTTCCGACAGGAGCTGGGGATAAATGTGGTACTGTGAAATTGCTTTTGCAGCTGGCGCATGTGACAATAGTCTAACACCTTGGAAACTAACCTGGCTTTGATTGAGTACAACGCTGAGAACTGAAATCTGTTTATGAAGGTATGTGGCTAATGGATGTGAAGGTATAGAATTGAACATTGTTAATACCTTCAGAACTATGTAGGTAATAGTTTGACAAAGTTGAGAAAACGGAACTTTCGCAATTTTAGAATATGTCTGAGCGAGGTGACTGTGCCAGCCAATTTGGAATCTTTATGAGATGCTTACTTCGAGCATGGTGCCAGGTAATCCATGACAAGGCACACCTGGGTGACTTTTGCCAGAAGCCAGATGCCAATACCGCCCTTGAACAAAGCCTGTACCGAGAGAAGGTCTAGCCATCAAGGGCAGTGGCTTGAGATGAAGGCAGCCTGTGAGATCGTCCAAGCGAGGAATCCTTTGGAAAATCTGTGGTTTTCTTTGACTGGAGAAGCATCCGAGGCCGTTCCAATGATGAATTTGTCCAAAGGGCGTGATTTGACCAAGGCAGTCCATCAATTTTGGTTGCTTGAAGGATTTGTCTGATTACACTGACTGAATGCTCTGGTTCCGTCTCCTTTTCTTTCTTTGGAACTGCTCGAAGGTTGGAAGCACAAGGATCCTTGCTTGTCTGCTGGAACTGCTGGTGAGTAGATTGACATCCTTGGTTTGGAATGATTTGAATGATTGATTTTGCAAGCTGTTTCAAAATTCTAAAACTGCTAGATCCTTTGAGTGAGGGATAATCTGAAGCGAGTTTTTTGAACTGATGAATGCGAAGCTGGAATGGGATGGGCCCAGGCTTTGCAAGCAGTGGGAAAATTTCCCTTGTGCTAGAGTCCCTGGCCTCCCCCTACATCGTGAAGGGATGCCCCCGATGAACAGGAAAGGGGAGTGTTGTGCTACCTGAAGGATTCCCTGGGCCCATTCGTCTCGAGGTCTCGATTGGCCAGGCTCTGCACCGGATGGTGACAATCTTCCTTTCCTAAGGTTCCCTTGGGCTGTGCCTTTGGTGAAACGCAGAGATGCTTCGGAACAGTTTGAGGTGGGGCCTGCTCCCGATTGACGGAACCATCGAGATGATCCATCCCTAGGGCGGTTGGCCTGGAAGGAGCAAGGAAGGAGACTGGTGGGAAAGAGACTTGATCGTCAGTGAGAAGAGCACTTGTCCTACAAGGGCCATGCCTCACCCAGAGGCCTTTGGGAATAAAGCAGGGAAGGAGAAAACAAGGCATGCCGGCGTCAGCCAGCCACGTGTCCATCATAGTGCTGGAAGTAAGAGCTTGAGTGGAAAGGCAGATGATCCATCAAAAGCTGAGTTAGATCTTAAGGCGAAAGTGTTCAAATCCCCTTGAAAGTGGTACAGCTGGCATGGTAAATCTTGCTCACACATGTTGGCTGATCAAAACTCACCTCATGGACCTAGAAATTGAAAGAGAGATTCAGCATGAGAGTGGTATGGATGGAGACTGATTCTCCCAGCGCAGTGGAAATAGCTACTGAGCGATACACATTAGCCTTCTTTTTGGCATCAGCAGGAAATGCTAGCTTGGGTGGAGTGGACTTTTCCTTTAAAATGGCAGCCTGCTAAACCATAGCGCGCAAAGTGGGTCAATGGGCTGGCGAAGGTCGGCTTCCATTACCTATATATGGACCTCTGTTGAAGGGGAGGCCGATGGAGCAAAGGGAGGGAACCACACCTTCTGAATCTTGTAAGGACCAGGGCTTCTGGGGGGCCACCAGGTTCAGGAGGGTGATGGGGGAACCCCAGGTCTCAGAGAGGGAGGCCTCAAAATTTTGAGAGGTCAATTTGTCCTGGGGTGGGTGCCATCAGAGACATCTTCAAGCTGTGCGGGGCTTCAGAATCCTCAATCAAGTCATTAACACCCAAGGAGGAGGACTCTCTCCCGATGTGGCCTGCACTCTTCTTCTTTGACAGGGCTCTCTCTTGAGGAAGGAGGAGCTCCTGGAGAGGATCCTGTCTCGAGGGGGGCCCTAAATGAGACATCTCTGAGTGCAGGGAGACCCTCAGGGGGCTCCAAAGACTGTGTCTGGCGTGCTGGCGGCAGAGCGGTCAAGAACTAGAGCTGACCGGCACACTCTTCGGAGGGCTCGAGAGCCACCCCAGCCAGACGCTAAGAAGGCCTTCCGAGCTCGAGTGATGGGGCTCCCTGTCGGCTGTCGATGATGGGCCGTCGGGATGAAGGAGCACAAGTCACGACGGGGGCAGGGATGGCGGTGAGGGGAGACTCAGCCCAAGCGAGCCGATCACGGAGTCCGGCCAGGCTCCTAAGTCGGCGCGCCGACACGAACCGACCTGAGCGGCAGAGGGGCGAGACCGAGGACGGCTATCACTGACGAGTCCAGTCGGCCGGATGGCGAGACCGGCTCCGACGCTCCAGACTCACCAGAGCTCCGGAGCACGCAGGACCCACTGGTGGCGCTCGGGTGAAAGCCACTCACCTGAATGCCTCGAGCGAAGTCCTCCCGCTCAGAAGTCGACTCACTAGCCTCTGAAGGCGCCCCTCCGACAGAGAGATGAGCTCAATCTTTGGGAAAGCTCAGGTTCCGGCCACGACCCGGGAGAAGGACTGAGCGAGGGGCCAGACTGACCCTCGGCTCGGCTGGACGGGGCGAGGCATGCGACTGAGAAGACGGTGACTTGAACCCTCCGCCTCGCTGAAGCCGACTGGCCAGAGAAAGGCTCACAGCCCGACTACCTCGGCTCCTGCCGGAGCCGAGAACTCCAAAACCTTGGAAAAGAGACGGCCCGATCCGAAGACAGCAAGGATCTCTGGGGGCGAATCTATTCGTTCTTTATGGGCGGAGGGACTCTGGGCTGGTGCTGAAGCTCCGATGAGGTCTGAGTCAGGGCTGCTGCAGACTTCTAACACACAAGGGTGCAACAGCCAAGAGAGGCGTGCATGGGCATTTTTTGAGCCAGACAAACGCAGCTGCCGAATCTGTCAGAGACATTTTCTGACAGCACGCATCACACACACTGTTACAAGACCTTTATTTAGAATTATAATAAAAACAGTGACTCGGTTTTAAAAAACAAGCAACTACAAACACACTCAAATAAAATAAAACATATCAAGGCCCAAGGGAAGAACCTAAAGGACCTGGGGGAAAAAAAAAAAAAATTTACAGGAAGGGTAAAAATAACTAACTAAAACTAGAACCTAGTAAAAATAAAAAATTAAACAATTTTTTTTTTCGCTAAATAAAACTGAATCTAGACTACAAAAAACGGTAGAAAAAAAATTTCGTAAAGCTGTGGGATCTACACGAACAGCAAGGTAACACTACTAAATTAAAGGGGAGGATAAACCATCGAGCGCAAAAAATTACTCGTAACTCTTTTAGAAATAATGTGGGGCAGTGGTGTGAACACCCATCCAGAGGCCTATACGAGATAGACAACTTAACATCTATCACTAAACACTAACAGTGATTAATTAGAAGAAACATTTTTTTTTTTTTTTTAAAGGGAGATAGAAAGAAAGGTTAACCTCTAACTTAAATGGAAAGAACCTTTCTGTGGAAAAGAGAAAGAAGGGGGGAGGGGAAACTCTCTAACTAAAACGAGTTTCTTAAGGAAGGGTAACGCTTATCTAGAAGAAAACTAGCTACAGTACTAAAGTCTATCTACCGACTAATTCTACACTACCAATACAGATTTTTAACAAGAAAAAATACAATAATAATAGTAAAGCTTATACGACCTGAGCCAGTAGAACAACCTCACAGCAGAAGCGGCAAACGAGATCTGGGTATCTAGCGCCAGGCATCATGGGATATAGGGTGGCCTCGAGCCAGTAAGCAGCTCTCGAGCTTTTGAAGATGGCCGAGTCGGAGCCGAGGATTGGCTCCGAACCCAACCAGCAAGAATGAAGTTGAGATAGACAACATGTTCTGTTATACTGTTACTTTCAGAAATGATAGTGAGTTTGGTTTTATCTAAATGAGTTGTTTTTTAGGGGTGAATAATATGATCTTGGATTTATATGGGTTAAGGGCCAGATGGTTATTGTACACCCAGGATTCTGTGCTGGAGAAGGCCATTTGAGGTTTATGTCGTAGGTCAGAAATGGAGTCAGGCGAACATATAGTAGTCAAGTCATCTGCACAATGAATAAGACCTTCATAGGTCATAGAAGAATGAAAATTATTAATGAAAATGTTAAATAGGAGGGGACCAATTACAGTGCCTTGGAGAACTCCAGTAGAGGCGTTTAGATAAGGAGAGCTAGTGTGTTGCCATTTGACAGCCTGTTGTCTGTCTTTTAAATAACTTGTGAACCAGTTGAGTGTGGGGGAAGAACGTCTGATGTTAGAGAGTTGGATTAGAAGTAAAGGGTGGAAAACTGTATCAAATGCCTTTGATAGATCTAGGAATAGGGTAGAAACTGTTTTTCCATCATCAGGAGCTCTGTTAATTGTATCCATGAAAGATATAGGGGCAGTTGCTGTGCTATTGCCTGGTCTAAATCCATGTTTTGTAGGTGACAGGAGATGGTTATGAAGAATAAAGTGGTGCAGTTGAATATGAATGCATTTTCCCAAGATTTTAGTGATAGGAGAAAGAATAGCAAAAGGATGAAAGTTGGTGACATCAGTATTTTTACCACCTTTATGAAGGGGAGAATGAATGCTTTCTTCCAGGATTTGGGCACGTAGGATTCCTGGAAGGATCTAATGATAAGAATACTTACAGGGTAGGCAACATCAGCTGCTGCAAGTTTTAGATATTCTGAGGGTATAATGTCAGGGGTGATAGAGCAGGGTTTGAGTTTCAGTAATAGTCTCTTTACTGTGGTGATAGAAATGGAATTTAGAGTGAACTTTGGTGTACAGTGGGTATTTGGCTCATAGGTGTGCCGGGTGGGTGTAGTAGTGGTGGGATGATAGAAAGTTTTGATGGTGAGCATTTCTTATGCTACACATAGCCTGGGGAAAACTAGTGGTAATATCAGCTATGGAATTGATAATGAGTGAGTTAAATGAGAGGCTATTTCTTGAGATGATTTGTCAGGAAGTGGACAAGGGTTGCTTTTTGTACCTGGATTTAGCACAGATGTAACAGAATTTTTTATGGTTAGATTGCAATTTTAAATACAGTAGTATTCTTTTTTATCTTTGATGACTAGTATTTGTATTTTACCTGATTATGAAGTTGTTTGAATTTTATCAGGTCTGGATAGTTTTTATTAGCTTGCCACTGTTTCCATATTTTACTTCTGGTGTACACAAGATCTGTGGTAGGCTTGGTTAGCCATGGGGCAAACTATGTTTTGATTAGCTTTATACAAAGGGGTGCAAGGCTATTTAGAGTATTCAGAAATGTAGTATTAAAACAGTTGACTGAGTCATCAAGTGGGAATGTTTTTATATTATACCAGTTTATCTTTTTTAGAGTATCAAAGAAGGTAAGTGGGCTAAATGTAGTCCGGCTCCTTATTTGTTTTTATTAATGCTGGTTGTGACATGAGGAGAGGCTATGGCGAATAAATGCAAGGAGATGTTCACTCAAGTTGTTTGGGAGAGTACTAGCTTCAGATATTTTGTTGGGATCAGAGACAAGAATTCAATATAGAAAAGATCCAGTGTTGTCCTTGTTCAGTCTGGTTCGGGAATTTATGAGTTGTGTAAAGTTGAAGAGATTAATATCTGAAGAAAGGATGTTGGAACTGAGGTCTAACCAATTGATATTTAAGTCATATAGGATGACAGTTTTATTTTTAACATTAAAAGAAATCCAGGAAGGATTTCTTCTAATAAGGGTATGTTGTTACCAGGGGGAATGAAAAGAACTATGATGCATTGTTGTTATTATTTATTTCATTTGATTGAAATGTGGTAATATTACTTCAGTTTATTTTACAAATACAATAAAAAGTTATACAAAAAGAACTATGATGCACAGGTTTTTGCAGTCATTCATTTTTAGGAGAGAAATGAGAATTCCAGCTTTAGTGGATTGAGGTACAGGGTTTGTATAATAAACTATGTTAAGGGTGTTAGAAAAAAATACTGCTACTCCACCTACATTTTTTGGAGGGGGGGTCTGTCAAATCTTAATGTTTGAAAGCCTGGAAGGAGAAATTCTGACGCTTTATGAGAGATCCAAGTGTGAATCGGCCACGGTGGTGCAGCGGTTAGCATTTTTGCCTCACAGCAAGAGGTTTTCCAGTTGGATTCATGGCTGGTGTGCCTTCTATGTAGAGTCTGCATGTCCTCCCTGAGGTCAAGTGAGTTTTAAAGACATGAAGGCAGGTGCGTGCACACGCATGCACGCGTGTGTGTGCATGTGTGCCTTCTTTGAAGGTTGGGTGCCGTGCTGGCAACTTGACACTATAAAATCACCACTGCCATTCAATCTGCTAACCAGTGATCCACTGTGGCGACCACTAACTGGGATAAGCCGAAAGACACTGCTTTTGTGAGACACAAGTGTGAAAGTTAGAAATTTTGTTGTGAATACTTTGGAGATTTAGTGTTACTGTGTATAAGGATTTGTGGTAATTACTTCTAACTGGAAGTTTGGAAAGGTTATTTGAAGTGGGACCGGGACTAGAGTGTATATCACCAGATAAAGGTACAGTAGGAAGCGTAAATATGTATGCTAATGGCCTTTGTTTAGCTGAGGATTTGGTATGGTATGTTTGAAAAGATGTGGTAGCATTTATTGGGGTAAAATGAATTTTTGTATGATAGGGATAATTTTAATTTGTTTTTGAAGAGGGGGCTTCATTTGATTGAGGCTAGTGGATATGTTTGTTTAGCTGCTAAACTGGATGGATATGGAAGTGGTGGAAGTAGAAAATTTAGGAGGCAGGGAGATAAGGTTTAGAGCAGTGATGTGTGTTATAGAACAGAAAAGTATGGTGAAAAGTGAAACAGTAAGAATGTGAGTGTTATATGAAAGCACGGTTAGGAATGAAGGGGTGAGAGTATGTTAGTTTAGTAACAGTGGAGTGGATGTGAATGTGCAGTAATAATGAAGAAATGTTATGTAGGATACAGAAAGGTTCAAGTGGAAACATAGGAAGGGGTGATGGAAAGGAGGATTGATACTTGGGAGTATTTTTGTAATAGGTAAGATGTGTGATAGTAATGGTCAGGAAGGCGGAGGATAGAAATGGATGACTAAGTAAAGAGGAGGGTAGAACTAAGTAAGGAGAGTAGAGGAGGGTTTGGATAACTTTGGAAGGAAGAGGAAAGGATATGGCTGGATGGAAAGAAAAAGGGGAGGAGTAATTACAGTATAAATGCAGGTGTAGTGGGGGTGGATGGAATTTGGGGGAAAGGGTAGGGGTACAGAGAGAGCTTGAGTGGAGCGAGGGCGAACGCAGTCAGCACAGCCAGACTACGAGCAGACCTTGGACTACGAAAACCAGAGAAGTTGCATTTAATACAGGTCAGTGGGTCAGTGGTAGACTTTCAAAAACACTTTGAAAACTAAGGCAAGTTTATTGGGGGGGGGGTAAAACCTCTACTCTGGGGAAAAGCATGATTCATAACATTACAGTTACTGTACTGGAGTCACCAATTGGCTGTTATTATCTATTTTATAAAGTACTTATTAGTCTGTTACAGCTAGAAGAAAAGAAATGTTTCCAGGTTCACTAGGAAGCTTATAGTGAGGGGGGGGTGAAGGGTGCTACAATACAGTAAGAATTGAAAATGCAATAACTACCGATTAATAAACTAGAAACAGCATGGAGGACAGCAGAGCCGTCCTGATTTAGTGTGCATGCCTCTTACTAATAAATTTCAGCTTTACCACTATTACTGAACAAAAGAACATACAGATTAGTTTAGAAGTCTGTAGATTCTCATGGTACAATCCGAGAGCAGTAGGAGGGTGCTGCACACTGGGTTGTAGCAAGGAAGTTGAAAACTAAAAAAGAGGGAGAGGAGAAGGCAGGTTTAATCTGGCGTCTACTAGGCTACCAAAAAAAAAAAAAACACCTTTTTCAAAACAGAACATAAGTACTGACATTAGCAGCAGTTTAAATCATCAAAGTACAATTTAAAATATTAATAGTGGCAGTAATTCTGCAAAAGTAGTAAATCCGTGCAGTAGAGTGAGTTGTAACACTAACTTACTACTACAGCCACAGCTTCATGAAATACTATTACAAAGGTCATGATTGTAGCAAACATAAGTAAATGTATTCAACTAAAACACAATACAAACTTCTTCATCTTTTGGTTGCTCCCGTTAGGAGTTGCCACAGCAGATCATCAGCCTGCAGAAACAACTGGCAGTGGAGTTTTTACTGGGTCTTGTTGCCAGCCCAAGACACAGTACAAACAAGGTAGTTTAACTGTGATATTCATAGCCTTTCACTGGTTACAGTACTAAGTAAAACACAATAGAATAAGGTAGCTTAATTGTGATATTCCTACTCTTTCACTGGTTGCAGCAATTTCACTACATAGAGCCTGCATAAGCATTTAATCAGTGCTCAGCTATCAGTCACTAATACAGATACAAATGCTGACTATTGCAGAGAACAGGAAGCCAACATAGACAACTAGTACAAAGTGCTTACATTTACATGGTAAGCACACACACTGAGATGGCTTCAAAGAGGGTGACATTAGGGGAATATTTGAAAATGGTGCCCAGTAAACTCACAGTACTATATAGCTTCCAACTGGAAGCGGGATTCAGCTCTGTGCTCCAATGAAAGGCAGCATACAGCTATGCTAATTAGAGAGCCAGACCACAAGCAAACCTTGGCATTTAACACAGGTCAATAGTGGAGTTTAAAAAACATGTTGAAAACTAAGGCAGTTTTACTAGTGAGGCGGGGTAAAACCTGTACTCTGGGGAAAAATATGATTCAAAACATTACAGTTACTGGAGTCGCCAACTGGCTGTTACTACCTATTTTATAAACTACTTATTAGTCTGTTACAGCTAGAAGAAAATAAATGTTTCCAGTTCACTAGGAAGCTTAGGGGGTTGAGGGGTGCTACAACTATACAATAAAAATTGAAAATGCAATAACTACCAGTTAAAGAACTATAAACAGCAGGGAAAATAGAAGAGCCATCCCAAGTTAGTGTGCATGCCTCTTACTAATAAATTTCAGCTTTACCACTATTACTGAACAAAAGAACATACAGATTAGTTTAGAAGTCTGTAGATTCTCATGGTGTGATCAGAGAGCAGTAAGAGGGTGCTGCACAATGAGTTGTAGCAAGGAAGTTGGGAAAAGTTTAGTCTAGAAGTCTGTAGATTCTCATGGTACAACCTGAAAGCAGTAGGAGGGTGCCGTCCACTGGGATGTAGCAAGGAATTTGAAAGATTTACACTTACATGGCCAGCACGCACATCAAGATGGCTGCAAAGTGGGTGCCGTAAGGGGAAAAACATTCACCTATATCAGCAAGCTCTTCAGCACTTCCTCATTTCCAGCTTTCAGAGATATGATCATCATATCTGTAGCTGTTAATATTTCCCCCAGCAGTTCTGATTCCAGCATCCGATTCATCTAGCCTAATGCATTGCATGATACAGTCATCATATAAACTGAACAAATAGGGCAATGAACAAATTTGTCTTACTCCTTTCCCTGTCTCAAACCAGTCAGTTGTTCCATATTTGGTTCTAACTCTTGCTTATTGTTTTACATGGAAATCCTATAGCAGGCAAACAAGGTGACCTGGTAACCTAGAATCTATAATAACTTGCCACAACTTGTTACAGTCCTTACTGTCAGAGGTTTTGAAGTAGTCACTAAAGCAGAAGCTTTTTTTTCTGGAACTCCCTTGCTTTTTCCATTATCAACTGATGTTGCAAATTTGATCTCCAATTCTTCTGTTCCTTTCAACACCACCTTGTACAGCTGGCAATTCCTGGTCCACACATTGCTGGAGTCTAGCTTGCAGGACCTTGAGTGTTACCTTCCTAGTATGTGAAATAAATGCAGCTGTTTGATACTTTGATCGCTGTTTAGCATTGCCCTTTTTGTGACTGGAATATAAATTGAGCCTCCAAATTTGTTGACATCATCATTTTGCAGGATGTTAAGTAATTAAGTTGGAAGAGCATCACTTCTTGTGGCCTATTTATTAGCAAAGATTCCCAGGTCTCACTTAATGTCATCATCCAGGATGTCTAACTACAGATCCGACAACATGCCGTCATCCGTGCTAGTGATGTTAGGGTCCTTCTTACATAGTTCTCTATAATATCTTCTTCTTCAGTTAGTACTTTTTCTTCTCTATGACATCTTCTGCTTCAGTTAGAGTTGCCTCATATTTGCCTTTTATCATGTCCAGTTTTACTTACAAGTTTCCCTAAATATCACTAATCTTCTTAAACAGATCTCTTGCCTTTACCTTTCTATTGCCTTTGTCCATTTCTCTGTACTGCTCATTTAAATATGCCTCCTAACTGTATTCAGTCTGGCATACTTTTGCCATTCCCATTAGATTTTGCTGTCCTTTTCTCAGCTACTTCTAACTAAAGCCTCCATAGGCAGCCATTATTTCTTATTTTTATTTGTATTTCAAGTATTTTTCATGTTTCCAGGTCTTGTTTTTGGTAATTGTATAGAATTCTTTCATATCTAACTGCAAAGTATATAGTCAGTCAAAGTTTGATATTGACCATATTTTGATAGCCATATGTAAAGCTCTGTCATAGACTGCTGAAACACAGTGTTTGTTATGATCAGAGAATTAACTTTTGAAAGAGTTCTACTAACCTCTGTCACACTTCATTTCCTATTCCAAAGCCAAACCAGTCAATTTGTTCCACTTGTACTTCAAGTACCAACTTTAATATCCCAATCATGAATGATGAGGAATGTAATAACTTGTGTCACTATAATATTAACTGGCTTACCTTGTAATCTGACTGAGATCATTCTTTCACTTTTTGAGCTGTAAATGGATTTTAACACTTATAAACTGATGGCTACTTTATTTCTCCTGAAAAAGATTATTAATCACAGTAGAAAATATGAGGATTACCTGATGTAAAATTAGAAGTTATGTACCTACCATAACGTTCCATGTTAGTTGTCTTCTCTCGCCTTCTTTCTTGCTGGATGAGTTCGGAGCCGATCCTCGGCTCCGACTCGGCACTTGCTTTAGCTCGAGAACTCCTTTTACCAGCTCGAGGCAACCCTATATCCCATGATGCAAGGCGGAACTACCTCAGATCTCGTTTGGCAGCTAACTTACCCTGCTAAAGGTTATCCTAACCAAATTAGGAACAAAGTTTCCTAATAACAAAGATCCAGAGGAAACAAACTAATAGGAACTCTTCAAGATCTGTCCAGGCCAGGGGGAAGGAGGGAGGGACGCAAGAAGGAAGGCGAGAGAAGACAACTAACATGGAACGTTATGGTAGGTACATAACTTCTAAATGTTAAGTTGTCAATCTCGCCTTCATTCTTGCTGGATGGGACCGCGTCCCTAGCACCTGTATCCCGGGTGGCAGAATGGAACAGACTCTTGAGAACTGTGGAACCAAACTGGCCCTATCTCTGGAGGCCAAATCCAACTTGTAATGAGAAACAAAGGTATGAGGCGTGGCCCAAGTAGCTGCTGCACAAATGGTATCAATGGGAAGTCTATCCTGAAAAGCTGCAGAAGTGGATAGACTCCTGGTCGAGTGTGCTTTTGGCTTAGAAGGTAGTTGTTTGCCTCTGAGAGAGTACACATAGGAAATGGTGGAAGTCAACCATCTGGATAAGGTCACTTTAGAAACTGGAAGACCTAACCTGTTTTCTGCATAAGAGACAAACAATTGGTCCGATTTTCTAATTTGTTTAGTCCTATGCAAGTAGTACCTGAGCTGACGATGGACATCCAAAAAATGCAATTTCTGTTCAGCTCTGTCAGAATAGTTAGGGAAAAAGACAGGTAATTCTATAGATTGGTTAATATTGGTTTGAGATACAACCTTGGGGAGAAAGGAAGGGTTAGTTCTTAACGATACCCTGTCCTTATGGAAAACCAAATAAGGTGAACGAATACAGAGAGCTTGAATCTCGGAAACCCTTCTAGCAGAAGTGACAGCCAGTAAAAATATAGTTTTCCACGTCAATAACTTCAAAGAACATGAAGCAGACGGTTCGAAGGAGGTAGTATCAAGGATGCTAACATTACGTTTAGATCCTATAGGGGAGGAGGATGCTTTATAGGTGGTTTTAGGAGAAAAACCCCTCTCAAAAAGGCCTTGCATAATGTATGAGACATGATGTTATTGTCATGCAAGCCAACATGATACTTGGAAATGGCAGCCAGTTGTACTTTGACTGTAGAAGACGAGGATCCCGAATGAAAAACCTCCGCTAGGAAATCTAAAACAGAATGTACGGGAGCAGTAAACGGATCAATATTTCTGGAGTTTGCCCAAATCGAAAACCATCGCCACTTGCTAGCATAAATAGTCCTAGTGGACGACTTCAAAGAAGACACTAAAATGTCTCTGACTGAGTCAGAAATCATTGGTAGCCTGGCTAGGGAAGGAAGTGGAGCAACCAAGCAGTGAGGTTGAGAGAATGAATGGCCCGGTGCTGCTGACCCGACTGGTGGATCAAAAGATCCGGAACTGGGTCCAGATGCCAGGGCTGCACCAGAAGGTGACGATGCAGAGACGGAAACCAAATTTGTCGAGGCCAATATGGGGCAATGAGGATCAACTTGGCTCTCAAAACAGTGGCTTTCTGAATGACTTGTGGAATCAATGGAAAGGGAGGAAAAGCATAAAGAAGTCCCCGAGGCCAATCCTGGGTTAGAGAGTCTCTCAGGGGTTGGCCTGGAAGGGGAAATAGAGTGAAATAGTCTGGGCACTTGTTGTTTTGAGGGGTAGCGAAAAGATCGCAACAAGGAGTGCCCCACTTCAGAAAAATCTGATCCACTACAGATTGATTGAGAGACCACTCGTGAGGCATCAGAATAGATCTGCTTAGCCTGTCCGCCAATAGGTTGGACCTGCCGGGGATGTGCGTTGCTATCAGAAACCGCTGAGAAGAGATCGCCCATTGCCAAAGTCTGAGAGCTTCTCGACATAAGGGATAGGATCTGGTTCCGCCCTGTTTGTTGATGTACCAGACCACGGACATGTTGTCCGTCTGTACTGCAATAGTCCCCGTGGGAAGAAAGTCGCCGAGGGCTTGCAACGTTAAAAGCACTGCTCTCATCTCCAGGACATTTATGTGCAGATGGTATTCTATGGGTTACCACGTCCCGTGGACCATCCTGCCCTGATAATGCCCCCCCCACCCGATCAGGGAGGCATCCGTGGTGACTGTGGCAACTGGAGGAGGGGGAACAAAGGGTCGGCCCTGATGAAGAAGAGGGGAAGATATCCACCAGCCCAGATGAGCCCTGCAAGACTGTGTCACTAAGATCTCGTGTCTCATCGGAAGATCGTGATACGACCACTGCGTGAAAAGCATCCACTGCAGGAGACGCATGTGAAAGCGAGCCAGTGGTAGAAGAACAATGGCCGCAGCCATTAGACCTAGAACTTTCAGGACAAACCTGGCTTTGATCTTTTTGCTTTGTAACAGAAGCCAAACAAATTTTTGGATGTCCAGAATTCTTTGATCTGTTAGTCTGGCTAACATTTTGACGGTATTTAACTCTGCGCCTATAAAGGTGATAGATTGGCAAGGCAGCAGAGAAGATTTTACGAAATTTACTGAAATTCCCAGATTCTTGCAAAGCTGTAGGGTGTAGTCTCTGTACTGAAGAAGCTGACACTTGGTGGTGGCGGAGAGGAGCCAGTCGTCCAAATAAGGAAACACCTGGAATCCTAGACGTCTCAGGTGAGCTGTGACCACTGCCATGCATTTGGTAAACACTCTGGGGGCTGAAGTGAGGCCAAAGGGCAGGGCTCTGAATTGGTAATGACTGGCCCCTAGCCAAAAGCGGAGAAACCTCCTGGAGCGCCTGTGAATCTTTATGTGATAGTACGCATCCTGAAGGTCTATAGAGCACATCCAGTTGTCCTTGCCCAGAAAGGGCAGAATGGACTGAAGCGTGACCATCCGGAATCTTGCCTTTTTGACAAATCTGTTCAGATTGCTGAGGTCTAATATTGGTCTCCACTCTCCCGTCCTTTTGGGGACCAAAAGAATCTTGAGTAGACGCCGGATCCTACTTGGTCTGCCGGCACTGTCTGGATGGCTCTTTTTTCTAGGAGTTTTGAAACCACCTGTTTTGCCAAATCCCTTTGACCGGGTGAGATGTCTGGAAGGGATTGTAGAGGTACGGGAAACCTTACGAAGGGGATCTTGTAACCCTCGGATATAATCGACTGTACCCACTTCTCTTGGGATAGGGATTGCCAGGCTACTGGGTACAGTGAAATCCTTCCCGACTGCCTCCAAGGGTGGACAGTCGGGCAACACCTCAGGGATGCTGAAAGGGCTTCTCAGGAAGAGACTCCCTGTTGCCCTGGTTCTGAGGACCCCCTGCCTCTAGGGCGTCTATTATTGTTACCCCTCTGCCTCTGGGGGTAAACTGACCACGTGTGTCCGTGTAGCTCCTTGGGCTTTACGGAACCACATCTTCCCCCTTCTGACCCTTGGGGTATGGTCTAGAAGGAGTGGAAAACTGGACTCCAACGGCAGAAAGAGTCTTACCGTCCTGCTCACACCTGGTCAAGGTATCCTTCACTTGAGGCCCGAACAAAGCCGAACCGTCAAAGGGGTATTAGTGAAGGACGCCTTAAAGGGGTCCATAAAATTACACAGCCGCATCCAGGCTTGGCGCCTAAGAGCAACTCCTGTGCCTGCGGCCCTGCTCGCTCCATCGGCCGCATAAGATATGAGCCGCATAGAGGAGTTAGATATGGAATTCAGGATAGCAAGCTGTGAGGCAATCTTTTCCTGAGCCCCAGCAGCAGAAGGATCCTGGACTACTTCACCCAGTTCTTTGAGAATATCTCGTTGAAGCCTGGTGAAGTGACAAAGGTAATTCAGCGAACGCATAGCAAAGGTCGCTGAAGAAAACATCCGCTTTCCATACCTGTCCATGGTCCTAGAATCCTTATTAGGAGGATGGACAGGTACTGAAGGATCCGCCAGTTCCTTCTTAGTGGCCGCCACCACCATAGCATCCACAGAGACACCTTTGGAAAGGAACTGTTTATCCGACGGGGCTGTAATGAACTTGGATGGTCTCCTGGGGACAGGTTCCACAGAATCTGGAGCCGCACACCTTCGAGCCACTACCTGCATGAGTGGGTCGAAAGGCGGAGACGCCCAGGAGGTGGAGGGTCGGGATCCAAAGCCTCCAGGTATACCGACTCATCCTCGGAGGGGTCAATGGAGGGCCAATTCCCCTCTGTTTGAGGAGCTCAAGGATGTCTGAAAAGGAGACATCCTCAGAGGGGGACCGTGAGGAACCCTCCGACTCATCTAAGTCGGTATCAGATGTAGTAGACTCAGGGGAGTCTGTGTGTTTCCTCTTACACGCCCTCCTCCGAGGGGTTCCCCTGCAGGGTCAGGAGAAACCTCAGAAGAGGAGGAAATTCCCAGTGGGGAAACCTGGGGCGATGGATCCCTGGGCCTGAGAGCAAGAGGCTGGCAAGAGGCATCTGCAGGCACTGATGAGGGAGGAGCTAGAGGATAGACCGTTGACCAGGCTCAGAGGCCAGGACACTCCTCATCACCTCAAAGGCTCCTCTCCCCGGGAGACCGGAACACACCCGCTCCGAAGAAACAGGAATGGTCGGCTCCAAGGAGAGAGAAGGCTCGAGGCCGATGTCGGCGCCGAGCTTACCAAAGCCGAAGCCCCGAGAGGGAGAGCGGGGTCGGACAAGGGTCCGATGCCACTAGCCCCTCGGAGCCGACAGTGGAAACCTGACGACCGGATCCCTCCAAGGAAAGTCTCAAGGAGGAGATCGGCGCCGAGACGATGGAGCCGAAGGATGTATCGGCTCCGCATCGAAACAGTCGCTGTCCCAAGAAGCTCCGGCCCGAACTCTGGTGTGGAGTCGGAGGAGGAAGTTCAAGAATCGGGCTATAGCCGAAGTCTGTTGAGACGGGCTATGGAGCATTTGGGCCAGTGCCTGAGACTTCAACAGCCTGCTTACCACCCTCTCCAAATCGTGGTCAGACAGCCTGGAAGATCTCGAAGATCGGCTCCGATGGCTCCGCTCCGATAAAAGAGGAGATCCCGGAGCCGAATGGATACTCATAATAGAGGGGGACCGAGATCTCTTACGGGTCAGCCATCAGAGCCGAAGTCCCTAGAACTCAGATGGAGCCGAGGATTTCGGCTCAGATGCTGGATAAAGTGTCGGCTCCAGCGGGGGCCGACAAGGCCACAGTAGTCAGGGTATCGGAGCCGGCCGGCACCGAACCCACTACTCGAGTAGAAGTATCGACTCCAGCCGGAGCGATATCGGCCCGACGGAGCCGGAGCCACCGGAGGAGGCTTGGACACTGTAGCCTGAACCTTCGGTGGCTTAAGAGGTATTCCTGACCCTGACTTAGGAGGAGAACCTTCTGGTTTAAGTAAACCTCGGAGGATTAGTTTGTTCCTCCTTTCCTGCAGGACTCTCTGGCTAAAAGCATGACACAACGCACAGGAGTCCTGCAGGTGCAAAGGCCCCAGGCAATAAACACAAGAAGTGTGACCGTCTGTCAGAGACATTTTCTGACAGCACTGGTCACACTTCTTGAAGCCTGAGACCTTGCCTTCTTTAGACATCCTAGGAGGATAGAACACAAACAGTCCCAACAAACACACAAATTAATCCCTACACAAACACACAGGAAGGGATAACAGAAGGGGACTAGGCCTGACTAAACTACTTTAGACAAAAACTTATAAAAGTTTATAAACAAAGGTTGAAAATAGGGAATAGGGAGGGCTGTAATTAATTACAGACTACACTAACACTAACAGGGAAAAATAAACCCCTAACTACACTTTTTCTTACTTGACTAAGAAAAAACTTACCTCAGCTGGCAAAGGAGACCTCTTTCGCTAAGCGGCAAACGAGATCTGAGGTAGTTCCGCCTTGCATCATGGGATATAGGGTTGCCTCGAGCTGGTAAAAGGAGTTCTCGAGCTAAAGCAAGTGCCGAGTCGGAGCCGAGGATCGGCTCCGAACCCATCCAGCAAGAATGAAGGCGAGATTGACAACTTAACATTGAACAATTTCAGTCCTGTTTAGCTCACCAATTCCCAAAATGTCAGTTTTTATTTTTTGGCAATTATTTGCATATATTTAAATACTTTTCAACAAGATTAAACAAAATAATTTTGAATTGTTACAGATCAAGCCAAGAACCTTATTCCAGTCATTCCCCTATGCAAGAATGAGAAAAAACGAATATTTTTTTCTTGTATCATACTCTTATGACCAGACTTTTCTTTTTTTTTATGCGAGAGTGCCTACATTTCTTAAAACTGAACAAGGAGAAAGAAAAAAAGAAGGGAAAAAAACATGGGCAGGTATTACATTTAAAAATATCTGAGGAAACTTACTTTACAGCATCCAGAATATAACATGCACTATAACAATACTACTGTTAAGAACAAATTTACCGTTAACTCTCTCCCTCCTCCTCCCCTTTCCTGACTGTTCTTCCAAACATTAATAACATGAAGTAGGGCATATGCTTTAGAGCCCTCTACAAGTTTGACAGTCAAAAAAGTCCAATATTTCCAGGTTTTTTGTTCTGTCATGTTGCAAAAATATATAATCCCACATGTATTTGTCAATATCCAAGTTGCTCGTTTTATTCCTGTATATCTTTATCTCTCAAATCCAGTCTCTGTTTCATTTCTAGTGTATTCTTGGTTCTTCAAGTCAACTCTTGAGGTTTTTTTCTGTCTCTCAAGCATTTTTCGTTGAAACATTGGAAAAGGTTTCACTGGCACAGTGTCTGTGTGGTCTTTATTACCAGAACAACAGCTCACTTTGTATTGGACAAACTTTTGTAATTCCTATTTCACATGCTCTGAAGACAGCGGGGTACAGCGGTTTGAATTTCATGCCTGCTTCTTGACATTCTCTGATTAGTAGAACAAATTTACTCCTCTTCTATCCAGTGTGCAGTGAATATTCATTTTCCACAAGCACTCTACTGTCTCCCACTTTAGTACTTTGTCCTTCTGCCACAGTTTTGTTAGACTCAACTCCTTCTGTTGGCAGGACTACATCTTTACTATTACAGGTCTAGGTTGCTTTCTCATGGCCAGGTTTGGAGCATACATATGATGTGCCCTTCAATTAACAGCTCCTGCTGTGGAATATCAGTCCAGTTATGTATTTGTGCTTTTATAAAATTAATACAGTCTGTTCCTTCCAGCTTCTTGGGTACAGCAGAAAATCTCAAGTTTTCCTTATGTGCTCTGTCCTCTAAGTCTCATATTCAGGTAGTCTTGTCTTCATTTCAAACCCTGATTTTTGCAGTTCTATCATCTCATCTGAATATATGTTTAAAGCTTCTGCAGAATTCCTCCCAGTCTGTGTTGTTTCCTCACCTTTTGTGACTGATTCTTCTTTCAGGTTCTCAGAATTTCTTTTTTGCTGGCACCCAGGCCATGCACTTAATAAGCCAGTTACTGAAATTTACTCAAAAATACAAGTTTATTGGCTCTAGAAAAATATATAAAAGAATAGACTTTTGAGCTATTCGAGCTAAGCCAAAACACCAATCAATAGTAATAAGAAATATTTGTAAATAAAACACCAAACAATAGTAAAAAAATCTCTTTGCAATCAAAATGTCTTCACTTTTGTGAATAAAATCAGCTTTACGTTCTTTGCACCAAAACAACAAATCTTGTTTTAAAAATAGCTTCACTTCAAGTAGCAAAGCAACAAATCTTTACTGGGTAAAAATTACATAAATCAGCATTTAAGTGCTGTGCTTATATAAAGAAACGAGAAATAAATCTTGTGTTTTATACATATTTCAGAAATGAAGAAAAAATCAACATTATTTTTAATTCTATAGAAACATAAACATAAAATTGTGATTGGTTAAAAAACTTGAATATCTCTTAGAATATATATCAGAATATAGGTGGTTTTATTATTCCAATGGTTATCTTGCTTCCAGCTTCTGTGTGATTGAATACACTGTTTGCAGCCAGGAAATTCGGTAATAAAACTTGAATGGGAGAACTTTGAAAAAACTGAAACATCACAACAAGATTTGCTGTTTTGGTATGAAAAACGTGAAGCTGTTTTTATTTGCAAAAGTGACGGAATTTTGATTGCAACAAGATTTTTTAATACCGTTTGGTGTTTAATTTACAAATATTTCTTACTACTACTGCTTGATGTTTTAGTTTAGCTCGAATAGCTGAAAAGACTATTCTTTTATATATTTTTCTAATTGTTTTGACCTGAATAGTTGGACTCTGTCCACTATTTGATGGTTTAAGGAGTCCAAGTAAACTTTAGGGTGCTTACACTGCTTCATTTCTAAGTTTATTAGATCTCTGTTCTGAGCTTCTATTTTGAAACTGGGAGAGCTGAAATTAAGCTGTTACTCAATGCGCAGCCATCTAGGAAGGCTTAAATGATTGATTCTCATACTTATCATGCAATGCTTGATATGCTCTATTAATTTAACCTTTTTTAAACAGCAGCTTCTGTTCTAGACTCCATTAAAAACTATTACAGAGTTGGTCTTTCACTTAGCACTCCCCTACCCCTTTCTCTTTGCCTATCCTCTGATATCAATTACTAGTAGGGAAGGCAACCTCTAACCTCTAATCCAAACTTCTGCTTGAACTCATCCCATGTTCTTATTTTTCCCTTTGTATATATTTCTTCCCAATACCTTGGTTCATTTGCCAATTTCCCCCAGTAAATTCCACCCCCCTTATCTATTTTCTATGCCCCTACTCATAGTCATCTTGATTTGTAAAATCTCCACTTCTGTATTGGCTTAGTTCTTAGAATACTTTTTGCTACTTTATGAGTATAATAATCTGAATGGTTGTTGTTATTTTCCTTAAAGAGCTACATCCAAAATCTTACTCAGTCCTCATTTCTCAAGCACTATCCATGTTCCATTATCATCCCTTTCCACTTTCATTTATGACCTTTGGTTTGTGTTATGTCATATCTGCGTAGTTCTAAACCACCTGTTCAAATCAGACGATGATAATCCACCTTGTTCTATGAGGATGATCAACATATCCATCTTAAGCCTTGCCCTCTTCCCTTCCCAAGCAAATTCATTCAGCTCTATTGTCATCAATAACTCCTCCTATGTTTGATAAAAATATGCATGACCCGTATATAAAACAAAAGGGACTAAAAGCATTTTCACTACTTGTATCTTACCCTCCAGATCCATCACCAAGAACTTGCAGTTTCTTAGTTTTTATCTTATCTTTTACTCAGTCTCTTAGCATCTATCCTTAGCTGACATAACAGCATCCTTTTTAATACATACATCTAAATATTTAATCTTATTGTGACCACATAAATATATGTATTGCTGAAAACCAGTGCATGTATGCAAATATAGTTTACCACTATAATATTTGCTTTATCTTTATTATTTTTTTATCTCTCAAAAAAAACTTGAAAGTATCTGAAAATGTTTCACATGACCAAAATGTCCTTTTCTGGATTTATCAAGTTCGAAATAATATCATCTGCAAATGAAGCCAACTTTTCTTGATTACTGTATCAGTTACACAACTGAATTTGTGGGTCCCTTATTTTGTTTGCAAATGGTTCTAAATATAAAGGAAATAAAAAAAAAAAAGAAAGAGGACACTCCTGCTTGGCTCCTCTGTTCCAACATAGCTTTTCAGACAGGAACCCTGCCATTTTAATTCTTACCTCTGATCCTTCATATATCCTCCTAATTAACCTTATTGTATCAGGAAATGCAGATGATTTCATTGCTCTACTCTTAACTATTGAACTGCAGTCTTTTTCCACCTCCCAAGCAAAGCCTATGGAGATGAAGGACCTGCTGAGTATTATCCCAAACAAGCTAATCTTAAATTAATTATTGAACCACAGCCTTTTTTTTACCTCCCCAGCAAAGCCTTTAGAGACCAAGAACCTGCTAGTAACATCCAGAACAAGCAAACCTTAAATTAACTATTGAACCACAGTCTTTTTCTACCTCCACAGCAAAGCCTATACAGACCAAGGACCTGCTGAATAACATCCCCAGTAAACAAACCTTAAATTAACTGTGTCTGTTGAATCTTTAAATAATATATTGCTTAGCCCCTGACTCTACTACACATCGCCAGGTTGAACCAAACCATAGCGAATATCTTTATACTCCCAAACCCTCTTTCTAACTTCCCTAGTCTTTCTAACCTATCCTATATCCTGTATAAGTGTTCTGTTCATCACTTTCTACTCTGATATGTTCTTGTACTTTCCATTCTCCCTACACTCCCCATTTTAAACTAAATACATTCTAATCTCTCCAGGCCACATTACTCTACTCTCTCCATATTAAACTTTAACTAACTCACTGATTGTTCAAGATGAATCCTTTGTGGCGAGTCAGATCCAGCCAACTCCATTTGCCCTCACTACACTTGGGCTCACTCCACTCCCATACCCTACCCCCATTCCCACCCACCCCAGGCTCCTGAACTTTATATCTAACAGACCATTCCCCTGCAGCCTCAGTCTCACTCCAACCTCATAACTAAGAGACCACCTCCCATACTCTCTATCACCCAACTATAGCCTAGCCTCTTTTTCGCTACAATCCCATCTACATCTATACCCTTTCCCCTTACCTATATTCTGTAGTCTCTCCAGACCAAACCCCCCACCCAGTCTCCCTACTCCAAATACACTATCCAAGAACAAAACTATACTTAAACCCTACCCAGTCCTGTAACATACCTACACAGGATCTCTTCATTTCCTCCTCACCTTTTAAGGGCAAACTGCTATCCCTAACCTTTACAGTAGTTATAACCCTCACTGTTACAGCACACTTAACCTCCTAGCATCACATTAGTAACCTAAAGACTCAAACTAGCTCCCCCACCTGCTCAATCCCTACACAAGAAAAAACAAATTTTCTACTATCACCATCAATTTACAACCTCTCATATTTCGACCTTGCCTCGTTCACAGTACCCCTGTACCAATTAAATACCCACATTTCCACAAACTGTAACAGATTTATAGCAAAATACCTACAAACTATCATTTAAATAGCATCCCATATCATACTCAATGGTGACATACACCCAAATCCTGGCCCTACAAACAACTAAAACCCCCTCCCTCTGCAGCCAGAGGAATAACATTCTAAACCTCCCACCAGGAAACCCACTGACTTTCTAATACTTAAAATAAATATAAGAAGCATACTGAATAAAATATCAGAACTATATGTAACTCTGGCCCTTTACTCCCCTGACATAGTTCTTCTCACAGACACCTGACTAAAACCACAAATGAATGATAATGAAATTCTCACCCCAGGTAAAATGTTCTTAGACAAGACAGGATACCAAAAGAGGTGGATATATTGCACTACTCTTCAAAAAGAGCCTGACCACTGAACAAAGCTCTTTCTCCCTTACTACCAGTGACTATGGGCATGCATCAAGGGTCTATTCTCGGCCCCCACCTTTTTAACCTGTTTACAAATAATCTCCACAATGCTACAACTCTAGCCACCCTTATACAGTATGCAGATGACTCCACTGCCATATGTTCTAACCCAACTCTACCTGAACTACAAAACTTAACCCAAAATCCTTCAATGCTATTGAATCATGGTTGGCAGATGCCCAATTAATCTTGAACCCAAATAAAACTAAACTAATGCTCTTCCACTCCACTAAATTCAAAACCTAATCCACTTACTTCAACATCACATCCAGTAATAAGACTTTGATCGAACCAGTACAATCCACCCAACTTCTTGGCATTGTTATTGATCAATCGACTTACACACTGCCCAGACCGTAAAAAAAGTACACAAGAAAATAGGTACCTTATACAGAAACAAAAACTACCTAACCACAAACTCCAGAATAACCACAACCAGAACTATTCTGTCAACTTTACTATACACATCACCCATCCTTACCAACCTCTCCAAATCAGACCTAAGCAAGCTAGATGCCTGCTATAATAAGGTAGCTAAATTTGCCACTAGCTGTCCTCCTAGAACCCATCATTGTAAAGCCCTAAGACAACTATCTTGGTTAGAACTACCCCACCAGCTTATCCTCACACAACTTTCTACCACCCACCAAATGTACTATAAACCTGATAAAACCCCAACTCTACAAGGCCTCCTCAATCCCCATATAAGTACCCATCCACTAAGATCCACTAATAAAGCTTAAATTGAAGTAACCAGGAGTAAAAAGAGCTCAGGTGACTCTCTATACTCTTACTATATTCCTAAACTGTGGAATGCCTTACCACTTGAAATTAGAACTATAACTAGCTTAAAGAACTTGAAGCATCACATTAAAGCCCACCTCACCACTTCCTGGACTTGAACATGTACTGGCCATGGGTAGCCCAAACCAAGGAACTAGCTGCTTGTATAATTTTAATTGCATATGTAGTGACCATTGAATTTAAGTCATATGACTACCTTATGTTGCTTTTTTTCTTTCTCACTGCTAATATCTATCAGACTTTAAGTCTTCAGTTTTCTATGCTACCTGTATATAAGACTAAGTATCGTAACTGCACTCTTATTGTATACACTGTCACTACCTGCTACTACTGTAAGAACGGTCTTCTAGAAGCATTGTTATGTAAGATTATTGGTCTTGTCTCCCACTTGACCAATTTATTCTGTTTTAATCTTTTTACCCTTATGAATGTCTGTTACTATTTTTTCTTTACTGAATTATACAATTTTCTTTCTACTAACAAAATAGTCTACTAACACTGGAGCTTTTCTTCCCAAGCCTCCACAGAAAAAGGGTTTTTATGCCCAGGTGGACTTTCCCGGTAAACAAATGTAAAATAAAATAAAATAAATAAAATATGTTAGTCAACTACCAACCAAAGTTCAATAATGCAGAAACTATATGCACCAAGCTAAAATCAATTAAAAAGAAACACCCAAACATAATCAGTACCTATATACCCACCCCCGGCAACAACATTAATACAGTAGAATTTATTCTAGACTGGGCTTCCCAAAACCTCTCCCAAGAAACAATCATAATGGGTGATTTAAACACCGACTGGTCCTCCTATGACTCACTCCACCCTACCAACTACATCAACCTACATCTTTTCACTCAATTAATATAACCCATAACCCGAGTAGACAAAGCATCTAAAAAGAAGTCCATCCTAGATTGGACTCACCTTCCCATCATTGTAATAAGACACCAAGTGAACCCAATAAAATCCACCACCTTCCAATAAATTTGGTATGCAACAAATGTCAAAACCCAGGACTTCATAACTGCACTAAATCATTGCAAATGGAGACCACTCTCATTTCTCTTCCTGGATAATGCTGTAGACTGACTACTTCAACAACACTTTCCTTAACATTCTAAATCACCTCGCCCCTATCAGAACTGTTAGAACTAAATCCAACTATGCTTGTTGGCTTACCAAAGATACCAGACTACTTCTAAAACACAGAAATAAAGTATGGGACTTTTTTGCATCACAATAAAACCCAAACTAATAGAAAGGCATACCTGGAACTAAGAAACAAAGCCAAAAAACAAATTAGGACAGACAAAAAGAACCATTATACAGACATCCAATTTAAACACAAAACTAACCCACAAAGTTTCTGGGCTGCCATCAATAAAATCCTACAACAAGGAAAGACCAGTACTGCACCCCCAAACATTGACACCACCACCAATAATATTGGCACCCAGTTCAATGAATACTTCACCAAATCCATGCTAGCCCTCACTAATAATAATTCTCCTTCTTCATATCCAGTCTTATCATCCTCACCTGTCAAACAAAACTGCTTCTCCTTAAAACATGTCCCTACTAACATAATATATGAACATCTGAATAAATTTAAACCTACATCTCTGGCTGCTGATAAATTACCTGCAGAATACCTCAGTATTGCAACCACAGCTATCCCATATCTTATTTCCTTGCTAATCAATCACTCTTTGTCAGAACAACGCTTTCCTTCTCTGTGGAAAATTTCACAAATACTACCACTTCACAAAGGTGGTAACTCAGTGGAACTAATTACTGTCCAAATGCCATTACATCTTCCTTGTCAAAAATCCTTGAAAAATGTACACATCCCCAAATAATGAACTATCTCTCTACTAAAGAACTGCTGACCAACACCCAATATGGATTCCGTCCCAATAACAGTACTATCACAGCCCTATTACCTTTACCAATACTGTAAATCAACAGCTGAATGGCAACCTTGTCTCCAGTGTCTTCCTAGATCTTTCCAAGGCCTTCAGTCTCCCATGCCAAATGTCTAACTGCTCTCTCCGATCTTAATCTAAGCCACTCAGCGGTTTCAGGACTATCTAGCTAACAGCCAACAGGCAGTAAAATGGCAAAATTGCTTTTCTCCCCACTTACCTGTCACATTGGAGGTCCCCCAAGGATCCATCCTCAGTACTCCCCTCTTCAGCATATTTACCAATGAACTTCACAAAGCCACCCAGTATGCAACTATAGTCGAGTACGCTGATGACTCCACCCTAATCTGTTCCACCCCATCACTCCCTCAACTCCAGAAACTGACGCAAGAATCCTTTGCCTCTGATTGAAACCTAGTTAGCCAACTCTCAACTAATACCTAACCCCCTAAAAAATCCAGCTGATATTCCATCTCATAAGAGTCTTAGACTCCAGACCTCCACTCACAATATACTCAGCTAAAAACACCCTTATCATACCACCAAACTACTAGGAGTTATCACAGATCACAACATGAAATTCAATATGCATATTGCACAGACAATAAAAAGGTCCATAAAAAACTCGGAACAATATAGAGATGCAAAATGTACCTCACCAACAACAGTAAAGCTACCATCCCTACAACCCACCTCAAATTCACACTTTTCTATGCCTGTCCCATACTCATCAACCTAAACAAAGCAGACTTATGGAAACTAAACACTTGCTACAATAAAATAGTTAAGTTCACAACTGACTCAACCTTCAGTAAACATCACTGACTAGCAATCAAGCAATTATCTTGGCTAGAATTACCTAACCTGCTCACATATAACCAACTTACAATAGCACACAAAATCCTATATAACCCCAATAAAGCTCCTGCACTACATGGCCTACTGAATATATATTCTAACCAACACCAACTCAGATCCACCAGCAAAGAACTGGCTGACATAACCAAAAGCAAAAATAGCTCTGGGGACTCCCTCTATTCTACCTCTGTTGCAAAAATATGGAATTCCATCCCCCTAGGCATTAGGACCACAGAAAACAAAAATAACTTTAAAAAACTCCTCTGGTACCACTTAAACAGGTCTTGGCTATGTAATTGTTCAGACCCTGGGTAGTTTCCCATAATGGAAGATATTTGTATAGTGTACAAGAACCTATGTTGAAATTACTGTGCAAGCTTACAACAGCTCCTTTCTATGTTCTGTACTTAAAACAACTTGTGTTTTATTTTATTAACCATTGTACAAATGTAGCCATATAACTAAATGAAATGTCCTACAATTGTATAGCTTTCATATAATGTTATTTTATATTGCTTATATTTGATGCTTATTTTACTGATTAGCAAACAACAGCTCCTTTCTTTCTTTTGTACTGTACTTTAATAACTTGTGCATTGCATTTACCGTACTAACCTTTGTGGAGCTTTTCTCCCCAGGCCTCCACTGAAAATAGGATTCAAGCCCAGTCAGACTCTCACGGTAAACAAATGTAAAATAAATAAATAAATAAAATCACAGCTTACTTATAATGTTTTCTCTGGATCAGGACCCATAATCAACTGCAGTATTTTTTGCATTCTGCTTCCCAGCGGATCATCATTGTTCTATTTATGTTGTCAAATGTTTGCTTCCTGCCACAAAACCATACTGATCCAATTTTGGCAACAACTTTGTCATTTTCTTAGCTAGCATAGACATAAATACTTTACAATTATGATTTAAAATTGAAAAGGGTCTGTATGTAGCTGGTTCTGAAGGGTTTTGTCTTCTTTGTGTAATTTAGCCATTACAGTTTTCTTCCAAGATGGTGCTGCTTCCATCCATTTTAAATACCGTTGTTGTTGTGACTTTCGGCTTTTCCCGGTTAGGGTCGCCCCAGCGGAACTCCGGTCCGCTAATGAGTGGCAGTTGATTTTTACGTACCGAGTTGCCAGCCCTGACGCACAACCTTCAACGAAGGTACGCCCATTCACGCATCTCTCCACGCAGAAGACACTCTAACTGACAGTCGACCCGGACAGCGTCTTACTGTGAGGCGACAACGCTATCGCAGCAACACCAGGGACAAAACATTTAATTATTTATTAATTTCTTCCTCCAACTTCCAGATTTTCACAGGAATACCAATTGTTCCTGGAGACTTCTCTGCTGATTAATTACATATCACCATTTTTACTTCTTTTCTTTTCATCCTATCTTAGCTATTAGGTGCGGGAACCTCATCTTCCTCTAACTGTGGCATATTTAAGTCTGCCTTAAATATTTTCATTATTGCCTATTCTTGGTTTCCACTGCTTTACTCAAATTTTCATAAACATTTCTGAAATATTTCTAATAGGATCTTTAGGTATTTTTCTTGTCATAGGCTCCTTATGTTTGGCAACAACCCTTTCTACTTTCTGTTGCCTAAGTTATTGTGCTAAAAGAGCTTGTGATCAATGGACTTGTCAAAAATAGTTGGTTAACATCAATCTTTATAAACTCAAACATATTCTCTACTCTTATTTTCTCTTTAGCACTCTGCAGTTGCTCCTCTTGTTCTGTGATATCCCCCTTATTATGCACTACTTTTAACTTTGTCATACCCTCTAAATAATTCCAAATATATATTTTTCATATCTCACTCTCTTTTATTTCTATCCTATTTTTAAATTCCATTTTCATTTTATCCTACTCAGCAGCTGTCCCTTCTAAAAATGTTTTGTAGAACAACAGGTGTGTTATACCTTTAAGAAGCATTTCCAAGATCTGTGTGTGCATATAAATACCAGGCATGTGTTAGTTTCAGTCTCATTTTGAAGGTGCAGCCAGTGTGTTAACATCTATGTCCATGACAGCTAGTGTTTATGAGTTAAAATTACTATTATGATGTGTTTGTATATAATAAAGCTGTTGAACAAGAACCCACAATGTTCATCTGTTTCATCCTGACCAGGCGAGTGACATGGTGTCAGAACTGGGACAGCAAAGACTACTCTTCAGAGCCATGAGGTGCAGAGGTAATGATGAAAGCAAACTAAGTGAATTGAGAGCAAAAAAGGGCCAGAAACAAACTAAAGGTAATGAAAACAAGCACAAGTTATTTATTAAAAGAGATAAAAATGGAGCATTACAAGGTCACAAAACGTATTACTAAGCAAGGGAGTAGGACAGAAATGTTTATTAAGCAAACGAAAAGCATAAAAAGCTCATTAATGAAATGAAATGTTTGAAACTAAGATATTTAATTAAACGAGCATCAGAAAACTACATAAGGGGTTCAGAATTACCTCAGAGTTGTAAAGTGAGCATGTTTAAATTAAAATGACCATGTTTAGAGTTAAAAAGAACACAAGAAAGTATAATGGGCAAGTATAATGGGCATGAAAAGAGATTAAATGAGCAAAATGAATATAACAAAAGGGCAAAAAAGGCACATTGAGAGATTCAATGAGCAAAACGAATATAATAGAAAGGGCAGAAAAGGGCACATTAAGCATAAATAATGCAAGGTGACTGCATGTATTTTGGTAAATTACAGTGTTTTGACATAAATTAAGACTTCACATTGACGGAAGCCTTGAATAGCATAACTAGAGTTTTTTTGAAGTATCTCAAAGTGTATTAAAGTGCTTACAGTGTGTGTTCATTACGGTGCATTTATTCTGAAGAGTTTGTTGTGTGCAAAGCGCAACTGCTTCATGAAGTGCAGTCAAATACAGCCATTTCGAAAAGTTTCTTGTACATGGGTGTTTATATTCGCAGAGTGCTACCATTACAGAGTGTCTCTTGCACTGCACAGAGTTATTTGACAAAGTGCAGCCATTTTGGGGAAATTTCAGTGTACTGTTTATTCGCAAAGTGCAGTTATTTTGAAGTGTTTCTCACTCTGAGCTTCTTCTACCCAGTTCATTTGCAAATTCCCATTACTTCAAACAGTTTATTCGCAAATGCCATTACTTCAAAATAGTTTATTCGCAAAGTACAGTTACTTTGAAATGTTTCTTGCCCTCATCTTCTATTGCCCAGTTTATCTGCACTGTGCAGTTATTCAAAACATTTCTTAAAATGATGATAAATGACTTTTACAGTAAAGTAAGTTCAACATAAACAGCTCTTACAGTGAAGTAATTTCAAGACAAGTGACTTCTACAGTAAAGTGATTTCAAGAGTATTACAGTGCCCAGGAGACTTATTTCACACAGTTCAGTTATACAGAGGCTTGTTGTGCTATTGGGCATAGTTACAAATAAATTTCAGGCACATGTATATATGTATATATATATATATATATATATATATATATATATATATATATGTGTGTGTGTGTGTGTGTGTGTGTGCATGCTTGTGCAAATTTGCAAAAGTCTTCACTGAGATATGTTAACACGGCAGATGGATTTCGCAAGCCACAACCACTTGTGTTTGATCAGAATATTGCAGAGAATTGGAGAATATTTGAGCATGAGTACAACTCAGCTAGACTGCCTTCTGTGTGGAGACATGCTTGAATGGGTGTTCCTTCATTGAAGGTTGTGCGTCAGGGCCGGCAACTCGGCACGTAAAAATATACTGCCAATCATTAGCAGACCGGAGTTCCGCTGTGGCTGTGTGGAGACATGCTTGAATGGGTGTTCCTTCATTGAAGGTTGTGTATCAGGGCCGGCAACTCGGCACGTAAAAATATACTGCCAATCATTAGCAGACCGGAGTTCCGCTGTGGCGACCCCTAACCGGGAAAAGCCGAAAGACACAACAACAACAATATAGTTATACAAGCAACTTATTCTGAGACACATACATGCACCAGGGCATTCATTTTGCTAAACCTATCAGGGTCAGAGGCCACTGAAATGGAGCGTTCATTTGTATATGCACCAGCAGTGTATGAAGGTGAAGGAGAAACTCGTATTGTTATGTAGGCTGAATTAAGGGAAGACCCTGAGTATTTAAAGCACAAATTCAGAGAAATGTGTGACCCCCAGACTAATGTTACATTACAGAGGCATTTGTTTTACAAGAGAGATCAAAAGCAAGGGGAAAATTTTGCAGCTTATATTACTGACCTGAGAAACAAAGCTAAAACATGTAAGTTTGGTGATTTAAAAGATGAGTTAATTAAGGACAGACTCGTGTGTGGTATTAATAGTGCTGCTGTGAGAAAGATTATGCCACATGACCATGATTCAACGCTGAGCAAAGCCATTGAGATTTGTCAGATCCATGAAGTTACAGAAAGGCACACAAGTACGCCTGCTAGTGATAAGAGCATGACTTCAGTAGGCTCCAGAACTAATGTAGACAGCATGCAACATGTGATTGGCAAAAGCAGGCCTAAGCACATGACAGCAGCAGCCCCTGCAGGACTCCCAAGTAAAACCCGCAGTCTTCTAGCAATTTCCAAGACCAGTTCGGTTAAAGGAGGCTATTCAGTGCAGAACATATGCTGCTCAGTACAGTATAAGGGTGAATCAGCAAAACCAAATCAAGCTTTATTGTTAACTGTCGCAACTGTGGTAACAACCATGAATCTAAAAGAGAAAAGTGCACAGCATTTGGTCAGCAATGTCATAAATGTAAGAAATGGAACCATTTTCAAAGATTTTGTAAATCAGGTAGACCTCATGCAGTTACAAAGAAGGGCCACTCAAAAGAGCAAGTTGATAAAACAAACCTGCAACTGTCAACTTTCTATGTAGATGGTATGTCAGTAATTAATGTTATGTCAGCTCATAAAAAAGGCTCAGATGAAATCAGAATATGCACTGACCCAAGAGATTTGAACAAAGCATTGAGGAGACCGCATCATCCTATGCATACAGTTGAGGAAGTCGCAGCCCTGATATTGAATGCCACTGTTTTTTCTGTCTTATATGAAAAGAGTTTATTTTGGCAAATGATGCTTGATAGCAAATCTTCACTACCGACTACATTCAGTACCCCATTTAGAAGATATGGATTCCTCAGGATGCCATTTGGTATAAATTCTGCAAGTAAAGTCTTTAAGCATGTAATGGAGCAAATTTTTTCAGGTTATTCATGTGCCATAATAGCAGATGATTTATTGGTTGGAGATAATGGTGAGGCAGAGCATGACAAAAACTTTAAGAGAGTTCTAGACAGAGCATGTGAAGTGAACTTAAAGCTCAATCCTCTGAAGTCCAAATTCAGACTACCAGAAGTTACATGTGTAGGTCATTTGCTTACAAGTATTGGCTTGAGACCAGACCCATCCAAGCAAGCAGCAATTCTTGAAATGCCAGCACCAGATAATGTGCAAACTCTACAATGTTTATTTGGTATGGTCAACTATTTAGGCAAGTTTATACCAGAATTTAGTGAATTGACAGCGCCTATGAGATAGCTCATATGTAAAAATGTTACACGGTCAAGGCTAAAACAGCACCAGAAAGTGTTTGAAGTTTTTAAGCAGAAAATTGCTTCCCCACCAACACTGAGATACTATAATATCAAGAAACCAGTAACTCTTTCCTGCAATGCTTCAAGATTTGGTTTAGGTGCAATTATTCTTCAAGAGGGCAGGTCAGTAGCCTACACATCTAGAACACTTACCCAGACGGAGATGCAATATGCTCAAATTGAGAAACAACTTTTGGCAACAGTGTTTGCATGTTCCAAGTTTCACAATTATATCTATGGTCGAGATATCTGGATTGAAGTGGATATCAACCTTTGGTCACTATTTTAACGAAGCCTATGCATTCAGTTCCAGTGAGATTATAAAGAATGAAGCTTATATTGCAAAAGTACAACTTCAAAATGGTCTATACGAAAGGCAAACTTCTTTATCTGGCTGATACCTTATCCATATCGCCCATAAATACAATAGAACAGCTTGATGCAGAGAATTTTGACTCTGATGTCATGGAAGTGCGTAATTTTTCTACCACAAGACTTAATGAGCTATGAGACCATATAAAGACTGATGCAGTTTTGTAAAGGCTCAATCACTACATCTGTGCTGGATGGCCGTCAAAGCAATCTAGTGTACCACCTGAAGTGCAAACTTACTTTCCTTACAGAGATGGAGTTGTTGATGGAAAATGGCATTATTTTTAAAGGTCCTAAAATAGTTGTTACTGCTTTCTTACAACAAGAATATAGCCACATTTTGCACTGTGGTCGCCCAGGTTCCAAATCTACTAAGAGAAGGGAGAGGGGAGTAGTATTTTGGACTTCTCTAGCAAAAGACATTAATAAAGTACTTTCTTCCTATTTAGTATGCAATACTAAACCACATTTGTAAAAAGAGGCACTTCAGCTAAGTCAAGTCCCTGACCTACCTTGGCTAATAGCAGCTACTGACACATTCGAGTGGAACAATCAACATTACTTAGTACTGGCAGACTCTTATTCGAATTGGCTTGACATCGCTCTACTACTTAATCTAACTTCTACTACAGTCATTACTAATTTGAAATGCCATATCTGAGTCCATGGCAGTCCACAGAAATTAATCTCTGACAATGGTACCCAATTTACCAGTCAACTGTTTCAGAACTTTGCAAGAGATTGGGACTTTGTACATACTACTAGTATGTGCAATCAAACAGACCTGCTGAATGTGCAGCAAAGCAATTACTTGAGAAGTCAAAGCATGATAATACTGATTTTTTTGTTTTAATTTACTCAATCTCAAACACACCCCATGACGATATACTTGGCTCACCTGCTTAGAGACTTCTAGCCAGGCAAACCAGAACAACATTGCCTATCAGTTCTAGTTTATTGAGGCCTACAACTAAAAACAACAAAGCAATCAGAGCCCAGTTATCCAGAAAGCATTCTTCCCAAAAGTCCAGCTATATCAAATTGAGCAGATTTCTTCATCCGTTGAAAGAAGGAGAGACAGCGAGGAAACAAATGGCGAAAGGTTTCGATTGGACTGGTCAAGTAATGAGTATATGTGCAGAGCCGAGATCCTATTTTGTTAACTGCGAGGATAAGAAGTACAGGAAAAATCACAGACATCTTCTTCCTGTAACAGAACAGATATTGCAGCATTGTTCCTGTGATAAAGACTCTAACTCTCAGAGTAATCCAGATGATATTCCTGTTCCAGAACGTGTCTTGACTCCTAATACTGTTCCGGCAGATGATCTCAAGGTTCCTAAGATTCAACAGTTAGCAGAGACAATCTCAGTTGCTAAAGCAGATCCCAAAATTTATGTCATACAATATGGTCGCATTTCAAAGCCTAGTGTGAAATACGCTGCAACTTGAACATATGTATCTAGCTTTGTATAACTGCATGATGAAAATTATTCTGTGTAAATTGCCTATTTACTACTATCACACTGACAATGCCTGACTCATTTCTCAAAGAGGGAGGATGTAAAATAGGTGCGTTGTAGTTTTAAGAAGCATTTCCAAGATTGGTGTGTGCATATAAATATCAAGCACGTGTTAGCTTCAGTGCCATTTTGAAGGTGCAGCCAGAGTATTAACATCTATGTGCATGATAGCTAGTTTGTTTATGAGTTAAATTTACTTAAAACCAAAAGTCCACAAAGGATGCACGAAAGACCGCTGCACGGCAAGAAACCTTTTGACAGCTCCAAAAATGTTTCGTTTAGGGTACCTGGAGAGTATGATAGGGGAGTTAAGAGATTCTCTACCCCAAAAAGAAAAAGACCTAAATCAATTCTTAAGAATACTTCTGAATCTTCTAATTTCACTTCAGGTGATGAAAATTCATCCAATACAGAAGGGGAATTTGAGGAGAACCAGTCTGATGCTTTGCCAAATGCAAAACGTGACAATTTGTCACACCCTCCCGCCGCACCTACAGACGAGGGGGGCGGAAACATAGGAAAGGATACGCCAAAGCAAAGCATGGAGGCTTTATTGAAACTGATGACAGCACAGTAATGTTCCCTTCCAATGTTCATAACATTTCTTCTATTGAGCTAACTACTACACAGGGTTTATTATTAAATAAAGGATTAAACTTTGTCCCCGGTTTTTTTGTACCTGAACAGTCTTTAGCCTTGGATGTGGTTAACTTCTGTAGATTACTGAATTTAAAACTGTTATTTGCTGATAGTGATAGTGATAAATCTCATGAGTTTAGATTTAAGAAATCGTCCTTTAGTCCACCTATGACTCAATTGGTGGGTGTTTTTCAAAGGAATGTATTATATGATTTACACTATCACTACAAGGATTTTCCTCTGTCTTATAACAATTTATCCAGGGATGAAGTGTGTAGTTTGGATGAGTTAGCTCAAAATAAAAATGTGGTGATTACACAGTCAGATAAAGGTGGGGCTGTGGTGATTCAGAATAAAGATTCTTATGATCAGGAGGCTATGAGACAGTTGGGGAATAGAGACCACTATATGGCCATGCCTTTGGATCCAACCTCCAATTTACAGCGTAAGATTGATGAGTTTCTTACATCAGCAGTAGAGGAGGGTATTATCCAACAGGCTACTAAGGAACAATTGATGGTATCGTCCCCTAAAAAACAATATCTCTATATGCTTCCCAAAATACATAAAAATGTTAGTAATCCCCCTGGCCGACCAATTGTTTCTGGACATGGGTCCTTGACGGAACCCTTATCGGAATATCTGACTTTCTATTTGAAACCCTTATTAGGGCTAATTAGAGCTCGTATCCAAGATACCACACAATTTTTGGATATTATTGGTGATATTCAATTGGAGCCGGAATGGCTATTATGTACCCTTGATATTACGTCCCTTTATACCAACATTCCACACTGGGCAGGCCTACAAGCATTAGAATATTGGTTGGTTAGATCTGATTTATACAAACCTGGTTTCAACACTTTTCTGGTTTGTCTCACGGAATATGTGCTAACTAGTAATATCTTCTATTATCAGAATAAGTGCTTTTGGCAAATTAAGGGAACTGCTATGGGTGCATCTTTTGCACCCATTTATGCAGATTTGTTTATGGCATATATCGAGGAGATTATTATTTATGACGCCAGTCACAACATCTACATGTGTGAAATGGATATGTGGCGTCGATATCTGGATGATTGTTGGTTGGTGTGGAAGGCTGATGACAAGTATCTTATGGAATTTCTTGATTATCTTAATAACAACATATGGGGTATAGAATTTAAGATGAGTTTTGACAGGTTTAATATAATCTTTTTGGATGTTGAAATTCATAGGAATATGGACAATACTCTGTCTACTACCCTATTCAGGAAATTTCCAGAGTACAATTCTTTATTGCATGCCACCAGCTTCCACCCACCACATATCATCCGGAATATTCCTAAGTCTCAATTTTTACGAGCTAGGAGAATTTGTTCCAACCAAGGGTCTTATGCTAAGACCAGTGATGACTTGGCCGCCAGATTCAAGTATAGGGGATACCATTCAGGGACAATATATATGGCCAAACAGTGGGCTTCTAAATTTGATAGAACTGATTTATTGCGTTATAAAGATCACAACCGTGATGGGTTACAGCAACCGCTTAGGTTAGTTACCTCTTATGGACGCAATACTCGAGGCTTTATGAAAATTATCGATAGACATTGGAATATCCTTTTGGCGGATAACAGATTGCATAATTTTCTTGGGGACAGATGTTTGTTTTCTTTCAAAAGGGGACGTACTATTGGGTCACACTTGAGTCATTATAAGAAGTCTTTGCCTGATTCTAAAGTTTACACTCAATCAACTCTTACAGGGGCTCCAGTGGTTGGATGTTTTTCATGTGGCCACTGTAAATTTTGTAACAAGGTTTCACGCATTGGAGAATTTAGCAGTCAGAACACACCTGATATTTTTGAGATTAATTTTTGGGCCAACTGCAGTTCTGGGTGGGTTATATATTTAGTGACCTGCACCTGTTCTGCGTTTTATGTTGGCCAGACCTCTAGGGCATTCCGCCTTAGAATTGGTGAATACATCAGTGACATTAAAAATAAGCGTAGTAACAATGCATTATTCAAACATAGTTTAAAACATACTACAGCTAATTTTATGTTTTGCATTATTGACCACATTAAGGGTAAATGTCAGGATAAAACAAAGTGGCATGAATTGCTGACTTCCAAAGAGAGGAAGTGGATAATAAAACTTGGGGCAATGTTTCCACCTGGTCTTAATGACCAATTGTGACTTGTTAATCATGATAGGCTGATTATGTACTGTGATTGGTTTTTGTTCATATATATATTGTGTTTGGAACCTTTGTGAGCAGATTTTTAGAAAAACTTCTTTCACTGAGGAAGGCTCTGTTGAGCCGAAACCGGTCTGTATATCTGATATCTGAGGGATTTTTCTCTCAGTATTTATGTAATAAACAATCTGTATTTTGGTACCAACAGCTGCTGGCTTTATTTGTTTGGATTTAAATTTACTTAGCCTCATTTATGTGTTTGTATATAATAAATTTGCTTAAACAGGAACCAGCAATGTTCGTCTGTTTCATTCTGACCAGGCGAATGACAAGTTCTTTCTCCCCTAATAACTCTCGTATAGTGTCAGCTACCTATTCCTTAAATTCCTTTCCTTTTTAACAAGTAAGTAGGAAACTGCCAGTGTAAAATTCAAAGATTTCTTAGTCTCTGAAGAAGGGAAGTCGCAATTCACTTTCTCATATTGTCAGACAAATGCAATAAATAAATAAATGTCCACAAGACCTTAGACTTTCAAGATGGCTGCACATTGTGTAACAGTTATTTGTATCTCTCCCAGTGTGAAAACAGAAACTCAACAGAGAAGGTCAGTAAACTTGTGTTAATGGGTACATTTCAGTAGCTGGCTAGTAAGTGCAATGCCTGGATGCCAGGAATAAAGAAATATAGAAGACCTGGAAAAAAATCATCTACAAAAAATGAGGAAGAATTACTGACTGGGGAAAGTCCTACAGTTGTTTAGCAAAAAGGAATGCAACCTCTAGGCATGACTTTCAGTAACCCACATGAAGATATAAGACAACTGCATGCAGACCTAGTTAAAATAAACAAAATGCTGATGGAGTATATCAATACAAACAACAACAGTCTAGAAAAACTGGAAGAAGCTTTAAACAGACATTCATATCAGATGGTAAAGCTGCAATAATCAGTGGTCAAAATGAAGAAAAGGCTGGCTGAATATGAGACTGCTCAGGAAGACAGGTTTCAAAAAATAATAGAATTAGAGGACAGAGCACATAGGGAAAACCTAAGATTTTCAGCTATATCAGAGAGGTTGGAAGGAACAGACTGCATTAATTTTATGAAACCACAAATAAGCAAATGGACTGGTATTCCACAGTTGGAGTTAGTTGAAATAGCACATCGTGTGTATGCTCCAAACCTGGCAATAAGAAGGCAACCTAGACCTTTAATAGTAAAGATGCAATCTTACCAGCAGAAGGGGTTGATTCTGGCAAAACTGTGGCAGAAGGACAAAGTACTAAAAGTGTTAGACAACAGAGCGTTTGTGGAAAATGATTACTCACTGTACACCAGACAGAAGAGGAGCAAATTTAATTCACTGTTCAGGGAATGCTGAGATACAGCTGTGAATTCAAAATCTGTATCCAACTGTCTTCAAGGTATTCTTCCCTGGACGGACAAAATCGTTGTACGTGCTAAGGAGGAAATACAAAAGTCTGTCTGACAAAAAGTAAGCTGTGAAACAGAAGGAGAGCCTGCTTCTTGTTCTTCTGGTAATGAAGACCACAGAGGGACTGTACCTGTGAAACTTTTTCATTTTTTTCAATGTAAAATGTTAGAGAGAAGGAAGGGAGCAAGAAAGTTGACTAGAAGAATTGAGAGTACATTGGAAATAAAGCAGAGACATGACTTTAGAGATGAACAGTAATAAAACCAGTAATGCAATAATTATATTTGTGAAATATGACAGAACAAGAAAATTTGGAAGTATTGGACTTTTTCAGAATCTGTTGGACTTGTGGGGGACTCTAAAGGATACACACTACTTCATGTCATTAATGTTCAGAAAATTGCTTTGGGGAGGGGAAGAGAAGTGAGAAAGTTAACTGTCAGTAAAGATTTTTCTTCTTAAATAGTACTATTTTTGTGTTGTGTGGTTTTCTTTATATGTTGTGAAATATTTTTTTCAGTTATTTTTAGTGTAATGGAGATTGTAAACAGGTCCTGCTGTTCATTTATTTCTCCTCTTTCTCCCTTTTCTCTCTTTCTTCTTATTCAGTTGTAAAAAAGTAGGCACTGCAATGCAAAAATAAAAGCCTGATTAAAAAAAGCATGACAAAAGAAAAATTAATGTGTTTTTCTTATGCTTGCATGGGAAATGACTGGATTTAGGATCTTAAATTGATTTAGTAACATGTTTTTAGAGACAGCAGGTAAATGAAAAAGAATATTGAATATCATGAGGCTTTTTTCTAGCAAATACGTGTATGCTCAGCAGCAATTTGCAGCTGGTCTTCATGTTTCCATGGAAAAATATGATAAAGATTCTCATGTCTCCATGGAGATAATCTGATAGAGAAACTGGCTATAGTCTGGTAGAGACTGATTGGCAGACAAAAAAAAAAAAGAAAAGAGAAATTTTCTAGGAGATAATGTTCTTTGAAACCATTCAGGGGTTTTCCCAGCTGGCAGAGCTATAAAGAAAAGACAAAACCAATTAGCACTTAGAAGAAGCACAGGCTACATTATGTGTCTTAGCATGTTTAACCTTTCTTTTAAGTTAACTCAAGTCTGTCAGTATGGCTGTCAGTTTGGGACTTTTGTTCCTATTAGGAGGGTATAACTTCAATATTTGAAGACGTACATAGTTTTGTGTGCTAGCATTACATTAATAGATTTTAGGGGGATATTGGGGTGTGTTTGTTTTTTTTTTTTTGTTTGAGGGCCTTCAATAAAACAAGTTTTTTTAGATGTGACATAGGCTCAAATGGATATGACAAGAAACAACTGTATAAAACTTCAACCTGTCAAACAGTGTATGCATGTAACACAAAAGATGAAACTAGACATTTAACAAAAAAGGTGTTATACATTAAAGGTGAGAATAATAACTTTTTTACTGCAATGATGCTTTCTGTAATGTCTTTAAATGTAAATGGTCTTGCAGACAAATGCAACAAAGAAAGAGTAGTGAATTATATTAAAAATGTAGAGTGCAAATAGCTATGTTACAGGAGACACACTTAGAAAACACTGAACATGTGAATTTGATAAATAAAGGTTTTCAGGATGGTTATTTAGCAGAACACCTGGGACAAGGAAAAGAGGAGTACTTATATTAACTGCAAGAGGAGCTCCAGTAGTGATGGAAGATGATAAAAAAAAAGATAATAATGGCAGATTTGTAGTGCTACGGGGCTACTGGCAAAGGAGGAGGATTATACTGGCATGTATTTATATTCCACCTAAAATTGCTATAATGGAGCTTAAGAAAATTCTGGGTGAAATAATCAGTTTTCAGCAAGGAATATTACTTATAGGTGGGGACCGGAATGTGATTTGCAATAGTGAAGATGTGTCTGGGGGGCCCAGAAGGGAAAGTATAACAAAGGAGGGTAGATTTTTGAAGAAATGTATGAAAATATTTGGCATGGAATATGTGAATTTGGTATTAGGAGTATGGAGTGAATGTACATATTATTCCACAAGATATAACAGCTGGGCTAAGGTACAAAGAATTACATTTCACAGGAATATGTGCATTTAATTGAAGGTCTTGATATGCACCCAGTAACTGTTTTACATCATGCACCAATAACAACTAAAATAAAAAACACAAGGTAATGAAATAAAAATTAGATAATGGTGCTTTCTCGCCTATCTGTTGAAAGGAGAGGAAAAGAGAAGAATTTAAGGAATGGGTTATGGAGATTCTTCCAGAGCTATTAGAGAGGATAGACATTTCTTAGGAAAATATAGGGATAAAATTAAGGTGGAGTATAAAATCAGAGTGGAAATAAAAGAAAGGTATCTATGGTTAAGAAGCAGCAATAATTATTTAGAGGGATTGATGAATGTTAAAGTATTGCAGAATAGGTGGAATCTCACAGAACAAGAACAGGATCAACTGCAGAATGCTAAGCAGAAAATAAGATATTACCTCAATAATATGCATGCGTTTCGAAAGATTGCGGTTACACTAGACCACAAAAACTTTTAGCACAGTGACTCTGGCAACAGAAAGTAGAAAGGGATGTTGACAGGTTTAGGGAGCCTATAACAAGGAAGGTAACAAGAGATCCTGAAGCGGTATTAGAAATATTTCGGAAATTCTAGGAAAGTCTGTATAAAGTAGATAAATATGAAAATCAAGAAAAGATACAAATGAAAATGTTTATGGAAGAGTTAGAAGTAGATGAGGTTCAATTACTAACAGTTAGATTAGGAGGAGATGAGATAAAAATTGTGATGTATAACCAATCTGCAGGAAAGTCCCCAGGAATAGATAGTATTTCTGTGGAAGTTTGTAAGTTAGGAGGGGGAAAATGATAAAGATCTGGAAGGTTTTGTTTAACAGTATTTTAATAGGAGGAGAAGTACCAACATCCTGGAAGAAAGCAGTGGTAGCTGTAATACCAAAAGAGGGTAAAAATCCATCAGACTCAGTTCCATATAGTCCCATTTCAATGCTAAACCATGATTATACAGTGCTCATGTCTATAATGGTTAAAAGGATGACAAAAGTAATGCCAAAATTGACAGATATGGATCAGTGTGGGTTTGTGGAGGGGAGGCAAACATTTGACAAGATTAACAGAACACTGATGATCCAGAAGGAAGCAGAATGTAAGAACATACCATTCTTGTTGTTGGGTCTTGATGCAGAAAAAGTATTTGGCATAGTAAGTTGGGATTTTATGAGCAGGGCAATAGAAGCATTTGCATTTCCTGAAAAGGTTATAAGGTTGATTAGGAGGATATATGAGGGATTGGAGGTGAAAACTAAAGTGGGTTGGTCCTCTCTGATAATTTCTGCTTGAGCATAGAGGAACCAGGCAGGGGTGTCCGCTTCCCCTTTGTTATTTGCATTATATTTAAAACCACTGGCAAAGAAAATAAGGGACTCAGAAATTCAAAGATATAATTGGAATGGTAGTCAAGAAAAGATGACTCTATTTGTAGATGATAATAGTTTATATCTGACAAAACCAGAAAAACATTACAGTGTTGTGGAACATTTTGAGACAGTTTCATATCTTTTCAGGATACAAAAATAATGAAGCTACGACAAAGGCAATAACGGTAAATTATGTACCCATACAAGAATTGGATCAGCAATATCTGTATTTATGGGTGTGAGGATATGAGATATTGTTATCTGTGCTAGCATGACTGGCTGAAGTTTTGTAAATACTTGTAAATTACCCTGTGTTACATATCCCAGCATGACTAGCTATATATTTTTAAGTAAATTTATGTATTTTGATTATCACTCTGGTTTCTGCAAGATGTTTGAATGTCAGTGTTCTTCTGGGTGACCAAATGTGCATGTTTTGTTTTGTTTTTTTTTTTTTTGTAAAGAGAATTCTGATGCCAGAGTCAGCTGACCTAGATGTGATGTCATTGTGTGCCAGAGCTCGGAGAACAGAATCTTCACTGCACCTGTTTTTTTTACTTTTCAAAGTCTGATATGAGAAAGTAGAATTCTCATAGCAGCTCCTGTTACTTTTTAAAAACATCTGCTATAAAAACACGTTCTGAGTCAGTTGATCAGTTTTGTTTCCAGAGTCGTTATCAGAATACTTGTTCCAGTTGCCAAGGACAGACAACAGCCTGGAATGCGGGCGTAATCCCTCATTCTGAAGTAAGAGTATAATTTTGTCTTGCTGAGTTATTTAGATTAGATAGGGGCAGTTAATCTACAGATAGTTAGTGAACTACAGTTAGAGGTTTTCTAAAATTAATGTGAGATCTGTCTTACAGTATTATTTTCATATTTCCTGTGTGTGAAACTCTGATGTTTATTGGAATCAGTTATTCAGTATTTGCATGTTTTTAATCCTTTTATTTATTATTAATGTTTTATTACCTATCACTGTGACTGGTTATTTAGTTAATATTTTAAATCACTTGAGAGTGTTTATGTTTATTGTGATAACACCACGGCCACTCTGAAAAGCCTTACTGCTTGAGATACATGCTACTACTTGTTTTATTATCTATTTTACCCAATATAACTGTATATAAAATAATTTTATGTTTTTTAATGGAGAAATATACAAAGAAAAGAAGGGAGTGGCGATGGGTGCGCCATGTGCTTCCATGTATGCGAATATAGTTTTGCACAGATGGGAACAAAAATGCATTTTTTCCACCAAATGGGAGGAATATATAAAACATTACACCCGGTTTTTAGATGATATAGGTTTATTGTGGAGTGGTACAGAAGAACAATTTTTGGAATTTTTTGAATATATTAATTCCACCACTTCTTTTTTATCTTTCACACACACTATCAGTAATGAAAAGATGAATTATCTTGATGTAACTTCATCTAAAGATTGTTTTAACAATAGGTTCACATCCAAATTGTATAGGAAACCCACTTTTTCCAACACATACCTCCATTTCACAAGTGGCCATCCATTCTATCAGAAAAAAGGCATAATTAAAGGCCAAATGATAAGAGCTTCAAGAATGTCCAGTACCTTGGAACATTTTTTGGAGGAGTTGACACTATTAAAAAGTATGTTCTTAGAAAGAGGATATCCTGAAGCTCTGATAGATAGGTTAAGTAAAGAGGTTTTAGATAACAGGGAGGGTAGATATCCCCCTCTGTTAGGTTTGGACCAGACCCAGGAATCAAAACCTAGCCATGCCCATAATATTGGTCATTGTAATAATTACACGCACACCCTCTCAAGCAACTCTCAACAAATTGAAGAAGTAATTTCCAAGTTTTGGCCGGTTTTGACAGCACATGAAGAGTTGAAAAAACATATCCCAGAACACCCTAGATTCACTAGACGTAGGGATACCAATATGAAAGAATTATTTGAAAAGTATCAACCCCAAGGGAGAATGAACAATAGCAAAAACTTGAAAAAAGGTACTTATAAATGTGGGATGTGTAAACAGTGCACAGCCATTTTGAATAAAAGTTCTTTATACATTCCCTCAAGGAACTTTCATTTTCAAGCCAATATTTATACGAATTGTGCAACAAAAGGGGTAGTATATTTGGGTTTCTGTACAAAATGCTTTAGTTTCTATGTTGGCAAAACAGAAAGATCCTTGAGAAGGAGAATTTATGAGCACTTGTATGAGGTTTCCAGGAAAAAGGAAACCAATGCTTTTTACAAACATTCCATCATATGCCCAGATATGCAAATAAATTTGATAGTACTAGAACAAGTACAAATGGATGGTGGGGGGGGGGGTGATTGGGAGACACGATTAGAATATAAGGAACTTCTTTGGCAGCTTAAATTAGATGCTGCCAGTAGTCCAGGCCAGAACGACAACATTAATATAAGAAGTGTCCTGAAATTAAGAATGGCTAGATTGTGAACAATACATGAATAGTAGATGAATTGCATTTAGAAGCTGTTTATAAAATTTGTTTTGATTTACAACTATGTTATTGGTTATTTAAATATATTTATACACTATTCATATATATTTTATATCAGCATTTTTTTAAAAAAATATTTATTCATATATTTTTTATGTGTGTATATTTTATTAATAAGAAGTTGGGATATATAAACAAGGACCAGAGCAATGTATGCTCTGTAGAATGATTTTTTAGTACAGGATTTTTTTAATTCAAGATTTCATTATTATTTTTTTTTTTTTGCAAATATTTATGGAGTATGTTACCATGAATTAATAGGTGTAGCCAGGTCAGTATGGCAAATTAAATATGAATAATAATTCATGATTCTGTATTTGAAAAAATCTTGCAATATTCTTAAATCAATTATAGCTTTAAGATTTAATTATGATCTGTAGTCACATGGTTGGAGGAGAGTCCTATATTAATGGTTCCCTTCTAGTATGTAATCCATCTTGATAAAGCTTGGTATTCGAGCCAAGCGAAAGCGCTTGATTCCAATTGTTCTTTTGGATGTAATTCAAAGTTCTTTTTGGTAAAAGAAAGACTTGGTGCTGTTTTTAAGTGGATACGATTAAAAGTCATTTTATGCTTTATCCTACGGACTGGTTCCTCTCACTGTAGATTTACTGCTTTGGTGCCTTCTGTTTTAACTTTGTTTGTTACCAATATAACTGAACACCCCTTTTGTAGGGTATTGTATTTAACTGGTGATAGCTTTCACCTTGTAATTTGGGCAAAGAAACATAGCAGGTAAATTTGTGTCAGTCTTTCCCAAGAGTGTGTGTATGTGTGAATATCAGGCATTTAAGAGTGACTGCATCAGATACCTAAAACTGGGACACAGTGTTACGCAGTGGTTAGTGTGGAGGCTCATTTGGGGACCTGGACTGAAACAAACAGTTCAGTCCCAGGTTTGGAACCAGTTTCCGGTGTACTCTTAGGGGAAACTGTGTATTTCTATCCCCACTTTTACTGAAACTCCCTTACTGGAGATAGTGATGAGGATTGAGACTCGTTAGTTACTGCCCCAGGGTAAAGAGGGGTCGACACAATGGGGACATGATAAAATGAAGTTTTTAGGAATATGGATTAAAAATTATTCTAGTGTGGCAGCTAAGGATATGTGGGAAGAGACTAAAGAAAAGATAATACAAAAACTGAGAAAATGGAAGCTTTGTTATATGGATATGGATAGTAAGATACAAGCAGTCAAATAGTTTTTAGTCCTTTTAGTCTTATATACAAGTCAGGCATATTTTTGTCAACTAGAGAAGATGATGTGGATAGCAATTAATAAAGAGTTGAAGGACTTTATTTGGGAGAGGAAGACAGCAAGAGTCAAGTAGGATAAGGTGATTCCTCCAGCAGAACAGGCAGGATTGGGTTTACCCAATTTGAAGAGGTATTTCAGACCTACTCAGCTTTGGCTCCTATACATAGCACAAGCAGAAAAATAGAAGTTATGTTCTTACCATAACGTTCCATGTTAGTTGTCTTCTTCTCGCCTTCTTCTTGTTGGATGGGTTCGGAGCCGACCTCGGCTCCGACTCGGCCACTCTAAAAGCTCGAGAGTTGGTTCCACCGGCTCGAGGCTCCCCTTATATCCCACAATGCTAGGCGTGAGTTACCTCAGATCTCGTTTGTAAGCTAGGCCCAGCCTATAATAGTAGCAGAATAACTAGAAACAAAGTCCACCTCTATAAACAAGGGTGAAGAGAAGGGTGACCTACATCCTGATCTAGGAAATATGCACAGCAGAGCATATACCTAAAGTAAAGAGGTGGTAGAAAGAGAGGTCACAATCAAACTCCTCTAGGTCTGTCCAGGCCAGGGGGAAGGAGGGTGGGACGCAAGAAGAAGCGAGAAGAAGACAACTAACATGGAACGTTATGGTAAGAACATAACTTCTATATGTTAAGTTGTCTATCTCGCCTTCATTCTTGCTGGATGGGACCGCATCCCTAGCACCTTGTCCTGGGTGGCCTAACGGAACAGACTCTTGAGAACAGTGGAACCAAAGTTAGCTCTATGCCTAGAAGCTAAATCCAACTTATAATGAGAAATGAAAGTGTGAGGAGTAGCCCAAGTAGCCGCTGCACAAATGGTGTCAATAGGCAGTCTGTCTTGGAAGGCTATAGAAGTAGCCAAAGCTCTGGTAGAATGGGCTTTAGGTTTGTTAGGCAGCTTTTGGTGTCTAATTTCATAAACAAGGAAAATCAGAGATGTTAGCCATCTAGATAATGATACCTTTGAAACTGAAAGTCCCTTTCTGCCTTCTGCATAAGAGACAAACAGTTGGTCAGATTTTCTGAATTGTTTGGTTCTGTCCAAATAGTACCTTAACTGACGATGAACATCTAGCCAATGCAATTTTTGTTCAGACCTGTTAGAATATTCTGGAAAAAACACAGGGAGGTCAATGCTTTGATTTAGGTTAGACGCCGAGGCTATCTTAGGTAAAAAAGACGGGTTGGTTCAGAAGATACCCTGTCCTTATGGAACAACAGATAAGGAGGTCGACAGCTGAGTGCATGAAGTTCTGAAACTCTTCTAGCTGAAGTAATAGCTACTAGAAAGAGTGTCTTCCATGATAACAATTTTAAAGAACAGGAGGCTGCAGGTTCGAAAGGGGAAAGAATCAAAGAACTAAGAACTAAATTTAGGTCCCAAGGAGGAGGAGGATTTCTTACAGGAGGTCTGAGTAGAAAAACTCCCTTCAAAAAGGCTTTACAAAGCTTGTGGGACATGATAGCAGACTCTGAAATGCCCACATGAAAGTTAGAAATAGCTGCCAATTGAACTTTAAGAGTAGAAGGAGATGAACCTGCATGGAAGAGTTCAGCTAGAAAATCAAGGACCATTTGGATGGACGCAGTGAAAGGATCTATGTCCTTTCCTTGAGCCCAATAGGCGAAACGTTTCCACTTACTCAAATAAATCTTCCGAGTGGAAGATTTATGGGAAGCTATCAAAATATCTCGGACAGAGTGAGATATTTGAGGAAGCCTGGCTAAGGTTGGAATTGGAGGAACCAAGCAGTGAGGTTCAGAGAGGGGAGGGAGCGATGTAACTGACCCGACTGATGGATCAAAAGATCTGGAACTAGGTCCAGATGCCAGGGTTGCTCCAACAGAAATTGATGTAGAAATGGGAACCAAACCTGTCGAGGCCAGTAAGGGGCAATGAGGATCAATGAGGCCTTCTGAGCGATAGCTTTCTGTATCACTTGAGAGATTAGTGAGAAAGGAGGGAATGCATACAGAAGTCCCCGGGGCCAAACTTGGACTAGAGCGTCTCTGCTGGGATGGCCTGGTAGAGGAAAGAGGGTGAAATAATCTTTGCACTTGCTGTTTTGGGGAGTAGCAAAAAGGTCGCAGCAAGGCTGGCCCCACTTGAGAAAAATTTCTCTCACAACAGAGTCTTTCAGAGACCACTCGTGAGGCATGAGGATAGCTCTGCTCAATTTGTCCGCGATTTGATTGGACTTCCCGGGGATGTGCGTTGCTATCAGAAACCGCTGAGAAGAAATCGCCCATTGCCACAGTCTGAGTGCTTCTCGACACAGGGGGTAGGACCTGGTTCCGCCTTGTTTGTTGATATACCACACTACAGACATATTGTCCGTCTGGATTGCTATCGTTCCCGAGGGAAGAGAGTCTTGAAGGGCTTGCAACGCTAAAAGCACTGCTCTCATCTCTAGAACATTTATGTGCAAGTGGCATTCGTCTGGTTGCCAAGTGCCCTGGACAGTTCTGCCCTGATAATGCCCCCCCCCACCCGATCAGGGAGGCGTCCGTTGTCAGAGTAGCAACCGGAGGGGAAGGGACAAAGGGTCTTCCCAATAAGAGCTGAGGGGAAGACATCCACCACAGAAGATGATTCCTGCATGTCTGCGTAATCATAATGGTGTGGGACATCGGAAGTTGCTGGTATGACCATTGCGTGAAGAGCATCCATTGAAGGATTCTCATGTGGAATCTGGCTAATGGAAGCAGAGGAATGGCAGCCGCCATAATCCCCAACACTTTCAGAACTAACCTGGCTTTGATTCTGTTGCTGCTGAAGAGGAGCGAGACCAGTTTGTGTATGTCTGTTATTCTCTGATCTGTTAGTCTCACAGACATGTTGACTGTGTCTAGATTTGCGCCTATGAAGGTAATAGTACGACAAGGCGCCAAACAGTCTTTTCGCAATTTATTGAAATGCCTAAATTTTGACAAATGCGAAAGGTGTAGTCCCTGGCCATTAGAAGAAGATGCTTGGTGGGAGCTGTGAGGAGCCAGTCGTCCAAATATGGAAACACCTGGAATCCTTGACGTCTCAGGTGAGAAGCTACCACTGCCATGCATTTGGTAAACACCCGGGGGGCAGTGGTGAGACCAAAGGGCAGGGCCCTGAATTGAAAATGACTGGTTCCCAGCCTGAAGCGGAGGAATCTTCTGGCGCGTCTGTTCATTTTTATATGATAGTACGCATCCTGAAGGTCTATAGAGCACATCCAGCTTCCCTTTCCCAACAGGGGAAGGATGGACTGCAGCGTGACCATCCGAAATCTTGTTTTCTTGACTGACTTGTTCAAGATACTGAGATCCAAAATTGGTCTCTAGTCCCCTGTTTTCTTTGGAACTAAAAAGAACCTGGAGTAGATTCCGGATCCTTGCTGGTCTGCTGGAACTGGCTGAATTGCTCTTTTTGCAAGCAGCTTTGAAATTTCCAAAGCTGCAAGATCCCTTTGAGCGGGTAGAACATCTGGAAGGGATTTTTTTGATTGGTTTGGAATGCGAACGAAGGGAATGGAATAGCCTTCGGAAATGATGGACTGTACCCATTTGTCTTGAGTCAGGGATAGCCAGGCTTCTGGGTACAGTGACAATCTTCCCGACTGCCTCCGAAGGGGGGCAGTCAGGCAACACCTCAGGGATGCTGAAAGGGCTTATCAGAGAAGGCTTCACGATTGCCCTGGTTCTGGACCCCCTGCCTCTAGGGCGGCGTCTACCATTGTTGTTCCCCCTCTGCCTCTGGGGGAACCGACTCTGTCGTCAGGCGAAGTCCCTTGAGATTGCTTGGAACCACATTTTCCCACTTTTCTGGCCTTTGGGGTAAGGCCTAGAAGGTGTAGAAAGACGGACTCCGGCGGCAGAAAGAGTCTTGCCATCCGTCTCGCGCCTAGTCAAGGTTTCTTTCACTTGAGGACCAAAAGAGATGATCCATCAAACGGGAATTAGTGAAAGATGTTTTAAAGGGTCCATAAAGTTTCATAGCCGCATCCAGGCATGCCTGCGTAAGGCTACACCTGTCCCTGCGGCCCTGCTCGCTCCATCAGCCGCATACGAAAGAAGGCGCATGGAGGAGTTAGCTTTGGAGTTCAGGGTAGCCAGCTGAGTGTTCATCTTGTCCTGAAAACCCGCAGCTGTAGGATCCTTCAACATGTCACTCACTTCTTTGATCAAGTCTCTTTGAAGACGAGTAAAATGGCATAGGTAGTTCAGCGAACGCATTGCAAAGGTCGCTGATGAGAACATCCGCTTCCCATACCTGTCCATAGACCTAGATTCCTTGTTAGGTGGATGGACAGGCACTGAAGGATCAGCTAGTTCCTTCTTAGTGGCAGCAGCAACCACCATAGCATCCACAGAAACTCCCTTGGTCAAAAATTGCTTATCCGCTGGTGCCGTGATAAATTTTGAGGGTCTCCTGGGGGTGGGGTCCACTGAGTCAGGAGCCGTCCATGCCTTTTTGCTACCACCTGCATGAGGGGGTCAAAGGGGGGAGACACCCAGGAGGTGGAAGGGCGAGAGCCAAACACCTCAAGGTACACAGATTCATCCTCCGAAGGGTTGAGGGCTGGCCAATTTCCCCTCTGCTTAAGGATTTCTAGAATGTCTGCAAATGAGACATCTTCAGAAGGGGAACGGGGAACCCTCGGAATCCTCTAAATCCGTGTCAGAGGTGACGGACTCAGGTGAGTCTATGTGTTTCCTCTTACACTTTCTCTTCCGAGGGGCTCTTCTGCCAATTCAGGAGAGGCCTCGAAGAGGATGAGATCCCCACAGGGATTCTTGAGGAGCTGGCTCTCTGCGGTCCGGGATGAGGGAGTGAGTCGACTTGCCCTGAGGCACCGAAGAGGGAGGGGCGGACGGAGCCGACTGTGGAGTTGAACCAGGTTCTAAGACACGCCGCATGGCCTTGAACGCACCCCTGTCAGGCAGAGCCAGAGGTCCCGCTCCGAAAGCTAAAACCTCCCTCGGCACCGACAGTGATGGCTCGAGGCCGATGTCGGAGCCGAACTCACCAGCGCCGAAGCCCGAGAGGAGAGCGGGTCGGACAAGGGTCCGATGCCACTCTCCCTCGAGCCGACGAGGAAGTCCGGCACCGAGATTCTTCTAAGGAAGAAATCGGGAGCCGACGATGGAGCCGAAGACATTTGTATCGGCTCCGACGCTACCACAGTCTCGGTTCAGCGCCCGGCTCCGAGCTCAACGGAGTCGGAGGAGGAACATAATGAGGGACAGGGTCAGGCATCGACTGATGAGTCGGGCTCTGAAGCATTTGGGCCAGTGCCGCGGACTTGAGAAGTCGACTCACTACCCTCTGAAGGTCATGATCCGACAGCCTCGATGACCTAGAGGAGTGAGATCTATGGCTCCATTCAGACAGCAGAGGAGATGCTGGAGCCGAATGAACGGAGCCAAGGGACGGTGACCTGGACCTCTTTCTAGATGTCGGTTCCGAAGGTCTGGTCGGAACCGACAAAGGAATTTCCAATACCTCGGCTCCAGCCGGAGCCGAGGATACCACAGAAACTGTAGACTGAGACTCACCGGCTCCAGCCGGAGCCGATGCAGACGGAGGTTTCGTAGCCTTAGGTCTCGGCTCAGTAGCTGGAGCCGAGGACCTAGAAGCCTTGGAGGGCTTTCCCGAAGGAACAGTAAGGGAACCCTCAGGCTTGAGTAAACCTCTCAAAATAAGTTTGTTTTTTCTTTCCTGCAGGACCCTGGGGCTGAAGCCGTGGCATACAGCATAGGAATCCTGCAGGTGCAAAGGTCCCAGGCAGTAGACACAAGAAGTGTGACCGTCTGTCAGAGACATTTTCTGACAGCACGAGTCACACTTCTTGAAGCCTGAGACCTTTGAGTCTTTAGACATTTTAGAAGGAAGTGTAATCACACACACACAGTCAAACACACTGATTACACCCTATCCAATTTTAAACTCAAAAAATAAAACAAACTATCACAGTTTTAAATTCTGAGAAAAAACACACACACACCACTAGGGGATGGAAAAAGGCCCAAAGGCCCGAGGGAAGAACTTATAAGTTCTTGTGGAAAAAGGGGGATAATAAGAGAGAAAAGGGGAGAATATCCACTAAACTAAGGGAAACAACTGTTAAAATTAAAACTAAAGGGGTTTAAGTATACTAAATTTTACTCTAAAGTTACTCACCAAGAAGCCGGTAGAAACCAAACACCTCGATCGCTGTAGCGGCAAACGAGATCTGAGGTAACTCACGCCTAGCATTGTGGGATATAAGGGGAGCCTCGAGCCGGTGGAACCAACTCTCGAGCTTTTAGAGTGGCCGAGTCGGAGCCGAGGTCGGCTCCGAACCCATCCAGCAAGAATGAAGGCGAGATAGACAACTTAACATCTATAATTCAAACTCAAAGGGGATGACGATGAAATGGGGGAAACTCAAGAAAGATGGCCAGACTGGAATTTTGGATGCAGGCCTTTAAGGAGAATAACGATAATCATACAGAATATTATATCCATAAAGTATTCTAAGAACTAAGCCAACATGGAAATGGAGAAAGGAGGTTCTGCCGATAGGGATGACTGCAGTTAGGGAGATAGACAATAGGCAAGGGGGGGCAAATTTATTGTAGAAACCTGGCAAAGGAACCAAGGTATTGGGAGCAAATAACTAAAGAGGAAAAGGTAATAGAATGAGAAGAGGCCAAGAATTTATATGGACTGTAGATTAGAGACTGCCTTCCCTATCAAGGATTAATGTTAGAGTATAGGCATAGAGAAAGAAATAAGGGAGTCCTAAACAAAATACCAGCACTGATAAGAGTTTTTAGTACAATTTAGAACAGATGTTGCCACTAAAAAGGAATAATTAGTAAAGCATATAAAATATGGCAGGATAACTATAAGAATCAATCAGAGACGGTTAGAAAGGATTGGGAAGAGAAATTGGCTAAGCATTTCACAAAGAAACAATGGGAGGATATACGTATATCTCCCAAATATCCAACAAAATCTAGAAGATTTAGGATTTTTGCTTGAAAATGTTTACATAGATACTTTTATAACCCAAGTAGACTTCAGAGAATTTTTCCTCAGGTAGACAAATGAGGTGGACAAATGTTGGACGTGTGAGGGGGAAGAAAAGTACAGTTTTGTACCTACCATAAATGTAGATGTTCGAGTGCTAATACAGCTGCAGTCATAACAGATGGGTTCTCCTGCCGTCAGGCGGGTCCTCGGTCGGCCGAATTCCAAAGTCTAGGTCCGGCGTCAGTTGTCGTCGCTTCTTCCCTGACGTCAGTGCGACAGGGGTATAAAAGAACCAGCCGACGCCATTTTCTTCAGTTTTTCTTGCCCCAGATGTCAGGTGCCCCCAGAAGGAAGGCAATACATAAAATTATGAAGTAATGCAATGCAATATAATCAAAAAACAGTAGTTGCAAGCAAATACACCATAAAAGAATACCCCTAGAGGGGAAGGAGGGAGGGAAACCTGGACTGCAGCTGTATTAGCACTCGAACATCTACATTTATGGTAGGTACAAAACTGTACTATGTTCATCGTGCATACAGCTCCAGTCATAACAGATGGGTAGAATCCCAAAGCTAAGAAAGGGTGGTAGGCACTAGGTGGAACTAGGAGGAGCCAAAATGCCCTGCAAGACTGCAGTGGCAAAGCCTGCTCTAGATTTGGAGTATAATGGTAGATGATAGTGCTTGGAGAAGGTATGCACAGAACTCCAAGTGGCTGCTTCCAAAATATCCTTGGTAGGAACTCCTCTGAGGAAGGCTGCAGAGGTGGCTGTGGCCCTGGTGGAATGAGTTCTAATGCCTGTAGGAATAGTTTTGCCATGAAAGGAATAGCAAAAGCGTATGCAGTGGGCTATCCATTTTGAGATTGTCTGCTTGGAAATTGGCTTTCCTTGAGCTCCTACCGCATAGGCCACAAAGAGCTGTTCTGATTTTCTGAAAGGTTTTGTTCTGTCCAAATAATAACGCAGTTGCCTGTGGATGTCCAAGGAATGTAGTAATCTCTCCCCTTTGTTTTGAGGATTGGGATAAAAAGTAGGTAAATGTATGGCCTGATTTAAAGCTACCCTGGATACCACTTTAGGCATAAAGGATGGGTTGGTTCGTAAGGAAACTCTGTCCTGATGGAAGATGATAAAAGGCTGGACAGCCATGAGAGCCTGTAGTTCTGAAACTCTACGAGCTGAAGTGATAGCCAGAAGGAAAGCTGTTTTCCAGGACAAATATTGCAAATCTGATGAGGCAGCTGGCTCAAAAGGAGGCAAAGTCAGTTTTTCCAGAATGAAATTTAGATCCCAAGCAGGTATTGGTTGTTTCCTTGGAGGTCTTAAATTCTTAGCCCCTCTGAGGAACTGTCTTAAAAGAGGGTGAGAGAATAAATGAGGATCAGTGTTGTATTCTGCAGAAATGGCTGAGGCATGGATTTTGATGGAGGAGAACGAAAGTCCACTGCTTAGCAGTTCAGCCAAATATTGTAGTATTTGAGGTAAATTCAGTTTTCCAGGGTTCTGGCCCTTTTTCTCATTCCAGACACAAAAACGTTTCCATTTTGCGGAGTAAGCTTTTCTAGTTGATGGCCTTCTGGCCTCCAAAATGACATCCTGCACCTCCTTGGAGAGTAGGGCCTGCTGTGATACTAAGGAATCTTCCATGCGGCTAGATTGAGTGTTTTTAGCTGACTGTGAAGAGTTTTGAAGCTGTGCTGAGTCAGAAGAAAAGGCATTAGAGGCAGGGTCCATGGAGGGGAATGCGTCAGGCTCCTCAGGAGTGGGTACCAGTGTTGCCTGGACCAGTCCGGGGCAATGAGGATCATCTTTGGTCTGTCTGCTCTGGTCTTCAATAGGACTTTGGGCAGCAGAGGAAGAGGCAGGAAGGCATAAACTGTCATTGATGTCCAACTGAAAGAGAGAGCGTCCACTCTCCAGGCCCTTGGATGGAAGGTCCTCGAGCAGAATTTTGTCAATTGATGATTTTTGTGGGAGGCAAAGAGATCTATGTCTGGCCTTCCCCATTCTTGGATTATTTCTGTAAAAACTTTTGGATGCAACATCCATTCGTGTGGATCTGTCATATTCCTGCTTAGGTTGTCTGCCAGCGTGTTTTCCTTGCCTGGCAAGTACTGTGCTTGTAGTCCCATTTGTAAGTCCATGGCCATGTTCCAAAGTGATATGGCCAGTCTGCATAGGGGATAGGAATGTGTTCCTCCCTGCTTGTTTATGTACCACATAACTGTGGTATTGTCCGTTCTTATCAATAGTTGACCTGGTTGTAGAAGGTCCTTGAAAGCTATAATAGCATTTATTACTGCTAGCATTTCTTTTTGATTGATGTGAAGGTGCTTTTCTTTTTGGGACCATTTGCCCTGAATGCACCAGTCTGTCATGTGTGCCTCCCAGGCGTAGTCCGAGGCGTCTGTTGTGATGACTTGATTTGCTTGAGGCTTGCTGAATGGAAGACCTGTGTTTGTTTGACATGCTTGAGCCCACCACAGAAATTCCTTTTGCAGACATGGAAGTAGTGGTATTATTGTTTCCAAACTGTGGCTGTGTTGAGACCATATGTTTTTTAGGTACCATTGTAGTTTTCTCATATGCAGCTTTGCATATGGGATTAGCAAGATGCAAGATGCCATGAATCCCAGAGCCTGCAGGATTTTCCTTGCAGTCAGCCTGGTGCAATTTGCCAGTGTTCTGAAATATTGAATTAGTTGCCCCTGCTTCTCTGGCGTGAGGTAGGCCATCTGGGTGTTTGTGTCCAAATTGGCACCCAGGAAAATTATATTCCGAGAGGGTATTAGCCTTGATTTCTCTTTGTTGACTGTGTATCCCAGAGAGTTTAATAACATTATTACATAAGCCAGATGTTTCAGAAGAATGTGCTTGCTGTCCGCTTGGATCAGGCAGTCGTCCAAATAAGGGTATATTTGTATCCCTTGAAGTCTGCAGTAGGCAATTACTGATGCCAGGCATTTTGTGAATACTCTGGGCGCAGTAGATAAGCCAAAGGGCAATGCAGAGAATTGATAATGGGTTGAACCTGCAAGAAATCTGAGGTATCTTCTGCAATTTTGTCTGATTGGGACATGCAGGTATGCCTCCTTGAGGTCCAATGTTACCAGCCAAGACTCCTTGCCCAGCATGGGAAGAAGTTGCTGTAGTGTGAGCATCTTGAATTTTGGTACGAGTAGGAATGTGTTTAGGATGGAAAGATCCAAAATAGGTCTCCAATCTTTTCCCTTCCTTGGCACCAGAAATAGCCTGGAATAAAAACCTTGACCTTGTTCGTGTGTAGGTACCTCTTGAATAGCTTTCATGTTTATAAGATCTGAAATTTGCTTTTGGAAGGGTATGAAAATGGAATTTGTAGCCTCTGTTTATAATGTCCAGGATCCATTTGTCCTTTGTGACAACATGCCAATTTTTTGAGAATAGTGCCAGCTTTCCTCCTAAGGGGGCTGCCATTTGAGACCTGGTTGGCCTGCAAAGGGGAAAGTCATTGGGTTTGCTTTCTGAAAGATTGTGAGTTACTGCCTCAGCATTTGCCCCAAATAGTACATCCTTTTGAAGAGGGGCGTCTAGTAATTTAGCTTTGACATGATCAGGCAAGGTTTGTTCCTTGAGCCAAGCATGCCTGCGTATGACTGAGCCTGTAACAGCAGCTCTACATGAGGCCTCTAGAGCATCAAAACCACATTGTAAGGTATGTTTACCCACTTGTTCTGCACTATGCATCAAATCCTGCAACTCCTTCAAGTCTGGTTGTTCAGGTTGTGACATTTTACTTTTCAATTGAGATAACAGAAACTGTTGGTATTTTAGCATATGAAACTGACAGTTTAAGGCCCTCATGGTTAAGGTAGCCGAGGTATATACCTTTTTTTCCCCACCTTTCTAAGGATCTGGAGTCTCTCTCGGAAGGCAATGGAAGCCTTAACTCCCTTGGGTCCCTGTGAGATGGTTTCTAGGTCAGCAGCATGGCTTTTGTAAAGAAATTGGTGTGAGTCAGGAACCCTGTTGTACCTGTCAGGCTTAACTGGAGCTGGAGGTAGAGAGTCCGGGTTAAGGCAGGCCTCCGAGTAAACATCATCTAGGATGTCCAAGACAGGAGGTATAGCCAGAGGCCTGTGCTGGGGTAACAAAAGAAATTCCCTGAGCCTTTTCTTGGAATCTGAATAATCCTGGCCTTCCCAGTGGAAGTGTTCCCTTAAGGTATGCAAAGTTTCCCCAAATGAGAAATCCTCAGGGGGGGATACAGAAGGAATAGTCTCCTCTGCATCAGAGTCTTCAAAAGGGGAGTAAGACTGTTCCTGATCATCAGAGTGTTCTGAAATAATGGAGCCCTGATCAGAGGAGAGGGAATCTTCCTCCACGCTGGGCCTTTTGTCCGGAGGTGGCTGAGAACCTCTGATTAGAGTAATTAAATCCTCAGCCATTTTAAGCATCTGTTTATTTGGCATGGGGCCTGGAGATGGGCCCTGTGTAACTGGTCTCTTAGGGTGCATGGTTGCTTTAGACTTGGTGAAGGCCTTGATGGAGAAAGAAGAGGAAGGTCTGAAGACACCTTGAGTGGAGGTGGACCTGTCCACATCCTGTGTTTCAACGCCAAGAGTGGCTTCGGTATCTGTAGTCGGGGTGTGGGCCGAGGAGCCTGCGACCTCGGGTACAGGAGACACCGCCAAAGATGTGTCGTCGGTAATCAGGGGCTGCGTAGGCGCCTCACTGAGAACCAGACCATGTGTAGTCGGCTTTGGCATGGTGTCGGTAGAGGCCGTGGACCTCGAGTGTCGGTCCTTGTCTTTGCGTTTTTTAGACAAAACCAGTGTCGGAGTATCCGACGACATGGTATAGTTAAATGCTTTTCCCAAAAAAATGCTGGGCAAACTTCGCCTGACGCTTAATAGTGCGTTTGTTGAATGTAGCACAACAGTGACAGACCGAGACGTCGTGGTCTGGGCCTAAACAAGGTATACAGAGGGAATGGAAATCCTTATGCGGTATTTGCTTCCCACAAGAAATACAATTATTAACTTTGTCTGACATCGGTCTGAGGCAAGAAAAGTTTCCCCAACGGGGTACTTAGCTTTTAAGAAGACTTCGGTTTTCCAAATTTTTCGTAATCTCAGGAGCTGGCCGACCGGCACTTGCGAACTGCTTCTGCTTCGGGCACCGCACGGCAAGAAAGACTGAAGAAAATGGCGTCGGCTGGTTCTTTTATACCCCTGTCGCACTGACGTCAGGGAAGAAGCGACGACAACCGACGCCGGACCTAGACTTTGGAATTCGGCCGACCGAGGACCCGCCTGACGGCAGGAGAACCCATCTGTTATGACTGCAGCTGTATGCACGATGAACATCAGGTAACTGAGAACATATTTTCTGGAAGTGTAGTGGGTTGGACAACTTTAAGGATTCCCTGTTGGATGCACTGTCACAGATGCTGGGTGGGTAGATTGGTGTGACAATGGAGATGATTCTTCTGAGTTATTATTCAGAATAGGAATTCCCTAGACATGGTAATGCTTTGCTGTGTCTAATTATGATGGCTGCCAAAAATAACAATTACTAGAAAATGGAAGTCAAAATTTAAACCAATTATATTAGAAGTAGTGAATACAGTAACAGAGAAAAAAACTGGAATTGAGATCTTTAAAAAAGGGTAGGAGCAAACTACATAGGAAAAATGGGAATTGTGGGAACAATACATACAGGGGCGAAATAAGGTTTAAAAGAAGACTTAAATGAGCTATGTACTGTTTGACTGAAAATAATTCTGTAGATTATGAATGATGTATAATCTTTGCAATTGGGAGTGTGTCAGTATGGTTTGTGTTGTAAAATGCTTGCAACTAGGATTGTGTCAGTGTGGTTTGTTTTCATTTATACAAATGTATGATTACTTATGTCATAAGTGATGCTTTAATAAAGATGTTTCTTGTTTAAAAAAAGGGTCAGGACTTGAATAATTTATGTAATGTAGCTTAGGTTATATGATGCATTGCAATATATGTGAAGTACGATATTTACGAAATAAGAAGAAAAGTGCCAAAAAAGTAACAGCAGCAAAAACCAAGAAAAAGGCACTTAGAAAGTATGACTAGTACATCCAAAATATACACAATTTATTGATCCACAACATGAATGTTCCAAGCACGAAGAGAAAATACATAAACGCTCTAAATCCAAATACGTTTTCGTCATGAAACAGACTTCATCAGATGCAAACCATAATTAGAAAACAAATTTTAAATACTCTATGTAATTAAACAGACACCAATCAAAAATAGCAATAAATAAAACAATTAACTCAATGTGCTGGAATTTATACTTAAAACACAATCCTCAATTAATATATAATAATGCAAAGCTATAAATGTATATATACGCACTTAAAACCTATGTATTTTATGTGCAAACAGTGAATCATATAAAAATAATGTATGTAAAGAATGTATGTATATAAAAAGCAATCCTAAAAACTGAAACTTTAGTGTTTAAAGCTTAGGGCTGCCAAACTTTGAGATGTAGTATTCACCTTGTCCATTAAGTGGAATTTGAGAATAGGATTGTTTTTTATATACATACATTCTTTACATGCATTGTTTTTTATATACGTACATTCTTTACATGCATTATTTTTAAATGATTCACTGTTTGCACATAAAATACATAGGTTTTAAATGTATATATACATTTATAGCTTTGCATTATTGTACATTAATTGAGGATAGTGTTTTTAAGTATGAATTCCAGCACAATGAATTCATTTTATTTATTGCTGTTTTTGATTGGTATCTGTTTAATTACATAAGGTATTTAAAATGTTTTCTAAGTATGGTTTGCATCTGATGAAGTCTGTTTCATGACAAAAACATATTTGGATTTAGAGCGTTTATGTATTTTCTCTTCGTACTTGGAACATTCGTGTTGTGGACCAATAAACTGTTTATATTGTGGTTGGAGAAGTATAATATTTGTTAGCATTAATTTGTTAATACAGTTTGATTACTTTTGTATAAATGTAAATTTGTCTTTGTCACAAGTGATAATTCCATAAAGGTATTAAAAAAAAAAAACAGCAAGACCCTGGACACGTGAGCCTGACAATTTACTATTATGAAGGTGAAAGTGGAAGTAGTACAAACTTCGTACGAAGCCTGTCAAAGGCTTTTCCATCTTTTTCAGAAGAAAACGGGTTAGCTGCCAAAAGATGTTTGGACAGAGATGGTTTTGTCTGAGAAATCACTGCAGGTTCTGATTTAGGGTTTAAAAAAAAAAAAGAAATGTTAGGGTCTAAGGAACCTTACATAATTTATCAGATTTCTTGGGGGCAGGTGGCAGACTGTCAGGCAGACTGCTGGCTGCAAGGAATCATCCTCTAATGCTCACAAAACAGGAGGAATGGTTGCACATAGAGAATAAAAATACCTGTAAAATATTATAATGGGCTAAACTCTTGGCTAGGCTTATAAGGTCCTCAAGGTCAATACCCTAGTAACCTCCTATGATCCTATGATAATATCTTTCCGGGTTTCTGGTATTTATTTTAGTTCCCACTGACATAACTCCTTCATTCTAGCAATACTATCAGAAAAGAATAACATTTCAGGTGAGGAATATGAAGAAAAACCTTCTACAGGGTCAGATTCCCCATTCAGTGGAATAGAAACACAAGAAACACATTCTAAATCTAATTCCTGTCACTTAGCCTGAACGTCAAGATCTGAGAAAGAGGAAAATTTATTTATGAATACAGGGAAGAGTCACAATTTAAAGACTGGAAGGCTTGAAACAAGCCCTTAGCAAAGCCCATACAATCCTCCTTGCTAGTCCTAGATGACAAAAGTTAAGTACAGTTGCATAAGTCATACTAACCTGCAACAGTAGATGTTCAAATTTCTATCTGCCACTTCTCTTGTGATCATACAGTTTATGAAAGGAGTGTTGTACTTCAGCCGATTCCTCCTCCTCGTCCTCACTGGGACATCAACTTTGTTCTTGAAAAATTACCTATTTCTCCTTTTGAACCTGCCATTTAGCCTGTTTTGAGGTTCCTCACTTGGAAAAAATGTTTTGCCTATTGCTCTGACACCTGCAAGACGAGTCTCTGTGCTGCAAGCTATCATGGTGGGCCAACCTTATCTTATTTTCCACCAGGACAGAGTTGTTCTATGCATTAATCTAGCTCTCAAGCCAAAATGTTTCTGAATTTACCAGGAATCAAGCCACCAATCTCTCAGGCTTCTTTTCAGAACCTAAAACATAAGACAGAATATTCTGCCTACATTGGGTGTGCACAGGCAACTCAGGTACTACCTTGACAGAACTAAGTTCTTCAGGAAAGCTGAACAGCTGTTTATTTCTTATTTTGGGGGTAAGAAGGGTCAAACTGTCTCTAAGCAAATGATTGTTTGTTGATTGTCTGCTGCTACTGTTATTTGTTACTCCCAAAATGGTAAATGTATTCAAGGCAAGTTTAAGGTACATTCCATTAGAACCTTATCATCTTCGATGGCATATTGAAAAGGAGTAGACGCTACAAGCATTCCAGAAGCAGCAACCTCATCCTCTGTCCGTACCTTTACAAAACAATACAAACTTTATTCTTTCTCAAGTTCCCAAGCAGGCTTTTCGAGGACCATTCTCCAGGGGCTTCCTCCTCATTGGTAGAGTATCCTTTGGGAATCCACTCATATGCCACTGAGGCAGTATAAATGATGAACATAGTACAGCTGCATTAAGTCCTACTTACCTTTAACTGTAGATGTTCAAACTTCACACTGCCTCAGGAGCAGCAGCCATCCACCACCCCCCTTATTTTGTATAAAGTTTGATAGTATCCAACCTTGCTGTGCTGTTGGTTGGTGATTTTTTGCTGTGAATTGCTTGGCTTCAGGCAAGTCTTGCTTCTGGTCTTTCTTGGTTCTTCCAACTTAGCACTTAAAGGCTGAACAACTAACTTTCAGTGACAGTGGTTAGGCTTCCACTGATGGAAGAGGATTAGCAAATCCCCTATCACACAGACCAAGGACAGGATTCTGAGCTCTGGAAAGCTGCTAGTGTGGGTTTGTGCAGACACAGAGCTCTGGAAAGCTTCCAGCGTGGGTTTGTGCAGACACAGAACTCATATATTATTGAAGCAGTGTGAATGATGAACACAGAAAAAAATGCCTAACTTCATCTTTTCTTCTCTTTTCCTGGGTGACTGCCGAAATGTTCCGTTTTCATGAGAATCAAACTCCTCACAGTAGCTTCACAAAAAACATTCCCTCCTCAGATATAGATGAGAGTTATTTTCCCTTGGTTAAAGAGTGTAGCTGAACAGTCACAGAGGATGTGTCTGTTTCTCAGTCCATAGCGACTTCACGAAGAGTAACACCAAAACAGCAGAGAGAGATACAGACAGACGAGCGGTATGAGGTACCAGAAATTGCAACAGCATAGTCACTCAATTATGGCTGAGGAAAAGAGAAAGAAAGCTTCAAGACTGAACCCCCTACATGAATTTTTTTCTTCTTGTGGACCACAGAAGGAAGAATTTATAAGCTGGGAGTCTGGTCCATTACTACACCAAAAAGATAACTGAGAAGCCTGTCTTATCTCCTGATTGAAAACTATAATTTTGAGGTAAAATGTTTTTAAGGACAACCACCAAAAATACTAATCCTAGCCCTTAGCATTACATTTTGACAGAAAAATTACACTTTTAACTAAATAAATAGTAAAATAGAAGTTATTCCCCAATGAAGCACTTATTTGTCCAGCCTTGAAGAAGGATTAGCCATCAATCATTTGAAGCTGACAGGGAAACGCATACTTCGACAGCAAGAAAGTTCTAAAGGTATGGCACTCTAACCACTAACTTTACACCACTTTCCTTGAGCTCTTCAGTGCTTACGCTGTGTGGAAAGTGCCCTTAAGCTTTGGAAGCTGGCCAGTTGTCCTATCCTTGGCAGGATAAGATTCATACACCTTAGGTTATAGCAACAGAGATCTAATGATGAACATCATCAGCTCTGTGGGTCCAATCAAATTTGTGTCTGCCTCCTTGTCAGTGTAAAATACAGTTTTGTTCCACTGCTCACAAACCTATTCAACTTCAACTTTCCCTTGGTTCCTGGAGAACTGACATAGCAGTACTAGTGCACAAGGGGGCCCCACCACAGACCTGGGAAAAGTACAGCTGTGTAAATAAACTTACAATAACAGCAGATGTTTAAATGATCACTGTTGTAGTAGCCGTAGCTATATGAGTTATATCCTGCCAAGGATATCAAAGCTGTCCAGCTTCCAAACCATCAGTCAGCTCAAGCTGAGCTGATTAAAAAAAGACAAGTTTGGTTGCCAAGTCCTTAAGAGCTTTCATGCCAACAGAGAGAGGGAGGATGAGCACTAAAAGGACAATGGTAGTAACAACAAAAATAAGTATTCACACCCTGGCAGGAACAACACACCAAAAATACTTTTGGAGATGGAGGATGGAGGGATGGAGTGGCTACCGCAGCAGTGACCATTTGAACATCTACTATTATGGTAGGTTTACTTGTGCAACTGTACTATGTTCATCATTCTAACCTCCTTTGTCAAATGACAGATATAGCAATGGGAACAGCTATGGCTACTTGTTATGCCAATATTTTTATGTCTGGTTGAGAGATATACAATAATCTGAATTCAAGCTTTGCTGAAATGATTCACTTTTATAAGCATTTTACTGATGAAATTTTTCTCGTGTGGAAAGAGACTCTTAAATTAAGTTTGAAAATGTTATGGTGTATTTGAACAATGACTACTTATGCTTTTCATACTATGTTGATTTTAACAATATTAATTACTTGGATTTGGTTGTTTACAAATCTGAAAACTGACTCTTGCCCAATAGTCACAAGAGAGAAATGCAACATAATTTATACTTAAGCTTCAGTAGTATGCTTTTGCACAGAACAAAAGAATATATAGTGAAGCACCATAGTTAAAGCAAAAGGAGTAACTTTGGGAGCTGTGAGGAGGTGATACAGATCAGGACTTTGTAAAAACAAACATTTCTAGTGGGAGTACACCACTGAAGAAAATTCTTAAGGGCTGGGTGTCTGGCTGAGATGTGTAAAATTGTATGGCTATTTTACGTTGGCAGTAGTTGAAGTAATTTGGGTATTCAAGCCATATGAGATGTTTTATGGTGGTGCAGTGGTCTGTTCTATTGTTTACATTGGTGGAGAACTTGAGTATTTTACTGTAACTTTGTTCAAGTTTTGCAAGCTGGGCTGAATGTAGATTTGTGAAGATGGGGGGGCACGGGGTAGTGTACATCGGTGTAGGAAGTAAGTGTGATGCTGCTGCGCATTTACAAACACAGTCTGTTAAGCAGGACTTTGCCATGTATAAGTTTTTGGTTTGCTTTTTTTTTGACAACCTGTTGTACATGGAGATCAAATTTTAAATTTTCATCAATGATGACACCTAGGAGTTTTGTGTGTGAAACTCATTCTCTGGTGGTACCACTGGAGGAAAAGATGGTGAAGTTAATTTTTAGGCATGTGTTTGACTTGGGATGGACAACATTAGTTTAGTTTTTTAGAAGTCTGGCATTAGCTTAGTTTTTTTCGGGTTTAGTTGAAGGTTGGTCTGTTTAAGCCAGCCTTCAGTGGAGGTTAAGGAGAGTTGGGTAATACTCTCAGTCTCGGGAATTATTTTATCTATGGAAATAATGGTCGAATCATCAACATAATAAATAAAATGTGAGTAAGAGGAGGTTGTTAGTGGATAACATTGAAAAGTATGGGGCAAAGTATGGAGCCTTGAGGGCCTCCAAATGTATGGGAAGAAAGGTGGATTTGAACCGTTGCCATTTTACATTTTGTGTTCAGTTAGTGAGGTATGTACTAAATCATTCTAGGGCTGAGAAAGACAGACTAAGCAATGAGAGTTTGCAGAGTAGAAAGAAATGACAGACTGTACCAAACATTTTTGTTAAGTCATGGAAGACTTGTGATACATAGTAATTGTTTCTATGTTTGTGACTTATGTCAAGGAAGGATAAAACAGCAGAGTTAGTGCTGTGCGACGGACAAAATCCATGTTGGAATGGGGAGAGGAGATTGTTGTTCAAAAGATAGTTTAGTAGCCGAGTACAGATGTATACCTCAAGGATCTTAGATGAAAGACAACAGGAGTATAGCAATGGATCTGAAGTTAAAGAGCTCAGTAGAGGGGGCCCAATTTGTGTAGTGGCATGATATAGGATTATTTCCATGAGGAAGGGAACAGGAATTCCAGTGCAGCTCTGTTTATAAGGACAGGAACAGGGTAAGCAATGGCATCAGCAGCTAGATTGAGGTATTGTTGATGGGAGGTTGGTTTTAGCTTGGTGAGATACTTGCTTTATTGTGAAGGTAGGCACAGACCAGACAGGAAAGGAGTTAAAGTTGGTAGTAGGTGGACATTTGTCTGGTGGAACTGAATTTGAGATGGGTTTAGTCAGAGTTGTGGCTCCACTGAAGAAATGGCTATTAAAGATACAAGCTATGCTGTAGTCAGTTTCAGTGGATAAGAGGTTGTGCTGGGTGGGTTTCCCACATGCTTACTTAAGGGTAATTTAGAGGACTGTCAGTTATATGTACATGTTCCTGGGATGTATAAAGAAATCAGTGCATCCAGCAAAAACAAACGTGGATGAAGGTAAGAATGTACACTCAGCACAAAAGGAATTCCAGCCCGGACTCAACCCAGAGTAGCCAGCACTGTGCAGTAGCAAAGATGGCCACTGCACCACTGTGGTCTTCCCCATCACCATTCCATTTAAATGGAAAGCATTTTTACATCTTTTCTTTGTCAAGTTACTTAAAAATAAAAAGTTATCAGTTATAAAAAGAAAAAAATCACTCTGTACAACTGTAATATGTGGTTACTAGTACAAATTTATCTGCTGTAGTTAAGTAAACTGATATTAATACACTGAGTATTGCTGCTAAAAATATGAATACAGTAAGTGCTGTTGCTGCTATAACTGCAGGTATCTGCAGAACTTTACACAGCATGGTGATGCCAGTAAAATATATATACAGTAGACTCCCTCTTAGCCAGCCTCTCTTTAACTGGCCTCCTCTTTAACCAGCCATCAAATTTCTGCCATAACCCTAGCAAAAAGACAACAGAGAAGAACAACACTTCTGCCTCCTTTGGGGTAAATTATTTATTTATTTATTTATTATGTATTTATTTTATTTTATTTTACATTTGTTGACAGGGATAGTCTGACTGGATACATGTCCATTTTCAGCGGAGGCCTGAGGAGAAAGGCTCCAAGATAATAATACACATTGAACATTTAGTAAATGCTAGTTTCAAGCAGATTACAGTCATAAGCAATACCAGCATTTAGCACATATAGTACTTATTATAAAACACTTTACAACACATAATAAGAAGTTATGTACCTACCATAACGTTCCATGTTAGTTGTCTTCTCTCGCCTTCTTTCTTGCTTGATGGGTTCGGAGCCGATCCTCGGCTCCGACTCGGCACTTGCTAAGCTCGAGAGTCACTTTTACCAGCTCGAGGCAGCCCCATATCCCATGATGCAAGGCGGTAAGTACCCAGATCTCGTTTGATGACAAAGGGCAATAGCACCAAGCGTAAAAACACTTCCAAAAGGAAGAAAGAAAACTTACAGGATGGAAGAAGGACCAGGTCTGAATGGTCTTCAGCATAATAATTTCTTATAGAAAGGTCTGTCCAGGCCTGGGGAAGGAGGGAGGGTCGCAGAAAGAAGGAGAGAAGACAACTAACATGGAACGTTATGGTAGGTACATAACTTCTTAATGTTAAGTTGTCAATCTCGCCTTCATTCTTGCTTGATGGGACCGCGTCCCTAGCACCTCTATCCCTGGGTGGCTCAATGGAACAGACTCTTGAGGACTGTAGAGCCAAAACTGGCTCTGTCCCTGGAGGCCAAGTCCAATTTGTAATGGGAAACAAAAGTATGAGGAGTGGCCCAAGTGGCCGCTGCACAAATAGTGTCTAAAGGAAGTCTAGCTTGAAAGGCTGTAGAGGTAGCTAAGCTTCTAGTTGAATGTGCTTTAGGTTTTGAGCACAGCTGTTTTTCCCTGAGCAGATAAATTTCAGAGATGACCGAAGAAAGCCATCTAGACAAGGTCACTTTAGAAACAGGAAGGCCTTTCTTATTATTCCCATAGGAAACAAAAAGTTGATCAGATTTCCTACATTTTTTGTTCTGTCCAAATAATATCTGAGTTGACGGTGGACATCAAGATAATGTAGTTTTGTTCGGCTCTGTCTGAATAGTTTGGGAAAAATACAGGAGATCAATGGATTGATTCAAATTGGTCTTTGAGGCGACCTTAGGCAAAACGTCGGATTAGTTCTCAATGATACTCTGTCTTTGTGAAAAACCAAATAGGGGGGTCGAACCGATAGAGCATGAAGTTCAGACACCCTCCTGGCCGATGTAATAGCCACTAGGAATAAAGCCTTCCAAGAAAGAAATTTCAGGGAACAAGAAACAGCTGGCTCGAAAGGGGGAAGAATCAAGGATGTCAGCACTAAATTTAGATCCCACTGAGGAGGAGGATTCCTGATTGGAGGCTTTAGCAGGAAAATTCCTTTCAAGAAGGCCCTGCAGAGCCTATGGGACATAATATTGTGATCTGCGATCCCGACATGAAAGTTCGAGATAGCAGCCAATTGAACTCTGACTGTGGAAGAAGAGGAGCCTGCATGAAAAATCTCTGCTAAGAAGTCCAGGACTGCCTGAACAGGGGCAGTGAAAGGATCAATACTCTTGGCCTTAGCCCAATAAGAGAAACGTTTCCATTTGCTTGCATAAATCCTCCTGGTAGAGGATTTTAAAGAAGCTACTATGATGTCTCTAACTGGGTTAGAGATCAAAGGAAGCCTGGCTAAGGAAGGAAGTGGAGCAACCATGCTGTGAGGTTGAGAGAAGGATAGACCGTGCAGCTGACCGGATTGGTGAATCAGAAGATCTGGCACTGGGTCCAGATGCCACGGCTGCACCAAAAGGTGACGATTGAGGAACGGGAACCAAACTTGTCGAGGCCAGTAAGGGGCAATGAGAATCAATTTGGCTCTCAAAGCGGTTGCCTTCTGGATAACTTGAGGGATCAGAGGAAATGGAGGGAAGGCATAAAGAAGTCCCTGGGGCCAATCCTGGGTCAGAGCGTCTCTGGGGGGATGGCCTGGAAGAGGAAGAGAGAAGAAGTCTGGGCATTTGCTGTTTTGGGGAGTAGCAAAAGATCGCAACATGGACACCCCATTCCAGAAAAATCTCTTCCGCTATAGATTGCTTGAGAGACCACTCGTGAGGCATGAGAATAGCTCTGCTCAATCTGTCCGCTACAATGTTGGTTTTCCCAGGGATATGCGTTGCTACCAGAAACCGATGAGAGGAGATTGCCCATTGCCATAGTCTGAGCGCTTCTCGACACAAGGGGTAGGACTTGGTTCCGCCCTGTTTGTTGATATACCAAACTACAGACATGTTGTCTGTGTGGACTGCAATTGTCCCTACGGGAAGAAAGTCGTTGAGGGCTTGCAACGTTAAAAGCACTGCTCTCATCTCCAGGACATTTATGTGCAGGTGGTATTCGAACGGCTGCCACGTCCCATGAACCATCCTGCCCTGATAATGACCCCCACCCGATCAGGGAGGCATCCGTGGTGACAGTGGCTACCGGGGAAGGGGTACAAAGTGTCTGCCTTGGTGAACCTGGGGAGATGTGATCCACCAAGCAAGATGATCTTTGCAAGTCTGTGTCACCAGAATCTGGTGACGCATTGAAGTTGTTGATACGACCACTGTGTGAACAGCATCCACTGAAGAAGGCATGTAGAAGCGAGCCAGGGAAGAAGAGTAATGGCCGCAGCCATGAGGCCTAATACTTTTAGAACCATTCTGGCCTGTACTTTCTTGTTGGCTAGAATGATCCTGACATGACTTTGAATGTCTGAAACTCTTTGATCTGTAAGGGTAGCTGACATCCGAACAGTGTTTAAGTTTGCGCCTATGAAAGTAATAGACTGGCAGGGCGATAAGGATGACTTTTCAAGTTTATCGAGATGCCCAAAAGAGTACAAAGCTTTATTGTGTAATCCTGGTTTGAATAAGCTGATGCCTGGTGGTGGCTGAAAGGTGCCAGTCGACGAGGTACGGAAACACCTGGAATCCTTGGCGTCTCAGGTGAGCCGTGACCACTGCCATGCATTTGGTCAACACTCTGGGGGCTGTAGTGAGACCAAAGGGCAGGGCTCTGAACTGGAAATGACTGGACCTCAGCCGAAGCGGAGAAATCTCCTGGAGCGTCTGTGAATTTTGATGTGATAGCACGCATCCTGAAGATCTATTGAGCACATCCAGTTGTCCTTCTGTAAGAAGGGCAGAATTGACTGAAGAGTGACCATTCGAATCTTGTCTTCCTCACAGACTTGTTGAGTCTGCTGAGATCCAATATTGGTCTCCAGTCTCCCATCTTTTGGGGACCAAAAGAACCTTGAGTAGATTCCGGCTCTGAATGATCTGTCGTAACTGGCTGAATGGTTCTTTTGCAGAAGTTTTAAGACTTCTAACTCTGCAATTTCCCTTAGACCGGTGGTACATCTGGAAGGGAATTTGAGTGATAGAAAGGACTTTCCTCGAAAGGAATTTTGTAACCCTCGGATATGATCGACTGTACCCATCTGTCTTAAGTGAGGGAACGCCAGGCTTCTGGGTACAGCGATAGTCTTCCCCGGCTGCCTCCAAGGATGGACAGCCGGGCAACATCTCAGGGATGCTGAAAGGGCTTGTCAGAGAGGCTCTCTGTTTCCCTGGTTTTGGACCCCTCTGCCTCTAGAGCGGCGTCTGTTGTTGTTACCCCTCTGCCTCTAGGGGTAAACTGACCACGTGAATCCGGGCGTGACTCCTTGGGATTTATGGAACCACATTTTACCACCTTTCTGTCCTTTGGGGTAAGGTCTAGAAGGGGTGGAAAACGGACTCACGGCAGAAAGAGTCTTGCCGTCCTGCTCACACCTGGTCAAAGTTTCCTTCACTTGAGGGCCAAACAAAGCTGACCCATCAAAGGGAGAATTTGTGAAGGACGCCTTAAAGGGATCTGCAAAGTCACATAGCCGCATCCAGGCTTGGCGTCTAAGGGCCACACCTGTACCTGCGGCCCTACTCGCTCCATCAGCAGCATATGATATTAGCTGCATGGAGGAGTTTGCAATGGAATTAAGGGTTCCTAGCTGCGAAGCAATTTTTTCCTGAGCTCCTGCAGCTGTAGGATCCTGTACAACATCACCTAGCTCCTTAAGGATATCTCTTTGGAGTCTGGTGAAGTGACATAGGTAATTCAGCGAACGCATAGCAAAGGTCACTGAGGAAAACATCCGCTTACCGTACCTATCCAAGGTCCTAGAGTCCTTATTAGGAGGATGGACGGGTACAGAAGGATCTGCAAGTTCCTTCTTGGTGGCAGCAGCCACCACCATGGCATCAGCGGGGACACCCTTAGTGAGGAATTGCTTATCACACGGGGCAGTAATAAATTTTGAAGGCCTCCTAGGGACTGGCTCTACAGAGTCAGGAGCAGCCCACGCCTTTCGGGCAATAACTTGCATAAGGGTCGTGGCGGAGACACCCAGGAGGTGGAGGGCCGAGATCCAAACGCCTCTAGGTATACTGACTCATCCTCAGAGGGATTATTGGTGGTCCAGTTTCCCCTCTGTCTAAGGAGTTCTAGGATGTCTGAGAAAGAGACATCCTCAGAGGGGGATCTTGCGGATCCCTCTGACTCATCTAAGTCAGTATCTGAAGTGATAGACTCGGGGGAGTCTATATGTTTCCTCTTACAAGTCCTCTTTCTAGGAGGATCTCCCGAAACATCAGGAGAATCCTCGGAAGAGGGATATTCCCAATGGGGAAACCTGAGGCGGAGGATCTCTGGGTCCTGTAGCAAGAGAAGTGGCAGAGATGTCAACAGGCACTACAGAGGGAGGAGCTAAGGGAACAGACTGCTGGCTGATACCAGTGGCCAGCACACTCTTCATCACCTCGAATGCTCCCTCCCAGGAAGGTCCGAGAGAACCCGTTCAAGAGCTAGGAACTCCAGGGACCACCGAAAGGGAAGTCTCTGAGGCAGATGTCGGAGCCGAGCTCACCAAGGCCGAGGCTCCAAGGGAAGAGCGGGTTGGGACAAGGGTCCGATGCCACTCACCCCTCGGAGGAGACCATGGAAGCCCGCCACGAATCCCTCTAAGGAAGGTCTCAAGAGGAGATAAGAGTAGAGGCTGAAGGAACAGAAGGTATCTGTCCTCAGCCGTGGCAGTAACCATTCGAAGACTCCAACTCCAAGCTCTGGGGTAGAGTTGAAGGAGGAACTGCAATGGGTGTGGACCAATAGCCGTCTGTTGAGACGGACTATGTAACATTTGGGCCAGTGCCTGTGACTTAAGTAATCTACTGACCACTCTCTAAATCATGGTCAGAAAGCCTGGCTCACCTTGAAGATCCGCTCCGATGGCTCCGTTCCGAGAGGAGCGCTGAAGCCGGAGCCCAACCTATCGGCTCCAAGGAAGGCGACCCAGACCTCTTCCTCGAAGGAGCCATCGGAACCGATGAAACTATTGAACCTGTCGGAGCCGACAACTTATCGGAGCCGACAGGTAGCCTCGATGCATCGGCTCCAGCCGGAGCCGATACAGCCACAAAAGTAACGGTGTCGGAGCCGATCGGAGCCGACACCGATGCCTGAGCCACATGGTGGTCGGAACGGATCGGAGCCGACACGGTGGTCGAACCAGAATCGCACCGATAGCCATCGGTGCCGAAGGCTGTTAAGCCAGAATCGGCTCCAGCCAGAGCGATCTCGACTCAGAACGAGTCGGAGCCGAGGCCGCAGGCTTGGACACAGAAGCCTGGGCCTTGGAAGACTTAGCGGTCTTGGATGGAGCCGACTTAGCCGGAGAGCCCTCCGGCTTAAGAAGGCCCCTCAAAATCAACTTATTTCTTTCCTGCAGGACTCTCTGGCTGAAAGAATGACAAATAGCACAGGAGTCCTGCAGGTGAAGAGGCCCCAGGCAATACAGGCAAGAAGTGTGACCGTCTGTCAGAGACATTTTCTGACAGCACGAGTCACACTTCTTAAAGCCTGAGACCCTTTCTTTAGACATGGTGCAAACACAGACACACACACCAGTCAAAGAAATTAAATTAAATATACCAAAAGGTATAACTAGAAAACACACACACACACCCTAACAGGGGGGGGATGGGATGGGAAAAAGTCTGACTAAAAAAATAAGAAGAGACAGGAAATTTTCTGTCAGAAAATGTTTAAAACTAAAATAAAACTAACAATAAAGGGTTTTTTAGTTAAAAGGAGCTAAAATAGCAAAGTAGCAAATCACTTACCAGGAGCTGGTAAAAGGAGGACCTCATAAGCGAAGCGGCAAAAGTACAGTTTTGTACCTACCATAAATGTAGATGTTCGAGGATCCACATTGCTGCAGTCCTAACCATTGGGTAGTCCGCTGTCCAGTCGGCCCGAATACCAAAGTATATGGCTGACGTCGGTCAAGGCGCATTAGACTGACGGCAGGGCGTCAGGGTACTACCGCGCATGACCGACGTCATATCCTCAGTCTTTTCTTGCCCCAGATGTCAGAAGACCCTAAAAGACAAGGCCCAAACCAAAACACCAAAAAGCCCTGCATCAAACATATATACAATATATACAAATGTACAAGAATATATATATATTAGCCCACACCACCATCCCTAAACACAGAGGGGAAGGAGGGAGGGTAAATTGGACTGCAGCAATGTGGATCCTCGAACATCTACATTTATGGTAGGTACAAAACTGTACTATGTTCTTCATTCCACATTGCTGCAGTCCTAACCATTGGGTAGAATCCCAAAGCAGAGGTAAGGGAGGCTGGCAAATCAGAAGGAAGCAGGAGCTGCCAACATGCCTTGCAAAATAGCTGTGGCAAAACCAGCCCTAGATTTAGAGTAGAGAGGAAGGTGGTAATGCTTAGAGAAAGTATGCACTGAACTCCAAGTAGCTGCCTCCAAAATATCATAGTTGCCACCCCTTAGAAATGCTGTTGAAGTGGCAGTAGCCCTAGTGGAATGAGGCCTAATCCCAGCTGGAATCTCCTTACCATGATGGGAGTAACAAAATGAAATGCAAAACCCAATCCACTTAGAAATAGTTTGCTTAGACACAGGCTTGCCCTGAGAACTCAAAGCAAAAGAAACAAGCAATTGCTGAGACTGCCTGAAATCCTTAGTCCTGCTTAAATAATAACGCAACTGCCTATGTACATCTAAAGTGTGCAAAATCTTTTCCCCCTTATTTTGGGGATCTGCATAGAAAGTAGGCAAATGAATAGTTTGGTTTAAATCCACACTAGAAACCACCTTAGGCATAAAGGAAGGATTAGTACGTGTGATACCCTATCCTTATGGAAAATCAAAAAGGGCTCTACTGCCATAAGGGCCTGCAACTCAGACACCCTTCTTGCAGAAGTAATAGCCAACAAAAAAGCAGTCTTCCATGACAAGTATTTCAAGTCAGCAGTAGCCGCAGGCTCAAAAGGTTGTAGAGTAAGTTTTTCCAACACAAAATTGAGATCCCAAGCAGGAGTAGGAGCTCACGTGGGGTCTTATATTCTTTGCCCTCTAAGAAACTGCTTGAACAAAGGATGCGAAAACAATGGTGGGTCACAATCATAGTGAGCTGAAATTGCTGCAGCATGAATCTTAATGGAAGAGAAAGACAAACCTTTGTCCAGTAACTCAGTAAGATATTGAAGAGCCACACTCAAATTTGGCTCAGAAATCTCCAAATTGTTTGCTGCACTCCAAAATAAAAATCTCTTCCATTTTCTGCGTACACTTTCCTTGTACTAGGTCTCCTGGCTTCCATAATCACATTTAAAACTTGTTGAGGAAGTTGAGACCTGCTGTCTTTCAAAACAGAATATGCCAGGCTGTTAGATGAAGAGAGTGAAGCTTGACATTGAGCAGGTGACCATCTCTCTGGGACAACAGGTGTGGAATCGAGGTAAAGGCCATGGGGCTTCTTTACCAGACTCTCAATAATGGGTACCAGTGCTGCCGAGGCCAATCTGGAGCTATTAAAATCATCCTTGGCTTGTCTTGTCTGACCTTTAGAAGCACCTTTGGAAGAAGAGGCAGAGGTGGAAACGCATACACATGAAGATTTTTCCAACTGAAAGAAAGAGCATCCACTTTCCAAGCTGTGTGATGAAACCTCTTTGTGCAAAACTTTGGCAGCTGGTGGTTTAGTGGAGAAGCGAACAGATCTATGTCTGGAGTTCCCCAGGACACTGTCAACTTTTGAAATACATGAAGATCCAGTTTCCACTCGTGGGGATCCATGATTTGTCTGCTTAACACATCTGCTAAGGAGTTCTGTGCTCCCGGCAGAAACCTTGCCTGAAGAGTTAGTTGCAAGCTGAGCGCAGTCTCCCATAAAATCATTGCTTGCCTGCACAATGGGTAAGAATGTGTTCCCCTGTTTGTTGATGTACCACATGACAGTTGTGTTGTCTGTTAGAATCAACACCTGCCCTGGAAGAAGTAACTCCTTGAAAGCCATTAATGCAAACTGGACTGCTAACATCTCCTTCATGTTGATATGTAGATGCTGTAGTCTGGCAGGCCACTTGTCTTGTATCCACTTTCCATTTAGATGAGCTCCCCAAGCAATGTCTGAGGCATCTGTCGCTAGAATCTGACTCGCCTCTGGCCGGGTCACAGAGAGTCCCTTGTTTAGGTGACATTCCTGAGCCCACCACAAAAATTCCTTTTGAATGCAAGGTATTATTTGAATGACAGTGTCCAAATCCTGGAAGTGCTGTGTCCATACATTTTTGAGATACCATTGTAGCTTCCTCATATGCAGTTTGGCATTGGGAAGCACCAGAATACAAGATGCCATGAACCCTAAGGCTTGAAGGACTGTCCTTGCAGTCAGCCCGGACTGAAGAGATAGTTGATGGAAGTAACTGGAAAGATTCTGTTGTTTGTCCTGGGTTAAAAAGGCCATCTGGGCTGCTGTATTCAGTCTCACACCCAGAAAGCACATGTCTTGAGAGGGTACTAGACTGGACTTTATTTCGTTCACAGAATACCCTAGGCATCTTAGCACTGCTATGACATATTCCAGATGCTGTAGAAGGTCTTCTTTTTCTTGAGCCAGAATCAGGCAGTCGTCCAAGTAAGGATAGATTTGAATTCCTTTTAACCTGAAGTAGCTATCACTGGAGCCAGAACCTTTGTGAATACTCTGGGCAGTAGATAAGCCAAAGGGCAATGCAGAGAACTGATAATGAGAATTTCCAGCTCGAAAACGCAGATACTTCCTGCAACTTGGTCTTATAGGCACATGAAGGTAAGCTTCCTTGAGATCTAAAGTTACCATCCAATGATCTTTGCCCAGCAGAGGTAAAAGCTGTTGTAACGTCAACATCTTGAACTTGGGAATGTCCAGATAAGTGTTGAGGATAGATAAATCCAAAATTGGTCTCCACGTGTTCCCCTTCTTTGGTACTAGGAACAGGCGAGAATAAAATCCTAGGCCCCTTTCTGGTACAGGGACTGGCTGAATGGCCCCTATTTGGAGTAGCAGAGAAATTTGCTTGTGAGCCTCTTTCCTTTGTGGAGGGGGAACGTCTGGCATGCCTTTGAAAGGGGGCAGTGTATGGAAATAAAACCTGTAACCGTGGTGAATGATATCCAACACCCATCTGTCTTGAGTGATTAAATCCCAATTTTCTTTGAAAAGAGACAGTCTTCCTCCTAAAGGAGCTGCCAGATGAGAATCTACTGGCAGCTGAAAAGGCAGGTCATTGGGTCTGTTTACGAAAGGACTGACCCCTGCCCTCACCAGAAGTCTGAGCAGGTGAACCCCCTGTTCTAGGCCTAAAAGAACCTTGAGCTCTGGCCCTACCACGTCTAGACCTACCCCTAGACTGGGAATCATAAGCAGGATATGTCCATCCCTTAGTAGGCCAATTTCTACTAAACTTCAGTGGCTGCACCTGCAAAAAATCTTTAACAGTTTGCATAGACTTAGCTTTGTCCTCCATTTTCTTTAAAACTGCTTCCACAGGCGAACCAAATAACACATCAGACTGTAAAGGAGCATCCAAAATCCTAGTCTTAACATGCTCTGCTAAATTCTGATCCCTCAACCAGGCATGCCTGCGAAGAACAGAACTAGTGGCAGCCACCCTCGAGGAGGCCTGCACAGCATCAAAACCACATTGCAAAGAATGCTTACCCACTTGTTCAGACACATGAACTAAATCCAGCAACTCTTTACACTCTATACCTTCCCACAAAGCATCCACCTTAGATTTCAATTGTGAAAGGAGATAATTTTGATATTTTAGCATGTGAAACTGACAATTCAACGCTCTCATGGCTAAAGTGGAAGAAGTATATACTTTCTTTCCCCACCTATCCAAAGCCCTAGCCTCTTTATCAGTGGGAACAGGATTTTTAACAACAGAGGCCTTAACACCTTTAGGCCCCTGAGAAACAGTTTCGGGTCTGCCCTAGGACTCTTAAACAGATACCCTCAAGGATCTTAGATGAAAGACAACAGGAGTATAGCAATGGATCTGAAGTTAAAGAGCTCAGTAGAGGGGGCCCAATTTGTGTAGTGGCATGATATAGGATTGTTTCCATGAGGAAGGGAACAGGAATTCCAGTGCAGCTCTGTTTATAAGGACAGGAACAGGGTAAGCAATGGCATCAGCAGCTAGATTGAGGTATTGTTGATGGGAGGTTGGTTTTAGCTTGGTGAGATACTTGCTTTATTGTGAAGGTAGGCACAGACCAGACAGGAAAGGAGTTAAAGTTGGTAGTAGGTGGACATTTGTCTGGTGGAACTGAATTTGAGATGGGTTTAGTCAGAGTTGTGGCTCCACTGAAGAAATGGCTATTAAAGATACAAGCTATGCTGTAGTCAGTTTCAGTGTCTAAGAGGTTGTGCTGGGTGGGTTTCCCACATGCTTACTTAAGGGTAATTTAGAGGACTGTCAGTTATATGTACATGTTCCTGGGGTGTATAAAGAAATCAGTGCATCCAGCAAAAACAAACGTGGATGAAGGTAAGAATGTACACTCAGCACAAAAGGAATTCCAGCCCGGACTCAACCCAGAGTAGCCAGCACTGTGCAGTAGCAAAGATGGCCACTGCACCACTGTGGTCTTCCCCATCACCATTCCATTTAAATGGAAAGCATTTTTACATCTTTTCTTTGTCAAGTTACTTAAAAATAAAAAGTTATCAGTTATAAAAAAGAAAAAAAAAATCACTCTGTACAACTGTAATATGTGGTTACTAGTACAAATTTATCTGCTGTAGTTAAGTAAACTGATATTAATACACTGAGTATTGCTGCTAAAAATATGAATACAATAAGTGCTGTTGCTGCTATAACTGCAGGTATCTGCAGAACTTTACACAGCATGGTGATGCCAGTAAAATATATATACAGTAGACTCCCTCTTAGCCAGCCTCTCTTTAACTGGCCTCCTCTTTAACCAGCCATCAAATTTCTGCCATAACCCTAGCAAAAAGACAACAGAGAAGAACAACACTTCTGCCTCCTTTGGGGTAAATTATTTATTTATTTATTTATTATGTATTTATTTTATTTTATTTTACATTTGTTGACAGGGATAGTCTGACTGGATACATGTCCATTTTCAGCGGAGGCCTGAGGAGAAAGGCTCCAAGATAATAATACACATTGAACATTTAGTAAATGCTAGTTTCAAGCAGATTACAGTCATAAGCAATACCAGCATTTAGCACATATAGTACTTATTATAAAACACTTTACAAAACATAACATTATTTTCAAAGTTAAACATACATAACAATACATTCAGGTTTAAGACACACTGAGTAGCAGTTATACAATTGACCCTTCCCGAAATAGAGTGGTAGAAAAAAGTTAGAAGTAGTTGAAGGTAAGGCACCTAAGAAATAGAGAGGTCACTAGTTGGGGTTAGCGCAAGGACATAACCAATGAGTTTTGGAGTATTTCTTGAGTTTTGTTTTTGAATTGGGTTAGTGAGGGTTCTAGGGTCAAGTCAGCTGGGAGTCTGTTCCATATTTTTCCAACAGAGTTGGCAAACAGAGAGTCCCCAGCTGAGTAGTTGGATTTGTATGTTTGAACTAGGAGTCTAGTGGATGATCGCAGTGGCCGGGTGCTGGTGTAGGGGCTGATAATATTTTTTAGTGCAGGTGTATTTTCTGGTTGGTAAAGGACTTTATGTGCCACTATTAGCTGGTTGAACTGCAGTAGGCTAGGTAGTTCAAGCCATTCTAGGCGATTTAGGTTATGACAGTGGTGTGTCCGGTAGGCTGTGCCAGTAGCAAATCTGACAATGTGGTTATAGCAGAATGATAGTTTATTAAGATCTGTTTTGTTTAAGTTGGAGAATAGAGGTGAGGCATAGAGAAGAGTTGATAGCAGATGGGAACGGGCAACTGCAGTTCTAGCAAGTGGGGTAAGGAAAGGTTTGATTCTGTAAAGAGAGCCAAGTTTTTTATTAATGGTTTTGATAGTTTGATTTATATGTGCATCAAACTTCAGGTTATCAACTATGACACCCAGTAATTTAGTTTGGGCTTCTGGGGAGATGATGGTGCCATTGTTAGCAGTTATGTTGAAGGCTGGCAGGGGGGTCCTGCATGTGGGGGAGAAGATGAGCAACATAGGTTTGTTGGGGTTTAGGATTAGATGTTGATTGGAGAACCATTTTTCCACTGTATTGAAGGTAATTTGGGTTAATGTGAATAAAGTAGCTGGTGAGGTGTCAGAACAAATCAAGGTGGAGTCATCCGTACATTGAATGCAGGTAGCATCTGGGATGACTGAATGAAGGTCGTTGATAAAGATGGAGAAAAGAAGGGTTCCTAGTATCGAGCCCTGGGGGACTCCTAATGTGATGGGTAGGCAAGATGATAGCTTGTCCTGCCATAGGACTGCCTTTTGCCTGCCCTGCAGGTAGGATTGAAACCATTGGAGTGCATGGTTATTTAAGGAGAAGGCCTTCACGGTATTTATAAGCATTTTGTGGTCAACCATGTCAAAAGCCCTGGCTAGATCTAGAAAGAGTGCTGAGCATAGTTTGTTATTATTGCGGTTGTGGTTAATGACATTAGAAAAAGAGAGGAGGGCAGAAGTAGTACTATGGCGTGGCTTAAAGCCATGCTGAAAGTTGGACAACAACTTGTTCTGTGTGAGGTAGTACATGAGCTGTATGTGTACACACATCTCCATAATTTTAGCTAGAGGTGACAGAATACCTATGGGTCTAAAGTTTGACAGTTCAGTGGAACTACCTCCTTTATGGAGAGGTATGACATGGGAGATTTTCTATATAGTGGGTACAGTAGCTTCAGATATAGCTCTGTTGATCAAGATAGAGATGGGGTAAATAATGACAGAGATTTGAGTTTCAGATTTCACATTCATTAGAAAAATACATACTAACCCAAATCCTGTTATTCTAGCTGATTTATAACCTACAAATGCTATTTTGTATGCGTATTCTGATAACCAGCCATTCCATTGATCCAGCCTAAGGTCTGGTCTCAGCAAGACCGGATAAGAGGGAGTGTACTGTATATGTGTTGGGAGGGAGTGTACTGTATATATGTTGGGAGGGAGTGTACTGTATATGTGTTGGGAGGGAGTGTACTGTATATGTGTTGGGAGGGAGTGCACTGTATATGTGTTGGGAGACCGTGAATGGCTAAATCTAATATGTATTTAAACATGTATGCATGTACATATTCTTTAATTACAGTATTTTTATACCTTGCTGCCTTACAACCATCAGCCCCCCAGCCTGTTTATTTTCCATGAGGTAAGAGTTGATTGTGGAGTCATCATCGTGGCAGCCATTACAGCTTTTTTTTTAACAACATATGTAGCCTAAATTCATTTCCTGGTGGCGACATAGGCTTCTACATCACCACATACGGACCACCTAGGCTCCTATACAAGGCATGCCCAATCTCTGTATTACCTCCACAGAGGATACTATCACCAACTTGGGTGGACTCACCCACATCTCACCCTTTTGGGGACTGATCTTACAGCAACAGCCTAACTCACTACCCTTGAGTACCAAAACTTGTATACCACCCAGACCTCGAAAGAAGAATTGTCACGGTAAATCTCAGCTATTAAATGCCACCACTCCAGGAGGGCTCACGCTACTGCCAGAAGCCATTTGTAAAAATGAACAACTCTGCTTTATCGCTGTCCATACAATGCAGTCAAATAACTGTTGCAACCAGCATTACAACACATCTTACCATCAGATCTTACAAAAAATACTGCAGAAAACAAATGACTTGTCAGTAAAGGTTAAAAAATAAATTTATTCTAAGCTCTTTCATCCCTCCACATGTATCAGGACTTCATCAGCGATAAAATACGTCCTCACATCACTTCCTATTATACATTTCATCCAATGAGATGTACCTCCTCTTAAAGGTATACTCACTTTGATACTTAACATACAAAACCTACAATATAATTTAATCCAATATTATCTAATTTTATATTAACAAAATACATATAAAATAGGTATAAAAAAATCCTCAATATGTACCTTTAATTTTTCCCCTCAAGTAGAAAACCTTGTCTTAAACTATGCATAGAACACACAATAGACTAAAAATAATTTAAATAAAGGTAGATCTAAGCCTTAATATATGCATAATAGAAATCATGTCACTGCGTCCATGTGAACCTCCAGCCAAATCTTCCACTGTCCTTCCCTAAAAGCTTGTGTGAACATTTCTAACCCAAAAAACTGAAAACTATGACCCTCATGCAAATGAACGTGTTTCCACAAGGCATTAGTTTCAAGCTGTTTCTTCATCGCATAGAAGTTTTCATATATGCAGTCTTTAAAAGGCCTTTCAGTTTTCCCTATGTAAAACATGAAACATTCCTGACAAATTGCTGCATATACCAAACTCTGTTTAACAACTAATCTGATGTCTCAGTCTCACTGTACCCACATCTTTGATATTCACCTTCATTCCTTCCTGTATACAGGGGCAGTAGTAACATATTCCACATTTAAATGTTCCCTATTTTGTGACTGTTAAAATGGATATCTGTGCCCCCCCCCCCCCCCATAATCTTTCTATGTAGTTCTTAATACAACTGTCTTTCCTGTATATAATACAGGGATCACTTCTTAAAACCTCAAAGTTGATCAACTTCAATTCCAGTTATTTTTTATAATCTGCAAAATACCATCAACATCCCCACTGTAATAAGTATAAGACCTTTAGTATAGTTGAAATTTAACACCTTGTTGGTGTTAACTAGCATTTCTGTGTTACCTAATAATGGGGAAATAATCCTGCAACCCTTTTCCTGTTTATTTCCTCAACGATATTAGAAAGGAAATCAATTGGATAACCTCTTCTAATTAACATAGATCTTAATTTTTCACTTTCCTCACAAAATAATTCCAGGTCGGATATCATACAACACAATCTTACCGACTGCCACTTGACTAAGGCTCTGTTTTAATGGTGGGGATGGCAACTATTAAAATAAATGAGACAATTTAAATAGGTGAGTTTTCGATAGATATTTGAAATAAATTTCCTTCCGACTCTATCCTTGGTGATTTAGATATTTAAATAATTCATAAAATCAGTTGAATACTACAATGTAAACTTTTAAAAATCTGTGGTACTATTAATATATGAAAACATTTTAATTTAACTTATCTTCTGTGTCCTTCCAGAATATTACCACATTGTCTAGGTATCGTCCGTAAAGTGTCCATGAATTCTGATATCCTGATTTAATAACATATTTATACGCCCAGTAGACCATGATTATATTTGCAAATATAGGAGTATAAGTTCCACTCATGACCACACCTGTTCTCTGCTTACAAATCATCCCATTGAAAATAATGTAATTGTTGTTGAGAATCACCTCCATAAAATCCCTTAGACATTAATCAACTTAATGTCCATAGTCGTAACACCACTTAAATACTCATAGAACCATGCTACCCCCATTTCATGTGGAATAATGGAAAACAGATCTTTAACATCTACATTAACAAAGAATATGAAACACTTCTTACACTCTTAAGAAAATCCCAGGAAGTTAAATGCTGCTGGTTCACATGGACTCAATGACATGATTTCTATTATGCCTATATTAAGGCATAAATCTACCTTTAATTAAATTGCTATTTTTAGTCTATTCATTGTGTGTTCTTTGCACAGTTTAAGACAATGTTTTGTATTTGAGGGGCAAAAATTAAATGTGCATATTGAGAATTTTTTATACTTATTTTATAAGTATTTTGTTAATTTAAAATTAGATAATTTTGGATTAAATTATATTATTGTAGGTTTTGTATGTTAAGTATTAAAGTGAGTATACGTTTAAGAGGAGGTACATATCACTGGGTGAAACGTATAATTGAAAGTGATGTGACTACATATTTTACCGATACATGTGGAGGGACAAAAGTGCATAGCATAAATTTATTTTTTAACCTTTATTGACAGTTGTTTGTCTTCTACAGTATTTTTGGTAAGATCTGATGGTAAGATGTATTGTAATGCTGGTTGCAGCAGTTATTTGACTGTACTGTACGGTCAGCGATATAGCAGAGTTGTTCATTTTTACAAATGGCTTCAGACAGTAATGTGAGCCCTTGTGCAGTGGTGGCATTTAGCAACGGAGACTTACCCTAGAATACCTGTTCATCACAGGGGAAAGAGCCACCCCAGCCCTTCCTGCTAGGCAAGCACATCAACATAAGTCACATGTCTCTTGCCCACCCCTTCTCGGATCTTACACCTTCTTGTGTCTTTAACTGATCATGGGTCATATGGTTGCAGTCAGGGCTTTATCTGTCTGCACCACAGAGCTGGGGTATGAATGAATGTAGTTATGGTTTTAAAAAGTCTTAAAATTGTACAAAGAATGAAATATGTAACCTCATTTCAGCTTCTATTCTGTTTCACTGTTTTCAGTTTGTCAAGAAATTTTCTGCCAATGAGTCTTTCCGACTTTAACAGGTGGTTAAAAAAGAGCTAAAGGGGACAACACACACACACACACACACACACACACACACACACACACACACACACACACACACACACACACACACACACACACACACACACACACACACACACACACACACACACACACACACTCGTCTATATACAGAGTTTTTTTTTCAATGCAATCCATCTGCTGCTGTCAGTTGTGGTCTCCACTACTTTAAGTGTCTGCAGAATACATGTAATCTTATCTTTACAGAAAAGGTCTTGGGGTTAGCCCAGGAAAGATGGAAAAGAGCTTCTTTTCTGAAACAGTAATGCAATGCCAAAATCTAATTTGTTCACACAGTTACACTATGGACATACACATGACCTAAATGCAGTCTCAGTGACATGGGTTGGACATGCAGGCCAGGGAGGAATGCGACTGCACAGACTATGCTGGCTCACCCATCCTAGGGGGAGGACAGTGGTTACATTTCACTGTACAAGTGTCTTCTACTACAGAGATGTAGAATGGCTTGAAAGTGAACCACTGGATGCAACACTTTAGTCCACATGCACTGGAGCTGGACCAGGTGTGTAGAAACATTCTGCTGTGCCCTTACAGTGCAGACCCTACGGTAGCAGTGTGCTGGACTGCCACCAGAAGACATGAAATGCAGGGTTAAACACAATCTGATCTACTCATAGATGACAGCTCTAGACTCTCACTCACCACCACTGGCCTACGAAGTTACAGGCTTCTAAGAAGGTAAAGCCTCCTTGGAAATGAAAGACCCCACACACAGACTGATTGAGGGTATTAGGAAGGTTAAGCGGGATGGAAGAAAAAAGATTAAATACAAAAATGGGAAAAAGGATTGCGGATGGATGGATGGATGGATTTAAGAGACTATGAAGGTTGTATGGCCAAGCCTGAGGAAGACGGAAACAGCAAAAAATAAATGCTTTGCAGGCACGGTATGCTCGGCCAAACCATTACGACATAATACAGCAACGACCAGCAATCGCAATATATAAACACTTCAATTAAAATAAAAATAATTATTTATTGAACATGAAATTCAAACCGGTTTCGGCTAACCAGCCTTCATCAGTGAATAACATTTGTCATCCAATGTGATTAATGAGTATTTATACATGGTTCCAACCAATGAAAACATAGCATAGTCCAAATAAACAATTTAAATAACCGAGAATGCAATAGCATCTGAATTTACATATGTATGTTAGAAATAATACAGTAAGAGCATTACAAAATATAATATTTCAAGTGATATAAACATATACTGTTCAATATAATATGTTGTTTATAATTCCTGACATATTCCATCATACCAATGTTACCATATATATAGCTCAAAAACAGTAATATACATAAATATAATAACATATAATAAAATATTGTTAGGAATGACCCAAGTGTGAGAACTAGTCTTGTTGATCCAAATAAATCCAAAAGTCTCTATAGTTCGAAAATCCAATAAGACATCAAAGTTACCTAAGACCATTATTATCCATAATCAAATAAATCATATTTGTGTGTATATCAACACATATATGTGGAATTAAATCTATATTTCAGCTTAGCCAATGGATACCTCTCATACATATTTATGTTTGTTTGTTTGTGTCTTTCGGCTTTTCCTGGTTAGGGGTCGCCACAGAGGAACGCCGGTCCGCTAATGATTGGCAGTTGATTTTTACGTACCGGCTTGCCAAGCCTGATGCACAACCTTCAAAGAAGGTACGCCCATTTACGCATGTCTCCACGCAGAAGACGCTCTAGCTGAGAATCGAACCAGACAGCGTCTTACTGTGAGGTGACAACGCTATGTATTAAGCATATTTTTGTAGATGAACATGTCCAAACTTAGTATTTCATTACCAGAATATATTATTAATATGTATATATCAAGTCAATATTTGATACATAGTTTGTACGGCATATCAACGCTGTTAGTAATAATAATACGTCTTGAATAAAATTCATAACAATAACTTGTAATTTCACCACTAGTATGCTCATATGCAAATTAAAATTGCAAAAAATAAAATTAGAATGACATAACCACCTAAAGTAGATGCATATATTGCCTATGTTATAATCATCAGACATTTCACAGGTAGTCATTGAGACCTGGGGGAAATAGTGCCCCAAGATGAATAATCCAATACTTTTCTTTGTGGTTCAGAATACTGTGCCAACCCTATTGGTTGCTTCTATCCCCTGTGATTTTATCACTAATCATAAACATGAATCTTGCATTAGTATGTTTAATAGTATGTCTATAGAGGGCATTGGTCTCTTTCTTGTTTTGAATATCACTTTTATGTTCATTCATTCGTATTCTGAGCGAGCGTGAAGTTTGCCCTACATAAAAAGCTGAACATTGACAGGTGACTAGATATACAATCCAACTGCTACTGCAGTTGCCAAAGACTCTTAGGTCATAAACTTTACTAGTGTTAGCACTATTAAATTGTTTGAGTTTACTTACTTGTTGACATGAACCATAATGTCCACACGGAAAGGTACCCAAAAGTTGATCTCCAGTTATGGTCATTTGTTTATATATTGCACCCCCACTTTCTTTGTGCTTGTAATGGGAGAATAAGGCACCCAGTGTTTTACCCCGTCTATATGAAAATTGACATTTAGGACCCAAAAGTCTCCTGAGTTCTTCGTTAGCCAAAAGTATGTTCTAATGGGTGTCCAGAATGTTTCTAATAACATTGTGATTTCGTCCATATGTGGTTACAAACCTAAGTGTGGATTCAACCCCTGTAGTTTCTCGTCTTTTGTATTGTAATAGTATATTCCTGTCCTGATCGGTAGACCATTGACTTGCTCTAAGTATATCAGATTCTCTATATCCCCTTTCCATAAACCTATTATAAAGATCCAGTTTCGCCTGATGAAAATGCTATTGCATTCTCAGTTATTTAAATTGTTTCTTTGGACTATACTATGTTTTCATTGGTTGGAACCATGTATAAATACTCATTAATCACATTGGATGACAAATGTTATTCACTGATGAAGGCTGGTTAGCCGAAACCGGTTTGAATTTCATGTTCAATAAATAATTATTTTTATTTTAATTGAAGTGTTTATATATTGCGATTGCTGGTCGATGGTGTATTACGTCGTAATGGTTTGGCCGAGCATACCGTACCTGCAAAGCATTTAGTTTTTGTTGTTGTGTGTGGGCTTTGCTGTTGGACTGCAGTATCAACACTTTCTTGTTCGTGTAAAGGGATTCTTTCCCTACTGTTATTGTGGTGACTAACCCTGAAGACTTCTAACTTAATAATACAGTTTTATTGAGGCATTACTGTTTTGAAGTGCAACCATAAAACTGTCATTTCCAAGGAAAGATTTCATACTATTGGTGTTGGCGTTCGTTAACCGAACCAAGGGAGTAGTATCGGATGCACTTATTTCATACTCAAAGGAACCAAAGATAAATAGCTTCCATTTTACCAACATTGGTATAATTGTTTGTGGGAACTATTGGCGTATCATTCACCTCTAAACAACATCAGTATATATTCACGGAGACGCTGGGCGGCCATCTTTTGGGACTATCTGTCTATTTTCTCAACGGAACATCTTGTTTCAGTAAAATATCAGGTACTGTGTCTATTTTCATCAGCTATGCCTTCGGGTCTTTAGGGGATATAATATATCCTTTTAAGAACCCGTGGCTGTGCAAATTTCCTTGACGTATATTATAAAAGCTTTTGTGGGTGTTTTGACTTACTACAAAACTGAATTGGAATATCAGGTACTGTTTTTCTTTATTTGTGTCGTACAAGTGGTGAGACAATTGAAGATTGGGTATAACGTACATCGGAGGGTGATTTTGCTTGTTTGAAGTTACTGTAATCTAGGCCTATGATAACACATGATACTGGATTTTGATACTAATACATCGTTGAAGTGGAAAGACTCTGATCCAGATTACTATCGGGGAGTTACGGAGCATTTTTTTAATGAAGAAAGCATAGGCGTAACACGGACAATAATTTTGTGATTCCTAGGATCAAAGTATGTGTGGGGTATATATTGTTGAGCAGCATAAATAACAGCCATTAATATATTACATCACTACTATGTTATTACATATAAGTTCTTTTTTATTAGGCATGTCATGCCAAATGAATATGAATATTTATTTGTAACAGGAGTATTTTTTCAATCAAGAAAGCCCAGGCCTATCACGGACAATAATTCTGTGATTAACATCTGTTATTATTGGATCTTTATACATCATATATTTGATATTTTTATCCACTGTTACTCGGTGGGTTAAAAGTATATTTTCTTATGTTATATGTCAATGTCCCTATGGTCATAGCATGTGTGGTGTGTATATTGTTGAGTGGCATAAATAACAGCCAAAACTATATTGGATCACTACTTTGTTACTATATATCAGTTTTTTTGACCAGGCATATCATGCAAAACTAATATGAACATTGATTTGTAACAGGATCCTTTTGGTACAAACTTAAGCTAATATTTGTTATTAGCATCTATCTTAAAATATTAGGGAATGCAATATATCCATTGGTGTACATGATTGTTGTGCATTACAGGCACAGAGGTAGAGGAATTTTCCCTAGCTTATTAAATATATATACATATATCGCATAAATATATGTCTTAGAATAAGGTTATTATATAGGATTGCCATTAACAGGAAAAAGGTTTATTTGAAATACTACTGCTTTGGATACAGGATTGAGTTTAATATCTCTCAGGTCAAAGTAGGTCTAGCATAGGTCTATTACTTATAGGGTTGGTTTTTGATTTTGCATAATAGGTTACGTTGGTGTTCGTTTTAGTTTTATGTATATGAACTGTTGATATACTACACATTAATATTGTTAACAGATTCTATCACTTTGTACACTGTCAATTTAACTGAAGCCGTACATACTAAGGTCTTGTGATTCACTCCAGGTTATATGATATAACTTATGGACCAATAACATAATAAGGGACTGAATGAGTGCATAGAACCTATTACTTATTAGGTTGTTATTTGACACTGTACTAAACTCTATATGATATAAGGCTTTGTTGTTATCAATATTAGTTTAGTGTACAAAAGCTGTGGACATCTAGTCAGGACACCTAACATAAATACTGTCAGTCAGGCTTGGGTAATAATAATAAGTGTCTATTGTTGGATTAAAGTGAACTACACTAAGTTAAGATAAGTTCTTTAGATAGTATTCAGGGTTTACCACATAACCTGTGGTTTCATGATATGCCGGAAAACCTATGGGTCTGGGCCTTTCTGACTTTATAACTTTGCAGATATTGCTGTCCGTTGATTGACATCAACATTTATTGAGATATTTACACGTATATATGTCCATTGATATCAGTAAATGATCCTTCACTCATACATTTAAATATAGGATATCTGTGTTCATAGGGGGCCGATTTCTTTGACAGTTTATAAGTATTTATTAGACCTATTTGGTTAGATTAACATACCTTTGTTTATATTGTGATGTCAATATATTAAAATGGATTTGGAGAACATTCTTCATGGATTATGTGTCGATCGGGATGACATTGGTGTCTTTGGGATAGACAACATCTCAGGCAATAATCAGAATGGATCTTTGAATAATCCTACAAATGGTTGTGATATGGCCTTTAACAATTTAAGTAAGGGTTTGAAGAATTTAAGAGCCAATATCTAGCACCTCAGATTATTTTGTGCATATATCAACAGGGATATGGCCCCAAGGGGCCTGAGAATCCGTTTACGTACGTTGGTTGGTAGATCTGAAGAGAGACTAACCAAAGAATGGAATATAGCGTTACAACAAGCATCTATGATGTTTGTTAAGATACTTGCCTCATACTATGAAAGAATGGTCGACATCAACTTAGTTGAGGTTAAAACAATTTGTGAGGAATGTAAAAAACATGAATCACTATCCACATATGCGAGTTCTGTGGCTAAGCTGTCAAAGGAATTGGCAAGCTATGAGAAACAGACTAGGGATAGAAAAATTAAGAAATTTAATAGGGACACTACTGATTATCAAAGGGGACGCCCATTTGAACCATTTAGATCGGTAAGATTTATGGACACCAATCAGGGGACAATAAACAGCAGAACCAGGAAAAGACCCAGGTCCATTCTAAAGACCAATGAAAGGTCTTTTGTGAGTACATCTGGGGAGGAATCCTGCTATATGGACAATGAGAGTGTTCATTATAGAGAGTCACCTATGCATAAAGAATCCAATACAGCACACCCTTTAGACATGGAAAAAGGCGGCAGGGAGGCCGCAAACACAAGCATGGGAACAAGAACAAACTCTGTAGAGGGACTGATACAGACACTTTTGAAATAACTGATAATGACCATAGAAATGTGTTGAATTTGTCAGATGTTATACTTACAAAAGAACAAGTACTATTACTCAAAAAAGGCCTTGGATTTGTACCTGGCTTTTTTTCAAATGAGTATGGTATAGTATCTGATGTAATCTGTTTTTGTCGCAATCTTAATCTTAAATTGTTCTTTTCAGACCAAACTTCTCAAACCTCTCAAAGATCAAATGAATTCAGATTTCGTAAATCTGAATTCCATCCACCCATGAACAAACATGTATCTATATTTCAACAATCACTACTTAGAGATTTGCATTTCCCACATATGGAATCTTACATTATGGGTCAAAATATTTCCCCTTCAGAAAAGATGGCTATGGAGGAATTGAGGAAAAATCATAATATTGTCATATTACCAGCAGACAAAGGAGGGGCGGTTGTGGTTTTGAACCTGGGATACTATCTGAATGAAGGCAAGGAACAGCTTTCTAATTCCAGATGTTGATCCAACCACGGTTTTCAAGAAGGAAATAGACACTTTCTTGAACTCAGCAGAGGAAGAAGGGATCATTACTAAGAGCACGGTGAAACATCTGATGGTTACAGATCCTCAGAAACAGATCTTATACCTTCTTCCAAAGATACATAAATCTATCATTAAACCTCCCGGAAGACCAATTGTGTTGGGCATTGGTTCCCTTACGGAACCTTTGTCAGTCTTTTTAACATAACACTTGAAACCACTGCTTACATCAGTAAGGGCCAGATTGCAGGACACAACTCAATTTCTTCAAATAATACAGGATAAACAACTGGAGCCACATTGGCTCATGTGTACTTTGGATGTTAAATCCTTATATACTAGCATACCCCATTGGGCTGGCCTGCAGGCCCTACAATATTGGCTTGAACAATCAGCTCTATATCCACCTGGATTCAATACATTATTCATATGCATGGCGGAACATGTACTCAATAAAAATGTATTTTATTTTCAAGGAGAATGCTACTGGCAACTCCAAGGGGCTGCTATGGGAGCATCTATTGCTCCCATATATGCAGACATATTTATGGCATATTTTGAAGAATGTATGATCTATAATGCACTCCCATAACCTGTACATGGTTGAAACTGACATATGGCACAGATATTTGGATGATTGCTGGATGGTGTGGCATGCAGATTCAGCATATTTACAGGAGTTTGTGGATTATTTGAATGGAAACATTTGGGGTATAGAGTTTACAGTAACATCTAATCAAGACTCCATTGATTTTCTGGATGTTACAGTTTACAGGAATGATGATAATACCCTTAATACCAGCACATACAGGAAATATCCACAGTATAACACCTTGTTTCATGCTTCTAGTATGCATCAGCGCGACACCCCATCCGCAATATACCCAAATCTCAATTTATGCGCATTAAACGTATTAGCTCATCAAAACAGGACTTTGATCAGGCGAAACTGGATCTTTATAATAGGTTTATGGAAAGATGATATAGAGAATCTGATATACTTACAGCAAGTCAATGGTCTACCAATCAGGACAGGAATATACTATTACAATACAAAAGACGAGAAACTACAGGGGTTGAATCCACACTTAGGTTTGTAACCACATATGGACGAAATCACAATTTTTATTTTTTATTTTTTTTTTATTTATTTAACATTTGTTGACCGGGAAAGTCCAACTAGGTTCCACAGATCCTGTTTTCAGCAGAAGCCTGGGGAGAAATGCTCCAGAAGCATGTCTTTAGAATGTGGAAGGAAACCGGAGTACCCGGAGGAAACCCACTCAAACACAGGGAGAACATGCAAACTCCACACAGAAGGCACCCCAGCCGAGAATCGAACCAGAGAACCTCTTGCTGTGAGGGGACAGCATTAACCGCTGCACCACTGCGCCGCCTTAATAACAATATTATTAGAAACATTCTGGACACCCATTGGAACATACTTTTGGCTAACGAAGAACTCAGGAGACTTTTGGGTCCTAAATGTCAATTTTCATATAGACGGGATAAAACACTGGGTACCTTATTCTCCCATTACAAGCACAAGGAAAGTGGGGGTGCAATATATAAACAAATGACCATAACTGGAGATCAACTTTTGGGTACCTTTCTGTGTGGACATTGTGGCTCATGTCAACAAGTAAGTAAACTCAAACAATTTACTAGTGCTAAAACTAGTAAAGTTTATGACCTAAGAGTCTTTGGCAATTGCAGTAGCAGTTAGATTGTATATCTAGCCGCCTGTCAATATTCAGCTTTTTATATAAGGCAAACTTCACACTCACTCAGAATATGAATGAATGAACATAAAAGTGATATTCGAAACAAGAAAGAGACCAATAATAGGTTTATGGAAAGATGATATAGAGAATCTGATATACTTACAGCAAGTCAATGGTCTACCAATCAGGACAGGAATATACTATTACAATACAAAAGACGAGAAACTACAGGGGTTGAATCCACACTTAGGTTTGTAACCACATATGGACGAAATCACAATTTTTATTTTTTTATTTTTTTTTTATTTATTTAACATCTGTTGACCGGGAAAGTCTAACTAGGTTCCACAGATCCTGTTTTCAGCAGAAGCCTGGGGAGAAACGCTCCAGAAGCATGTCTTTAGAATGTGGAAGGAAACCGGAGTACCCGGAGGAAACCCACTCAAACACAGGGAGAACATGCAAACTCCACACAGAAGGCACCCCAGCCGAGAATCGAACCAGAGAACCTCTTGCTGTGAGGGGACAGCATTAACCGCTGCACCACTGCGCCGCCTTAATAACAATATTATTAGAAACATTCTGGACACCCATTGGAACATACTTTTGGCTAACGAAGAACTCAGGAGACTTTTGGGTCCTAAATGTCAATTTTCATATAGACGGGATAAAACACTGGGTACCTTATTCTCCCATTACAAGCACAAGGAAAGTGGGGGTGCAATATATAAACAAATGACCATAACTGGAGATCAACTTTTGGGTACCTTTCCGTGTGGACATTGTGGCTCATGTCAACAAGTAAGTAAACTCAAACAATTTACTAGTGCTAAAACTAGTAAAGTTTATGACCTAAGAGTCTTTGGCAATTGCAGTAGCAGTTAGATTGTATATCTAGCCGCCTGTCAATATTCAGCTTTTTATGTAAGGCAAACTTCACACTCACTCAGAATATGAATGAATGAACATAAAAGTGATATTCGAAACAAGAAAGAGACCAATGCCCTCTATAGACATACTATTAAACATACTAATGCAAGATTCATGTTTATGATTATTGATAAAATCACAGGGGATAGAAGCAACCAATAGGGTTGGCACAGTATTCTGAACCACAAAGAAAAGTATTGCATTATTCATCTTGGGGCACTATTTCCCCCAGGTCTCAATGACCACCTGTGAAATGTCTGATGATTATAACATAGGCAATACATACATCTACTTTAGGTGGTTATGTCATTCTAATTTTATTTTTTGCAATTTTAATTTGCATATGAGCATACTAGTGGTGAAATTACAAGTTATTGTTATGAATTTTATTCAAGACATATTATTATTACTAACAGTGTTGATATGCCGTACAAACTATGTATCAAATATTGACTTGATATATACATATTAATAACATATGTTGGTAATGAAATACTATGTTTGGACATGTTCATCTACAAAAATATGCTTAATACATAAATATGTATGAGAGGTATCCATTGGCTAAGCTGAAATATAGATTTAATTCCACATATATGTGTTGATATATGATTTATTTGATTATGGATAATAATGGTCTTAGGTAACTTTGATGTCTTATTGGATTTTCGAACTATAGAGACTTTTGGATTTATTTGGATCAACAAGACTAGTTTTCACACTTGGGTCATTCCTAACAATATTTTATTATATGTTATTAAATTTATGTATATCACTGTTTTTGAGCTATATATGGTAACATTGGTATGATGGAATATGTCAGGAATTATAAACAACGTATTATATTGAACACTATATGTTTATATCACTTGAAATATTATATTTTGTAATGCCCTTACTGTATTATTTCTAACATACATATGTAAATTCAGATGCTATTGCATTCTCGATTATTTAAATTGTTTCTTTGGACTATACTATGTTTTCATTGGCTGGACCCATGTATAAATACTCATTAATAACATTGGATGACAAATGTTATTCACTGATGAAGGCTGGTTAGCTGAAACCGGTTTGAATTTCATGTTCAATAAATAATTATTTTTATTTTAATTGAAGTGTTTATATATTGCGATTGCTGGCCGAAGATGGAAACAGAACAGCCCTCCACACACACAACAAATAGTGCAACAATCTGAATAAAACAGATGGTAGAAGAAATTTTACATTTCTGTATAACCACTTACCAAACTCTACATTTCTCCTCATCTTTAAAGAATACTGAGTCTCATAAACCAAAAAACACCATTCAAATTAAAAAAAAAAGAAAATACCTTCTGTTGTGTTGTAGGATAATTCTGTAGGGTTTACAATGACATCTACATTTTCCATAACAATATCTCCAAAATCCACCTCCACTTTGACATTACATATTTTGATGCTGGCTTTGTCAATGGAGCTTAACAATGAATGATAACACAAATCTGAAAAATAAAAGTACACACACTAGTTACACACATCTGAGTTGAGTTAATTCTATAGGTGATGAAGGAGGAGACATCATCAAGAAAACAATACCACAGAAAAATAATTACACTAGAAAAATACTGATGGAAATTATTTTTTCAACAAACTTTTCAACAAATTAAAAAGAAACAAAAGCAGATTAGTTTGTCAAATATTTTAAATATCTCACTGCCTATTATTTATTTTCTAGTATGTTGCTTATTAATTTACTAGCCGTTTCAGCTATAATCTAAGCCAAATTCAGAATAATAGCACTAAACTGAGAAAATGAGCACACGGTACCTGTATAAATGTGATAAAATAGGTCTACAATGGCTTCCTGTCACTGATATCCGACATTGCAATGCCCAGAAAGGGGAAAGTCCACACATAAAACAATGCGTTATGAGGCTCACTGTTACACGACTTAAGCTAAGTATATATTAACCTCAAGCAGGAGGAACATTCCACGATACTGCAATGTTAGACTCAGTATATATACATTCTACCACATTTACAATTATAGTCTTCTAAATCAATGTATTATAGTTACTATCCTTGCAAATACTATGGCAACCCACTACAACATGGACCTCAAGGACAAAACAGCAAATGCTCACCTACATGAAACTAAAAGTCCAAAATTCCACAGAGAAGAAACTCTGACAGCCTGACTTACAAAATCTCAGAATATCTGAGTAAGGCAACAAAGTCAACAGTACGTAGTACCACTGTTGTAAAATTGTACTTAACATTAAATGATTTAACTGTAATATTGGAATTAAGGATTATACAAGGAGGTCAAGCCCTTCCCCCCGCACATCCCATACCCCCTTGCTTAAACTACTCTCATTACAGCATTATTAATGAGAAACAAATTTAAAGAATGCCTTGCATTTTCTCAAAGACAGCACCAACCTGGAACAAAGTAATTCAGTTTCAGTGTCACACAGAAACAAAAATCCAACTGCATAAAAGAAAAATGCCACATATGTATTGGAGGAAAATCAAATTTAAGCTGATATGACTGAACAACTGAAACTTGAAATTTTTGCTGACAGAACATATAGGGAAGTCTATATATATGCAACTAGGAATCATAGGATCACAGGACGTTACTAGGCTACTGATCTTGAGGCCTTACAAGCCTAGCCAAGAATTTAGCCCATGTTCCAACAAGTCAGCACCCTATGTCAATGTCCAGCAGGGACACAGGTAGAATCCCAGGGATGTAGTTTATGTTCCCCATCCAGTTATCCAGGTTGTGCTTAAAAAGGGTTAATGAAGTACTTTGCCTGACGTGGAGAGGGAGTCTATTCCACAAAAGACGGAGTCTCTGGGACAGAAATCTGTCTTGCCAATAAGGCCTATTGATGTCACAGATCAGGTTGAGGTCGCACGTGCGGGTTACTCGAGTGGAGCTTGATTTGCGGATATGCAGCAGTCCCATCAAGGCAGGGTCTAAGATTGCTTTGTATGCAGACATAGCTCACCTCTGAGGAGTCTGTAGGAGACTGAGTAGAGGGACAGGGCCTTTAACCTGTCTGTGTAGGGTAGATGCTTGAGACTTTGGATTCTTCTGGTGAGGAACCTCTATGGTCTCTCCAGCTGCTGCATGTGCTTTGTGAGGTACATGCCAAAAAGAGCACTGTACTCACTAATGAGTCTTATTAGGGAAGAATACATGGATGTTATGACCACCATGTCCCTGGATAAGATACCCTTACTAATGAGGTGGACCATGTAGAAAGCTTTCCATATTTGGTTGCGCTTTCATTACAGTACAACCATAATAATCCATGGCTTATATTACAGAAAGTATTACAGGTAATTGCAAGTAATATACTTGCTTCTACACCATACATGCGTGTTCATGCAAAAACGTGCAGACATATATATATATATATATATATATATATATATATATATATATAAAGCATTAATATATATACATACATACATATTTATATATATATATATATATATGTGTGTGTGTGTGTGTGTGTGTGTGTGTGTGCATGTGTGTGGGTCTACTTCATTTGCTCTAACTTCTGATTGACCAGCACCCATTTGCCCGAGACCAAATGACCGAAAATTAATTTGCCCGACAAGTATTATTGGCAAGAAAATGGGATATGCCCCCTTCCCCACTGTAGTGCGACCCTGGAGTTAGAATATATAGCTAGGGGGGGTGTGGGGTGCGAAGCCCCCCACTTAATTTCATATTATATTGTTTAGTTTTGCTTTAATATTGCTTAGTAAAACACCCCCCCAACTATATATTCTAACTCCAGGGTCGCACTACAGTGGGGAAGGGGGCATATCCCATTTTCTTGCCAATAATACTTGTCGATCAAATGAAGTGTCGGTCAAATGAATTTTCGGTCATTTGGTCTCGGGCAAATTGGTGTCGGTCAATCGGAAGTTAGGGCAAATGAAGTAGACACACACACACACATATATATATATATATATATATATATATATATATATATATACATATGTATGGATTCGTATCACTTCAGTGAAAGACCATTTCACTGACACCCATTTCACTGAGACCAAATCACCTGAAGTCCATTTTACCTAAAACTCATTTCACTGACAAGTAATACTCTAAGGCAAGTCAAAGGTATATGTCCTTTTCCCCACTGTAGTGCGATCCTGGTGTTAGTATATATAGTTGGGGGTGTGCGGGAGGCACAGCCCCCCACCTAATTGGGTTTTGCCAAATAATGCAAAACAAAACCAGACAACAGAAAACCAAACTAACTCATTAACCCAGAGTACTGTCTCACAGCTGCTCTGTGCTTACATCTGAGCACACTGTGTGACGGTAGTAATTGTAAGCAGTTACAGCCGAGTCCCTTCCACAAGCGCATCTAACTTTACAGCCGTATTGTAGCTCCACTGTTAAAAATAAAGTTGAAAAAGTACCTGAGCTTTTTCAGGTACTTTCTCAACTCACTTTTAGGTGTGGAGTTACCTGACTTTATATTTTACTTTTCAGAGAAAATCAGCTGTAAATACAGTAAGGCAATTCTCCACACATTACAAACGGTGACAGCCAATCGGATTATTCCATTTCAAGCTGCGGTGAGATGGCTGCTGGTGATTGTGATGTGATCATGGCTCTGAAGGCAAAAATACTCAACAAGGTGGATATGAGGTAATTGGGTTTGGGGCAAGTAAGTGGCAGATAGCTGAGGAAGTGTAATGAAATAATTCATCCTTTGGCTGTGGAACTAAGTACCAGTAGCTGGAAAATGGGGCCATGGGCTTGGGTAGAGCAGTGTTTCCAGGTATGCAGGTTGGCTACAGGCTTTGTTTTTGTGCATTAGACGTCGTAGTCTTCAGCACTGGGCTAGCTTGTAGAATGGCATTACTAAGACAGTAGTACTTTCATTTCACGTGCTATGAGTTTAACTGCTGACTGTTTACCATTTATTTTGCTGCAAAACACAGGCTGCTTCGTTCAAGTTTGTGGTAAAGTGTACATCCAAGTTTAGTGTGATGTTTTACATGCTTGAACTTTTTATAGCCTGGGCAGTTTTTTGAGAATGTTCCTTGTGTGCTTATAGTAGTACATAGCATTCCCAAGGTTGAAGTACAAAGCATATGATTTGTTTCTGTGTTATTAGATGATTAGAAAAGAAATATGTGAATATTACCCGTGAATGACCGTCATCTGTGCTGCAATAAATAATTCTTTTTTTTTCGTTTGTTGACCAGTTTAGTCCCCCTAGGCTAGAGGTCTGTCTTCTGGGAAGACTCGAGGGGTATTTATTCTACCAGGGAAAATCCTTGAACTGTGAAATTGACATGCTGTCTTTTTCCATTTCTAAGGGGGTCTGGCACTGGCTGTTTATAAAGAGGAACGTGGTTGGGAGGGTGCTCTTTCCAAACTAAATTAAGATGTAAAACATTTTGCATAGGTCGGCTTTTAAACATGTTTCTTTCTTTACTTCCTGGAAGGAGCACAACGTAACTGTACCTCATCCTAATATAAATAAAGTCAGATGCTTCACTTTGCGTGCTCTTAGGAAGCTACCATAAACAAGTCAGGTGGTGGGAGGGGGAATTAAACGAGCTGAAACTTTTCAGTTAAAAATAATGCGGAAAATTAAATCTCCTTTTACTTTCAGTTAAGTAGAACTATTTTTTCTGTATAACTACATGCCTTCTTTTTGTACTGGCACACTGGAGTATTAGTCAATTAAAAAGTAAACCACTCTATGAATACTTGAAAAGTGGTACATCCCAGCATTATCTTTCATAAAAACATTTTGTTCTGGCAGATGTAGGATGTCACTCGTCTCAGAAGCAGGAAGTTTTTATGGCAGAAAGGTAGTTCTTATGTTGGTGTGTTAGAAATGCATTTAGAACTGTAGCTAACAGCTGTTGTATGTTGCCTGTCATAAATACTTTTATATGCACATAAGTACTGAGTTGACTTTGAACAGCAATATTTACAGAGGTATGTAACTTCTGTACTAACAGCTTGATTCATATATGAATATTTATGGCAGAAAGGTAGTTCTTATGTTGGTGTGTTAGAAATGCATTTAGAACTGTAGCTAACAGCTGTTGTATGTTGCCTGTCATAAATACTTTCATATGCACATAAGTACTGAGTTGACTTTGAACAGCAATATTTACAGAGGTATGTAACTTCTGTACTAACAGCTTGATTCATATATGAATATTTTTGCATAAATGTAGGTCATTCTCTGACTACTGGTCCACTTAACTGGTTTTAGTAGACACTAACCACGGTTTCAGCTCAAACTCGCTTATTTATCAGAATGACTCACCACTGGAAATCAAGAAGTTTGGATTAAAAATTGTGGAACAGAATCTGTGCAGGGCAGTACCCTATAACAGTTGTAACATCATGCTTAGCACTTCCCTTTTTCAAAACATTCACAGTGAAAATAATTAAATAAAGAACACAAAATCTATAGCTGGTAAAAGAGATACTGAACTGAAACTCACAACTGAACCAGGAGTGCAAACCCATGCGAAATGTAGACCCCTGACTTAACACTGTTTTGTTAAAACTGATTCAGTGACAGCTTGTACTGACAGTTTATTATTCATTCTTTTATGACAGGCAACATACAACAGCTGTTAGCTACAGTTTTAAATGCATTTCTAACACACCAACATAAGAACTACCTTTCTGCCATAAAAACTTCCTGCTTCTGAGACGAGTGACATAGTACACGTGTGTACACTTACCATAAATGTAGATGTTCGAGTGTATTCACTGTTGCAGTCATTCCATTTGGGTAATCTGCTGGCAGGTTGCCCTCAGTCGGCCTGATTAACAAAGTCTTGGGTCCTGCGTCGGTTGCTGTCCCTTCTTCCATGACGTCAGGTCGTCAGGGGTATAAAACATGCAGCCAATGCCACTTTCATCAGTTTTTCTTGCCCCAGATGTCAGGTGCCCCCCAAATGGGGAGCAAAATATAAATATATATAAATATATATATGCATGTAATTTAGAACACAACAAATATACCTTCAAATAAAAGCAAATACACCAAAAAGGCTTTTGAGCATAGTAAAAGAAAAAAGAGATATAGTAAAAGAAAAAACAGGGGGCTGGCGGGAGGATAACCAGGATTGCAACAGTGAATACACTCAAACATCTACATTTATGGTAAGTATACACAACTGTACTGTTCTTCGTGTTTCACTGTTACAGTCATTACATTTGGGTAGAATCCCAATGCTATGGTTGGGAGGATGGAATTATACAGCATTAGGAGCAGCTATAAGGCCCTGCAAGACAGCAGTGGCAAAACCTGCTCTGGATTTAGAGAAGAGTGGTAAATGGTAATGTTTGGTGAACGTATGAACTGAGCTCCAGGTAGCAGCTTCTAGAATGTCTCTAGTAGGAACCCCTCTGAAAAAGACTGCAGAAGTAAATGCAGCCCTGGTGGAATGGGATCGGATCCCCTTGGGAACAGGTTTACCATGGTGCATGTAGCAGAAACGAATACAATGGCTTATCCATTTTGAAACAGTCTCCTTTGAAATAGCCTTTCCCTCTGCCCCTGCAGCGAATGCCACCAGTAATTGCTCAGATTTTCTTAGAAATTTTGTCCCTTTTAAGTAGAATCTTAGTTGTCTGTGTACATCCAATGAATGCAGAATCCGCTCACCCTTGTTCTGTGGATTTGGGAAAAAAGTTGGCAGATGAATGGTCTGATTAAGAGCGACACTAGATACCACTTTAGGCATAAAGGATGGATTGGTTCTGAGTGCCACCCTGTCTGGGTAAAAGATAATAAAAGGCTCCACTGCCATGAGAGCCTGTAGTTCTGAAATCCTTCTGGCTGAAGTGACTGCTAAAAGAAAAGCTGTCTTCCAAGACAGAAATTGTATGTCTGCAGTAGCAGCTGGCTCAAAAGGAGGTAGGGTGAGCTTTTCCAACACAAAACTGAGGTCCCATGCAGGAACTGGTGCTCTCCTGGGAGGTCTTAAATTTTTGGCCCCTCTGAGATACTGCTTTAGCAGCGGATGAGAAAAGAGGGGAAGCTCTGTGTTGCAATGAGCAGAAATGGCAGAGGCATAGATTTTTATGGAAGAGAAAGAAAGGCCCTTGTGAAGCAACTCAGTTAAATATTGCAGAATCTGAGGGATATTGGGCATTGCTGTGCTTATTCCTTGTGCTTGGTTCCAGGCACAGAATCTTTTCCATTTATCAGCATAAGATTTTCTAGTACTAGGCCTTCTAGCCTCCCAAATGACATCCATCACAGGTTTGCTGAGAGATGTAACTGGTGAAATTAGTTGATTAGCCATGCTGCAAGATTCAGAGTTTGGAGCTGAGTGTGCAGAATTTGATAGTTCTGCTGAGACAGTAGATGAGGTGTCTGAGGCAGGTACCACGGAGGAAGGTGTGACATACTGAGTAGTAGCAGGTACCAGTGTTGGCGAGGCCAGTCTGGAACAATCAGAATCATTTTTGGTTTTTCCTGTCTGACTTTTAGTAAGAGCTTGGAGAGCAGAGGCAGAGGGGGAAAGGCATAGACTGATAGGTTTTTCCAGCTGAATGATAAAGCATCCACTTTCGAAGCTTTTTTGTGATGAATTCTTGTGCAGAATTTGTCCAACTGACAGTTTTGGGGTGAGGCAAAAAGATCTATGTCTGGGCTCCCCCATCTGCGTGTCAACATGCTGAAGATTTGTGGATCCAGTTTCCATTCATGTGGGTCCATAAGATTTCTGCTTAGTTCGTCTGCCAGAGTAATTTGCTTTCCTGGCAGGAGTCGAGCTTGAAGATGTATTTGATAAATCAAGGCCGTGTTCCACAAAGCCATGGCTAGTCTGCAAAGGGGGTAGGAATGGGTACCCCCCTGCTTGTTTATGTACCACATGACTGTGGTGTTGTCTGTCTTTATCAGTAGTTGTCCTGGATGAAGATAGTCCTTGAAGGCTGTCAGAGCGTTCTGTACAGCTAGCATCTCTTTCTGGTTGATATGTAGGTGATTTGATTTGGGCTCCATTGGCTCTGAATGCATTTCCCTGCCAGATGCGCCCCCCAAGCATAATCTGATGTGTCTGTAGTCAGGGTTTGGCTGGCAGGGGGTGGAATGAATGACAGTCCCTTGTTTTGGTGACAGGCCTCTGCCCACCATAGGAACTCTTGCTGCAGGCAAGGAATGATAGGAATCAAAAAAGGCGAACCAGGAGCAGCTGCAGACCACCGATTTATTTATTTAACCAAATTTGTATTAAGCGCTTTCACCCACACACATCAGGGCATCTTCAGAGTACTGACAATCCTTGTGTTGAACCTCTTTTTAAATCCTTATGTAAATTGGATAATTGAACAATTAAACAATTAAATTATTACCTATGCAGCTAAAAATTCTTCATTTAAAAGGTACAATCAGCAATATTTACATCAAAAATGAACATAAACAGCCAGGACTTGTGCAAACTTGTTAATTTGTAAATGTAATAAAAACTTCTTTTCAAAAACTATGTATATGTAATACCAATAAATAAAAGTTAAAAATACATATATAAATATCTAGGTAATAATATAAATTTAAATAATTATTAAAAATAGATAATTGTTATACAATCCAGCATAAAATCATTCATTGAAAAATTTCCTACTAACATTAAAATTCATATTGTTATACAAAATATTTAAAACATTAAATTATCAGATGTTAACCTAATACATACAAGATCAAATAAATTGAGACTTGTACTTTAGTATACTTGATATAGAAATATGTTCGTTAATACCACGACTAGAACTTGCACTAAGCCGTAATTGCCATAAACATTCTTTAGCCTCAAGTAAGGTGTTGTCATCACCACCTTTGTTATTATTGTAGTATACAATTCTGTCAATAACAAAGAATAAAAATCTCTTAAAATTCTGGCATCTTAGACTATGCATATAAAGGGAACTAGTATTTTTCTGTTTTTTAATGTCTCTAACATGTTCCACTACCCTTTCTCGAAGTTTCCTTATCGTTTTGCCAACATAGAAGGCTGGGCATGATGAACATATAGCTAGGTACACCACCATTTTTGTGTTGCAATTACAATGACCTGGGCATCTAATTGTTTTGCCAAAATTTTTTACCGCAACATATGGTCCATCATTAATAAATTTACAAGTATGGCATGCCCCACATTTGCTCATCGAAGATGTGTTGAACATATTCTAATTATTAACTGCCTCAAAATGTTCTTTAAGATTCATCCCCCTACTATAAGTGACCTTGGGCCCGGTCCCTAAATTATCAATAAGGTCACCATTATTCTGGAGAATATTTATCCAGGTCTCATGTACTATATTAACTATCCTGGGTGATATATCATTAAATGGTATAATAAAGGTGTAATTTCTAGTAGTGTTATTAGTCCTAGATGTACTGTTGTCAAAACTGTACTTTAATATAGGTTTGTATATTTGATGTCTTTTAATATAAATCTCTTCACTAACTTTAACAATTAATTCTAATGGTTAACCTCTATCCAGAAACATATCTGATAATATTTTAATCGCATTGTAAAAATTAATGTTTTCACTAATAATTCTAGAAAATCTGACCATCTGTCCCTTTACTAAATTATTTTTCTGCTAATAGGGATGGCAACTATCAAAAAAAAAAAAAAAAAGGAATGAGTTTTTTTCCTAATAATACTTGATTCTAACTTGCCCATGTTTTTATAGAATAAAATATCTAAATACTCACAATTGTTGTCAAATACCTTAAAAGTGAAATTCAAAAAACTAGATGCCGTTTTTAGAAAATTTTCAAACTCAATAAGCATTTCTCTGTTGCCCTTCCAAAAAATAAGAATGTCGTCCAGGTACTTTAAGTAAAGGGCAATGTTGGGCCAGAAACTAGAAGTAAAAACACTTTGTGTTTCCCATAAGGCTAACACCAAATTGGCATAAATGGGGGTGCATCTAGTCCCCATGGCCACACCTGTACTTTGTTTATAATATTCACCATTAATAAACATAAAATTGTTTTCAAGTACAATAGCCATCAGTTCACGTAACAATTTGCATTTAGCCTTATTAGACTCACTAAATTTCAGCAAACTTGTCTCAAACATTTCAAGACCTAAGTCATGAGGAATCACTGTAAATAGGTTGACAACATCAATAGTTACCATTGTCATATTGTCTTCAATATCAACAAAATGTTCTCTAGCTTTTTCTAGACAATGCCAGGAATCTTTTAATATATGAGGCAGATGTTTTAAAGTTCCCTTACAATGTAAATCTATATAAGCAGCAATGGCTTCAGTCTTTGAACCCCTGGCAGAGACTATGGCCCTAAAGGGTGTATTGTGTATGTCCTTATGGATTTTGGGGATACCAAAAATGAATGGCGTCATTGGATGTTCCACTAATAAAAAATTATATTCATCTTTGGTGATGACACCATCCATCAAAAATTCATACAGATACCAATCCACTTTAACATATGCCCTTTCCATTTCATGTTTTGACACTTTTTCATACATCGTATTGTCACTCAACATTATTGTCATTTTGTTCAAATAGTCTGTTTTGCTCATAATAACAACCCCACCCCCTTTATCGGGTTTCATTACCCTATATTTGTCGGTAGAAGTTAATTCCTTAAGACAAAATTTTTCAGCTGAAGTCAAGTTATCAGAAGTCATCTTTTCATTCTTTATTATTCATCTGATTTGTGTTTCACATAATCTCTCAAACAAATAAATCATTGGGTTCTGTGGGGGTATAAAAGTACTACTCCTTTTTAGAGTAAAACTAGTATTGTCTCTCTGGTTACATTTGTTGTTAACAAAAAACAGCTTAAGGTTAAGTGCTCTAGTGTAAAGTTTTAAATTAATCAAAATTCTACCAACATCTAATTTAAATGAAGGGACAAATCTGAAACCCTTCTTAAAAAGTTTAACATAGGCAGCATTAAAACAAGTATCAGTATAATTATATACACTGAACCCTCCTTCTGTAATAACAGAACAGTGCCAGTCAGTGTTATCAGTGTCCTTCTCCTGTGTAAATACCATAGAATATGGCAATCTATCACCACTATCCATATAATTGTGGCATGAAGTGACACTGTCATAAATATCCCTCATAAAATGACTAGTTTGATAAACTGGTGCCTCTCTCATACATGTTAGATTATTACTACTGTGACTACTATTTAGCGGTACCAAGAATTGGTTCTGTGTGTTGTCTTGTAATATGGTCGATTCTGCTGATATTGTTGACCCCCGTATCGGTCCCGGAGCCGCTCCGACCTTCTCAGTGTCGGCTCCTCTAAAAAAACCCTTCTCCATTCTCATTATTAACTCTATAGTTCTGTTGTAAACTGGAGTGGCTGTTAGTAGTATTCAAGTTGTTCTCAGCAACTGAATCAGCCACAGGCTGTTTAGATAACCGCCTCATGCTTTTAAACTCTTTGAAATGCACATACACTTTTTTATTCTTATAATCATTGGTGTCCCTTGTTAATTTAAGATTCTTAATTTTTAGCCCTTTACTAATAAATCTATCCATATCTTTGATAATATCTTATCTTATCAAGACGAAATGTATTAAATTCAAATAACAAGTCCTGGCGAATATTTTTATCTAAAATGACCAATTGTTCATTTAAAACAGCAAGTTTACAATTATTGTTACGAATAATTAATTTAAACAGTTCTATACCTGTTCTATCGAACAGTTGCAGCAGTTCATCAAATAGTTCTGTCCCTTCAACAAATCCAAACGGAAGTTTGAACACACGAAGTCCCTTAGGTACTTGACCAAGCTCAAGGGACCTCTCCAGAAAAGCATTGTCCATCTGTAAAGTTTTAAAAGATCTCAGAGTCTTTTCAAACTCTGACAACTGTTTGTTCAAACTACCTAGGTCATTGTTTTTGCTCCGTGAGCTATCCTGGAAAACTGGAGCAGCTAAAATGTCTTTGATATCCATCAACAAATTTTTTCATGCCTCAGTGTCTCTAGTAACTCCGTCCCTAGTGTTCGATGCTTTGTTCGAAGGTGGGTTCCCAGACCGAACATTTCCTGCGTTGGCCCCTCCTCCTATAGAACACGCCGAACCATAACTAGCTGACGGTTGCACCGGACTCGATCCTGGTGTAGAATGTAATGTAAAAAGTTGCTCCTGAGACTCAGTAATGGCCACACTGGTAACCACAGGAGTATTGTGCCCTTTCTCCTGTAGAGCTTTAATGAGACGCTGCATAGTCTCAATATATTGAAGAAAAAGTTGCTCCATAATGAAAACACAATAGTCCACGTGAAAATATGTAAATATAAATGATATTAAATCAGTAGTCCACCAGCGTAATGGTAAGCCTAACAAGGTACTAAAAACAAACTTCCAGAACTAGTAAAACAAAAAAGGCGAACCAGGAGCAGCTGCAGACCACCGATTTATTTAACTCTTGCTGCAGGCAAGGAATTACAGGAATCATTGTTTCCAGGCTGTGACAATGTTGACTCCATAAACTTTTTAGGTGCCATTGAAGTTTCCTCATATGCAGTCTTGCATATGGAATTATTAGAATGCAGGAAGCCATGAACCCCAAGGCCTGCAGAGTTTGTCTTGCAGATAGCTGGGTTTTTGTGGCCACTTGTTTGAACTAAGTCATTAATTGAATTTGTTTTTCTGGCGTAAAGTAAGTCATCTGGGCAGTTGTATTCAAGCTTGCACCCAGGAATGTAATTATTTGAGAGGGTACCAGTTGTGATTTCTTTTCGTTTATGGTGTACCCTAGGCAAGTTAGAAGCCTTTTCACAAATGCCAGATGTGTTAGAAGAGTGTTCTTGTTTTCTGCCCGAATTAGACAATCGTCCAGGTAAGGATAAATTTGAATGTTTTGTTGTCTGCAAAATGTGATTATTGGTGCCAGGCACTTTGTGAAGACCCTGGGTGCAGTAGATAAGCCAAAGGGCAGTGCAGAGAACTGGTAATGCAAATAGCCTACTTTGAAGCGGAGGTATCTTCGGCAAGATTCCCTGATTAGGATATGCTGGTAAGCCTCTTTTAAGTCTAGAGTTACCAGCCAGGCATCCTTGCCTAGCATAGGCAATAACTGTTGTAGAGTCAGCATCTTGAATTTTGGAATGTCAAGAAATGCATTTAGAATGGTTAAGTCCAGAATTGGACGCCATGATTTGTCTTTTCTGGGTACCAGGAAAAGTCTTGAATAAAAACCTTGTCCCCTTTCCTTTTCTGGTACTGGTTGAATAGCTCCCATATTCATGAGGGACATAACTTGTTTCTGGGCCTCTGTCCACTGATTTGGAGGCAGATCTGGCCATCCATTTGGGATTGGCAATGTGTGAAAATGAAAAATCTATATCTCTGGGATACTATATTTAAAATCCACTTGTCCTGGGTAATTAGTTGCCAGTTTATTGCATGAAGTGCCAGTCCCCCCCCCCAAAGGGGTGGCTAAAAGATAAATGCTTGGTGATTGTGGAGGAAAGTTATTGAGACTGTTTACCGTAGGAAGGTGCTTTGTTACTTCCAGATTTGGAGGTGGAGGCACCCCATTGTTTTGTTCTATAAGTTCCTTGTGACCGAAACCTGGAGCCTTTGGAGTGTCTGGGTTTGACCTGAGCGGCTCTTGTGGGTACTGGAAAGGACCAATTCTTAGTAGGTCAGTGCCTACTGAACCTGGGTGGCTGCACTTGTAGGAAATATTTTACAGTTTGCATAGATTTAGCTTTATCTTCCATCTTTTTCAAAACTTCTTCTGCCTTATTACCAAATAGACTGTCCTGTTGTAAGGGAGCATCCAACAATTTTGCTTTAACATGATCAGGCAGATTTTGCTCCTTGAGCCAAGCATGTCTTCTTATCACAGATCCAGTTACAGCGGCCCTGCAAGAGGCCTCCAAGGAATCAAAACCACATTGCAAAGTATGCTTTCCAACTTGATCAGCTGAATGCAATAAATCCTGCAACTCTTTATTTTCCACACAGTCAGAAATCAACATAATTTTCTGTTTAAGTAAGCCCATGACATGCTGCTGATATTTAAGCATGTGAAATTGACAGTTTAAAGCCCTGATTGCCAAGGTTGCGTACGTGTACACCTTTTTAACCCATGTATCCAGCGCCCTGGAGTCTCTATCAGAAGGGATAGAATTTTTAGCAGTAGAAGCCTTAACGTCCTTGGGACCCTGAGAAATGGTTTCAGGGTCAGCAGTAGGGTTTTTAAAGAGGAATTTGTGGGATTCAGGAACCCTGTAATATCTGTCTGGCTTACTAGGAGCTGGAGGCAGGGAATCAAGAGCCACGCTGGATTCTGAGAAAACATCATCAACCAAACAACCCCACAAACAAACCCTACCAATCACACATCGTAGCCCCCTCTCACATAGTAATATAACCTCTACTTCAGTTTACCTACTCCCAAAGGTTCATAGATCTTCCCATGTTACTTACTTCTCCTGCAAGATACTCTTACCCAAATACTTTAAAAGCATAAAGACTTTACTTAAACATCCCTTTAATCTTCTATTACATGGAGATATTCATCCTAATCCTGGCCCACTTCTTCAAATTTGTATTAACTCACAAAAACAAACTACTAATGGTGTTTCTACCTCCATACAATTAGCTAACTCTCTCAAAACAGAACACCTCAATATCAATAGCATTAACAACAAACTTAGTCAATTGCATGCCCTTTTGGAAGTAGATACATTTGAAATCCTTTGCCTTACAGAAACTTGGTAAAAACCTTTTACTCATGACTTAGAAATAACCCCTTCTAGATACAACATCCTTAGATGTGACCGCACCTCCAAGAAGAGTGGTGGTGTAGCCATCTTGTATAAATCTGAACTTCAAGTTTCATCCTATAATGTCCTACTACCCTCTAATACCAGTGCAGAAACCCTTACCATCAAACTCCAACTTAACAAATCTAAATCTATTTATATAATTTGTACCTATATTCCTCCTGGAAATAATATTAACACTCTTGAAAACATTCTTAATAGCCTTTCCACCCTGTTACCTCAAGAAACAATTGTACTATGTGATTTTAACATTGACTGGACTACCTGTAGCTCCCCCAACCCCAACACCCACATTAATCTGTATGGTTTCACCCAATTAATAAGTACCCCCACAAGAATCCACAAATCTAGTAATAAAGAAGGCCATCCTCGACTGGATTCTTGTAAATAGTCATCCTGAAACCTATATACTAGAAACGCTTCCAGATGACATTAGTGACCATGTTCTTACCTATATAACAAAGCAAAAGACTCATAGTCCTACCAATAACACTTTTATAACCTTTCGTTCAAAAAAACACTTTCAAGCAGAAAGCTTTCAAAATGAACTAAAGGCCTATAACTGGTCACCTCTGAAGCAACTCAAACTAGACGAAGCAGTTTCCTACTTTAATAGTAAATTCCTACAAATCCTAGATCTCCATGCCCCCCTTCGCTCCTCCCGACCTAGGACCAAAACAGCTCCATGGCTCACACAAAAAAAAAACAAGAAGAAAATGTTTCTACGAAACAAAATATGGGCCAAATGGAGAGCCTCTAAGAGCTCTGCAGACCACCTATTGTTTAAAAAGCTAAGAAATGCAACCAAAAAGGACATTATCTTAGACAAAAAAAACTATTTTAACCTTCAACAATCTCACGCTAATAACCCTAAAAAGTTCTGGTCAGGCATAAACAAACTTCTCCAACCAGGTCATTCCAAAACTCCTACCCCATCTTAAATTCCTCATAATAATCCCTTACAAATAGCTGATGCCTTTAACAATTACTTCACTGAAACTATTCAAGCCCTTGCAAAGATAATACCTCCCATCTCCCCCAGCCCCTTACAAAATATAAGCAGTCCAGTGCCCTTCTTCCATATACAACCTGTACCAACATCTTATATCTGCAAACTCCTTCAAAAACTCAAACCATGTACCCCTTCTGCTGACTACCTGCCAGCAGAATACCTTCAAATAGCTTTGAAAGTCATAGCATATCCCATATCCATCCTTATAAACCGAACAATCATAGAAAGTAACATCCCATCCATATGGAAAGTCTCCCACATTATCCCCTTACATAAAGGAGGCAAATCCACTGATATCTCCAACTTCCGACCAATTGCTTTACTCTCCCCACTAGCTAAAATAATGGAAAAATGTATTCACCATCAACTACTACAATACCTGCTCCACAATAACTGACTAGCTATCTGCTAACACGGCTTTAGGCCCTTTCATAGTACAACTACCACCCTACTAACTTTTACTGACTGCATAAACAGGAATCGAAATAACAACTCTCTATCTTCTGCATTATTCATTGACTTATCAAAAGCTTTTGTTATGGTTAACCACAATTTACTGATCAGTACACTAAAAGCACAATCTCTTGACCCTCAAGCAATACTTTGGTTTACATCCTATCTAAAAAATAGACAACAAGCAGTGCTCTGGGACAACAATCTCTCCACACCCCTCCCCGTAAACACTGGAGTCCCTCAAGGTTCTAGCCTAGGCCCTCTTTTATTTTCCATTTTTATTAATGATCTCAATACTATTTTTCCTCAAGTCACCTGCATACAATATGCCAATGACTCTACTTTAATCTGTACTTCCAAATCATCAATCTCTCTTCAAACACTTACTCAAACAGTATTTAACACTGTTGAAAACTGGTTTACCGCCCATTGCCTCCTCCTAAACCCCAAAAAAACAAAATTGTTGCTTTTTGCTCCCATCCAGAAGTCTCCAGTGATCCACTTCACAATTACCTCTAACTATTTCCCCTGATACTACCATACATCTCCTGGGCATCACTATAGATAATAACCTCAGCTATGATGATCATATCAACAATACTATTCAAACTGTCAATAAAAAAACAGGCTCCCTGTATAGACTCAAACACTACCTCTCATCTGTAGCCAGAACCACCATGGCCCAGACTCACCTCATTTCTACCCTATTCTATGTTTCTGCTATATACACCAACCTATCAAAACACAATCTAGGCAAGCTTGAAACTAGTTATAACAATATAGCAAGATTTGCCACTGGTACCCCTTTTAGAACCCACCACTGTCACAACCTTAAACAACTCGGATGGTCTGAACTACATAACCATCTGCTGTTTAATCAACTGGTGATCATACAAAAAATTCTTTACCACCCAAACAATACACCAATTCTCACCAGCCTGATCTCCCCATAAAAAAACCTTGCAAGACTCCGTTCAGCAAATAAGTTACTAATTTCCAATATCAAATCTAATAATAAAGTTGGGGACTCACTTTTTACTAACACTGTAGGCAAAATCTGGAACAAGCTTCCTTCGACACTCACATCTCTCTCTCATCTACATCTCTCTTCAAGAAACACCTCATAAAACATCTAAAAACTCATTGGCTTTGTCCCTGTTCTAAACCTGACTGAACCATACTTTTCCCCTTATTTTCTTAAGTGTAACCTTAAGTATTCCTGCTACATTGTAACTTAAACCTATGCTAATACTCTATGCTACCATTCTTCCTCTTAGATACAATTTTTATTTTTGTATTACAAACATTATTTCTTTTATGTAGTTGAACTTTTGTTCATTTAAGTGTTGTATCTTGTAATTTTACTATGTTGGAGCCTATCTCCCTGTGAACTTAGTCATGTTTTAAACATTGTATTATTGTAATTGTGAACTTAGTCATGAATTAAACTGTGTATTTTTGTAATTTTTACTATCGCTGGACCTCTACTGAAAAGGGATATGTATCCAGCTAGACTAGCCCAGTCAACAAATGTAAAATAAAATAAAATAAATAAATAAAATAAACCATGTCTAGAACAGGAGGTATAGCCAAAGGCCTATGCTGAGGAAGAAGAAGGAAATCCCTAATTCTCTCTTTAGATTCTGAGAAATCCTGACTCTCCCAGTGAAAGTGTTCCCTTAAGGTATGCAAAGTTTCTCCAAAAGAAAAATCCTCAGGAGGAGAAGCAGAAGGGATGGAATCTTCTGCATCAGAGTCCTCATAAGGTGGAATAGATAATTCCTTATCAGAAGAGGAATCAGAAGAAATAGAAACCTGATCTAATGATTCATAGTCAGTGCCTTGCCTAGGCCTCTTAGCAGGAGGGGGATGGGAACCCCTGATCAAGGTAATTAAATCCTCAGCCATTTTGATCATTTGTTTTTAGGCATAGGGGCCTGTGTACATGGCCCAAGCATTGGCTTTTTAGACATAGAAGTTGATTTTGGCCTAGGGTTTGAAGATGGCATTGGTTTAATATACAAATCTTTAGGCCTGAAAAGACCCTCAGAAGTCGGTGCCTGCTCAGCGGCTCCGGACCCATCTAAGGTAGACACATCTGCGGGTTCAATACTTAAGAGTATCTCATGGCATACCATACTCCAAATAGGTCTCAGTAGAGGCCTGCGAATCAAAAGTAGCGGGTATCAGGGGCTGCGAAAACGCCTCACTGTGTACCGGCGAACCAGCGACTGGCCTAGGAAAAGCTTTGTCGTCAGTTTTGGACCTCGACGGTCTGTCTCTGTCTTTTTCTTTGCGTTTTTTTGTGTATTCCGGTAGTCGGATTGCTAACCGACAACATTTCTGGATAGTTAAATCTTGAGCCAAAATATTTTGAAGCAAAAATATACCGACGCTTAATAGTGTGTTGATTAAATGTAGCACAAAACCGACAGCAAGGCATGTTGCGGTCAGGGCCTAGGCAAGGAATACAGTACAAATGAAAATCCTTATGAGGTACTTGCTTCCCACAAGTAATACAATTATTAACTTTTACTGACATCAGTAAGGAGCAAGAAAAAGTTTCCCCAATGGGGTACTTAGCTTTAGGTTGAAGACTTTGGTTCTGAAACTCAAAAAACGAAAATTTCAGAAGTCGGCCGACCGGCACTTGCGAACTGCTTCTGCTTCGGGCACTACGCGGCAAAAAAGACTGATGAAAATGGCGTCAGCTGCATGTTTTATACCTCTGACGACCTGACGTCATGGAAGAAGGGACAGCAACCAACGCAGGACCCAAGACTTTGTTAATCAGGCCGACTGAGGGCAACCTGCCAGCAGATTACCCAAATGTAATGACTGCAACAGTGAAACATGAAGAACATCCTACATCTGCCAGAACAAAATGTTTTTGTGAAAGATAATGCTGGGATGTACCACTTTTCAAGTATTCATAGAGTGATTTACTTTTTAATTGACTAATACTCCAGTGTGCCAGTACAAAAAAAGGCATGTAGTTATACAGAAAAATGAGTTCAACTTAACTGAAAGTAAAAGGAGATTTAATTTTCCTCATTATTTTTAACTGAAACGTTTCAGCTTGTTTAATTCCCCCTACCACCTGACTTGTTTATGACAGCTTCCTAAGAGCATGTAAAGTGAAGCATCCGACTTTATTTATATTAGAATGAGGTACAGTTACATTGTGCTCCTTCCAGGAAGTAAAGAAAGAAACTGTTTAAAAGCCGACCTATACAAAATGTTTTACTTCTTAATTTAGTTTGGAAGGAGAACACCCCCCCCCAAACCACTTTCCTCTTTATAAACAGCCAAGTGTATATATCAAAGGGGTGCCAGACTCCTTTACTAACGGAAAAAGACAGCATGTCAATTTCACAGTTCGAGGATTCTCCCTGGTAGAATAAATACCCCTCAAGTCTTCCCAGAAGACAGACCACTAGCCTAGGGAGACTAAACTGGTCAACAAACGAAAAAAAAAAAAGATTTACTGCAGCACAGATGACGGTCATTCACGGGTAATATTCACATATTTCTTTTCTAATGATCTAATAACATAGAAACAAATCATATGCTTTGTACTTCAACCTTGGAAATGCTATGTACTACTATAAGCACACAAGGAACATTCTCAAAAAACTGCCCAGGCTATAAAAAAGTTCAGTCATGTAAAACATCACACTAAACTTGGATGTACACTTTAACACAAACGTGAATGAAGCAGTCTGTGTTTCACAGCAAAATAAATGATAAAATCTTGATGAGTGGATGGGAAATAGAAAATACACCCCAGGGATCACTTCTGTGTCTCTGCTCGACAGTGGCAAAAGAAAAAGTACAGTTGTGTACCTACCATAAATGTAGATGTTCGAGTGTATTCACTGTTGCAGTCATTACTCTTGGGTTATCCTGCTGGCAAGCTACCCGCAGTCGGCCAGAATTCCAAAGTCTAGGCCCGGCATCGGTTGCTGTCACCTCTTCCCTGATGTCAGTGCGCCAGGGGTATAAAAGATGCAGCCGACACCATTTTCTTCAGTTTTTCTTGCCCCAGATGTCAGGTGCCCCAAATAGGTAGGCTGAAAAATATATCAATAAGAAATGCATACACAAAAATAACATTTCCTTCATCTACAAGCAAATACACCTAAAAGGTTGTATAGGATAGAGAAGTGCAGATAAGTTCCAGCAAAGAGAAGGGGGATGGTGGGTGGGTAACCTGGACTGCAACAGTGAATACACTCGAACATCTACATTTATGGTAGGTACACAACTGTACTATGTTCATCGTGTTTCACTGTTGCAGTCATTACTCTTGGGTTGAATCCCAAAGCTGAGGAAGGGTGGCTGGGCTAAATAGGATTAGGAGAGTCTATGAGGCCCTGCAGAACTGCAGTGGCGAAGGCTGCTCTGGACTTAGAGTAGAGAGGCACGTGGTAGTGCTGTGTAAAGGTGTGCACTGAACTCCAAGTTGCAGCCTCTAAGATTTCTTTGGTTGTTACTCCCCTGAGGAAGGCTGCTGCTCTGGTGGAATGAGGCCTAATGCCCTTAGGCACTGATTTGCATATTGAGAATAGCAGAAACGGATGCAATGGCCTATCCATTTAGAAATAGTCTGTTTTGAGATAGCCTTTCCTTGTGATCCTGTAGCATATGACACTAAAAGTTGCTCAGTCTTTCTGAAAGCTTTAGTTCTGTCCAAGTAGAAGCCTGTGTACGTCCAAAGAATGCAGAATTTTCTCACCCTTGTTCTGTGGATTTGGGTAAAAGGTAGGCAAGTGAATGGTTTGACTGTGGGCCACACTGGACACCACCTTAGGCATAAAAGTAGGGTTTGTCCTCAGAGAAACTCTGTCTGGATGAAAAATGATGAAAGGCTCCACAGCCATGAGTGCTTGTAACTCCCGAGACTCACCTTGCAGAGGTAATGGCTAGGAGCAGAGCAGTTTTCCAGGATAAGAATTTAATATCCGCTGTTGATGCTGGCTCGAAAGGAGGCAGTGTGAGTTTTTCCAAAATAAAATTGAGGTCCCAGGCTGGAATTGGTGCTCTCCTTGGAGGCCTAATGTTTTTGGCCCCTCAGAGGTACTGCCTTATTAAAGTATGAGAAAAGATAGGTGGTTCCGTACTGTAATGTGCAGAAATGGCAGAGGCATGAATCTTAATTGATGAGAAAGAAAGGCCTTTGTTCATCATCTCAGTCAGGTATTGTAAAATCTGAGGAATGTTTGGTACAGAGATGTCAATGCCTTGTTCCTGGTTCCAAGCACAGAATCTCTTCCATTTTTCTGCATAAGATTTTCTGGTACTGGGCCTCCTGGCCTCCAAGACAACATCCATAACAACTTTTGAAAGAGGAGTGTTCTGAATGGCTACAATTTCCACCATGCTGCCAGATTTAAGGTCCTGATTTGGCTGTGCAGGATCTGATTGTTTTGTTGAGTCAGCAAGTGAGAAGTTTGAGGCAATTTCCATGCTGGACCTTGAGACAAGCTCTTTAGAATTTGGGTACCACTGCTGGCGTGGCCAGTCTGGTGCAATCAGAATCATTTTTGGCTTCTCTTGTCTGACCTTTAGGAGTACTCTGGGAAGGAGAGGTAGTGGGGGAAAAGCATATACTGTTAAGAGTTTTCCAGCTGAATGATATGGCGTCCACTTTCCATGCTTGATTGTGGTAAATCCTTGTGCAAAATCTCTGCAACTGACAGTTGTGAGGGGAGGCAAATAGATCTATGTCTGGGCATCCCCATTTCCTTATTATAATCCTGAAGACTTGTGGATCCAGTTTCCATTCGTGGGGATCCATGAGGTTTCTGCTTAGTTCGTCTGTCAGAGTATTTGTTTTTCCTGGCAGGAATTGTGCTTGCAGGTGAACTTGAAAGGCCAGTGCTGTGTCCCATAAGGTCATTGCTTGTCTGCAGAGGGGGTAGGAATGAGTACCTCCCTGCTTGTTTATGTACCACATGACCGTAGTGTTGTCTGTCCTTATCAGTAACTGTCCTGGATGAAGCAGGTCCTTGAAAGCTGTCAGGGCATTTTGAACAGCTAGCATCTCTTTTTGATTGATGTGAAGATGCATCTGGTTTGCAGGCCATGTGCCCTGAATACATTTTCCTGCCATATGGGCCCCCCAGGCATAATTTGATGCATCCATTGTCAGTGTCTGTCTGGATGTGGGTAAACTGAATGGCAGACCCTTGTTCTGGTGACAGGCCTATGCCCACCATCGAAACTCCTGTTGCAGGCAGGGAATGAGTGCAATTACTGTCTCCAGGCTGTGACAATGCTGAGTCTAAACACTTTTCAGATACCATTGTAGTTTCCTCATATGCAGTCTGGCATATGGAATTAGTAGAATGCAGGATGCCATGAAACCCAAGGCCTGCAGGATTTTCCTTGCAGATAAGTGGGTATTTGTTGCCAATTTCTTGAAGTAAGTAGTCAGTTGTTTTTGCTTGTCTGGTGTGAGATAAGCCATCTGGGCAGTTGTATTTAAGCTTGCACCCAGGAATATTATCTCTTGAGAGGGCACTAGTTTTGATTTCTTTTCGTTTACTGTGTACCCTAGGCCAATTAGTAATCTTTTTACAAATGCCAGATGCTTTAGAAGAGTGTCTTTGTTCTCTGCTTGAATTAGGCAGTCGTCCAAGTAGGGATACATTTGAATTCCTTTTTGTCTGCAAAATACAATTACTGGTGCCAGGCATTTTGTAAAGACCCTGGGCGCAGTAGATAAGCCAAAGGGAAGTGCAGAGATTTGGCAATGCATTGAGCCAGCTATGAATCTGAGGTATCTTCTGCAAGATTGTCTGATTGGGACATGCAGGTATGCCTCTTTTGGGTCCAAAGTTACTAGCCAAGCCCTCTTGCCCAGCATGGGCAGTAGCTGCTGAAGAGTCCACATCTTGAATTTTGGTACTTCCAGAAACGTATTTAGTATAGACAGATCCAGAATTGGTCTCCAGGTTTTGTCCTTCCTGGGTACTAGGAAAAGTCTGGAGTAAAATCCTTGCCCCTGCTCCTGTTGTGGTACTTGCTGAATGTCCCTCATGTCCATGAGGGCTATAATTTGTTTTTGTGCCTCTGCCCATTGATTGTGTGGCAGGTCTGGCATGCCCTTTGACCTTGGTAGAGTGTGAAAATGGAAACTGTAGACTTGGGACACTATGTTCAGAACCCATTTGTCTTGGGTAACCATTTGCCAATTTGATGAAAAAAGTGCTAGTTTTCCCCCTAAGGGGGCTGTCAAAAGAAAACTGCTTGGAACTGGTAGAGGAAAGTCATTGGGACTGTTTCCTGTAAGGCTGTAATTTGTCTTCTCCACTTTTGGAGGTAGGAGCACCCCATTGTTTAGGCCTGTATGAGCCTTGGGGCTGAGATCTATCTCTGGGACGCCTGTATCTGCCTCTTTGTGGTCTGTCTGAGACTGGAAAGGACCATTTTTTAGAAGGCCAGCTCCTGCTAAACCTGGGTGGCTATACCTGTAAGAAATCCTTGACTGTCTGCATAGATTTTGCTTTATCTTCCATATTTTCAACACCTCTTCTGCTTTAGTACCAAACAAAGTATCATGCTGTAATGGTGCATCTAATAATTTTGCTTTAACATGATCAGGCAGATTTTGTTCCTTTAACCAAGCATGTCTTCTAATAACAGTACCTGTAACAGCGGCCCTGCAAGAGGCCTCCAATGAATCATAACCACATTGCAAAGTATGCTTTCCCACTTGTTCAGTTGCATGCAATAAATCCTGTAATTCCTTGTTCTCTGAACATTCAGTATTTGTCAACATTTTCTGTTTAAGTAGTGACATTAAATATTGCTGATATTTAAGCATATGAAATTGACAATTTAAAGCCCTTACAGCCAGGGTGGCAGAAGTGTATACTTTTTCCCCTATCTGTCTAGAGCCCTAGAATCTCTATCAGAGGGGACAGGGTTTTTTGCAGTGGAAGCTTTAACCCCCTTTGGTCAGCAGCGGGGTTTTTATATAGGAAATTATGTGAATCCGGGACCCTGTAGTATCTGTCTTTTAGGCATGGAAGTCTGAATAGGAGAATGCTGTACTTGTTTCTTTGTCTTTAGAGCTGCTTTACTCTTTGTCTTTGAAGCTGAGAATGGCTTAACATATAGTTGTGTAGGTCTGAAGACACCCTCAGAAGCCGATGCCTGCTCAGCAGCTCCGGACCCATCTGAGGGATTGATTTCTGAGTGCCCAATACCTTGAGTTTCCAGAGGCCTGGTCGGCTCCATGTGGGAGTCGGTAGCGGCCTGTGGCTCTGAGGTAGCGGGTGCCAGGGGCTGCGAAAGCGCCTCACTGAGAACCAGTGATCCGGTGACTGGCCTAGAAGAGGCTTCGCCGTCGGTTTTGGACCTCGGATGCCTATCCTTGTCCTTGCCTTTTTTGTAAACTCCGGTTGTTGGCTGTTCCACCGGCATTATATAATTAAATCTTCAGCCAAAGTAATGAAATGCAAAATCGAACCGACGCTTTATAGTGCGTTGGTTGAATTTAGCACAAAATCGAAAGCTAGCAACATTGTGATCAGGGCCTAGGCAAGGAATACAGTAAGAGTGAAAATCCTTATGAGGTATTTGCTTCCCACAAGAAATACAATTGTTAACTTTTTCTAACATCGGTCTGGAGCAAGAAAAAAGTTTCCCCAACGGGGTACTTAGATTTAATGAAGACTTCGGATCTGAAATTCAAATTTGAAAATCTCAGGAGTCGGCTGGCCAGTACTTGCGAACAGCTTTTGCTTCGGGCACCTCGCGGCAAGAAAGACTGAAGAAAATGGCGTCGGCTGCATCTTTTATATCCCTGGCACGCTGACGTCAGGGAAGAGGCGACAGCAACCGACGCCGGACCTAGACTTTGGAATTCTGGACGACTGCGGGTAGCCTGCCAGCAGGATAACCCAAGAGTAATGACTGCAACAGTGAAACATAATGAAAATTAACTTTCTTGGGTGGCGTACGCCAAGGAACCTTGTTGGCTAGGCTTACGTAGGCCCTTGGGCCAATAGCCTAGTACCTACCTATGAACCTAAACAGCAGTTAAACTCATAGCATGTGAAATGAAAGTACTACTGTCTTAGTATTACCATTCTACAAGCTAGCCCAATGCTGAAGACAATGACATCTAATGCACAAAAACAAAGCCTGTAGCCACCCTGCATACCCAACAACACTGCTCTACCCAAGCCCGTGGCCCCAATTTCCAGCCACTGGTACTTAGTTCCACAGCCAAAGGACGAATTATTTCATTACACTTCCTCAGCTATCTGCCGCCTGCTTGCCCAAAAACCCAATTACCTCATATCCACATCGTTGAGTGTTTATGCCTTTGGAGCCGTGATCACACCACAATCACTTGCAGCCATCTCACCGTGGCTTGAAATGGAATAATCTGACTGGCTGCCACCATTTGCAATGTGTGGAGAATTGCCTTATTGTATTTACAGCCAATTTTCTCTGAAAAGTAAAATTTAAACGTCAGGTAACTCCACACTTAAAAGTAAGTTGAGAAAGTACCTGAAAAAGTTCATGTACTTTTTCAACTTTATATTTAACAGTGGAGCTACAATACGGCTTTAAATTTACATGCGCTTGTGGAAGGGACTCGGGTGCAACTGCTTACAATTACTACCATCTCACAGCACGCTCAGATGTAAGCACAGAGGCGCTGTGAGACGGTACTCGGGGTTTAATGAGTTAGAAGACCACTTCTGGAGTATAAGGAAAGTACAGTTGTGTACATTTACCATAAATGTAGATGTTCGAGTGTGGTCACTGTTGCGGTCATTACATTTGGGTTATCTGCTTGCAGGTAGCCCTCAGTCAGCCTGATTAACAAAGTCTTGGGTCCTGCATCGGTTGCTGTCCCTTCTTCCATGACGTCAGGTTGTAGGGGTATAAAACATGCAGCCAACGCCATTACATCAGTTTTTCTTGCCCTGGATGTTAGGTGCCCTCGTAATGGGAAGCAATTAAATATAAAAATACAATGATATACCTCCAACAAAAAAGCAAATACACCAAAAAGCTTTTAAGCATAGTAAAGGAAAGTAGAGGTATAGACAAAAGAAGTTAGGGGGCTGTAGGGAGGGTAACCAAGACTGAAACAGTGAATACACTCGAACATCTACATTTATGGTAAGTGTACACAACTGTACTATGGTCTTCGTGTTTCACTGTTGCAGTCATTACAGTTGGGTAGATTCCCAAAGCTATGCTTGATAGCATTAGGACCAGCTATAAGGCCCTGCAAGACTGCAGTGGCAAAGCCTGCTCTGGATGTAGAGAAAACTGGCAGATGATAATGCTTGATGAAAGTATGTACAGAACTCCAGGTAGCAGCTTCTAGGATGTCCCTGGTAGAGATGCCTCTGAGAAAGGCTGTAGAGGTAGATGCAGCCCTGGTGGAGTGAGGTCTAATCCCCTGTGGGATAGGTTTTCCATGGTGCTTATAGCAGAAATGAATGCAATGGCCTATCCATTTAGAAATGGTTTGCTTTGAAATAGCCTTCCCCTCTGCCTCTGCAGCAAATGCCACCAGCAGTTGTTCAGATTCCCTCTGAGCTTTAGTCCTGTCCAAGTAGAATCTAAGTTGTCTGTGCACATCTAAGAAATGCAGTATCCATTCCCCTTTGTTCTGTGGATTGGGAAAGAAGGTTGGCAAATGAATGGACTGATTAAGTGCCACAATGGATACCACCTTGGGCATGAAGGACGGATTGGTTCTGAGGGACACCCTGTCTGCATGAAAGATGATGAAAGGCTCCACTGCCATAAGTGCCTGTAATTCAGATACCCTTCTTACTGAAGTGATTGCTAAAAGAAAAGCTGTTGTCCAAGAAAGAAATTTTAAGTCTGCAGTAGCAGCTGGCTCGAAAGTAGGTAGAGTGAGTTTCTCCAAAACAAAGTTAAGGTCCCAGGCTGGGGTTGGAGCTCTCCTGGGTGGTCTCAAATTTTTGGCCCTTCTGAGGAACTGCTTGAGCAGTGGATGAGAGAAGAGGGGAGGTTCTGTGTTATAATGAGCTGAAATGGCTAAGGAGTAAATTTTCATGGTGGAAAAGGACAGGCCCTTGAGAAGCATCTCAGTTAAGCATTGTAAAATCTGAGGTAAATTGGGTGCTGCTGTGCTCACCCCTTGAGATTGGTTCCAGGCACAGAATCTTTTCCATTTTTCAGCATAAGATTTTCTAGTACTAGGCCTCCTTGCCTCTAAAATGGTATCCATCACAGGTTTACTGAGGGATGGTAAAGAAGAGATTAGGTAATTAGCCAGGCTGCTAGGTTCATTGTTAGAAGCTGAGGGTGCAGAATCTGGTTCTCCTGTTGAGACAACAGGGAAGGAGTTTGAGGCAGGTGCCATGGGGATAACTGTGACACACTGCGCAGGAGGGGGTACCAGTGTTGGCGTGGCCAGTCTGGTGCAATCAAAATCATCCTTGGTTTGTCCTGTTTGACTTTTAGTAGTACTTTGGAGAGCAGAGGCAGAGGGGGAAAGGCATAGACTGATAGGTTTTTCCAGCTGAAGGACAGAGCATCCACTTTCCAGGCTTGTTTGTGGGGAGTCCTTGTGCAAAATTTGTCCAATCGGTAGTTCTGGGGAGAGGCAAACAGGTCTATATCTGGGCTCCCCCATTTGCTTGTCAACATGTTGAAAATCCTTGGTTCCAGTTTCCACTCATGTGGGTCCATGAGGTTTCTGCTTAGTCCGTCTGCCAGTGTATTTAATTTTCCTGGCAGGAACTGAGCTTGTAGGTGCACTTGTTAGCTCAAGGCTGTGTTCCACAATGCAATGGCTAGTCTGCAGAGGGGTTAAGAATGTGTACCCTCCTGCTTGTTTATGTACCACATAACAGTGGTGTTGTCAGTCTTTACCATTAGTTGTCCTGGAAGAATGTGGCCCTTGAAGGCTGTCAAAGAATTCTGTACAGCTAACATTTCTTTTTGATTGACATGCAGGTGCATTTGACTTGGGTTCCATTTGCCCTGAATGCACTTCCCTGCCATGTGAGCCCCCCATGCATAGTCTGATGCATCTGTTGTTACGGTTTGGGCGGCAGGGGGTGGTGTGAAAGGTAGTCCCTTGTTTTGGTGGCAGGCCTCTGCCCACCAAAGGAACTCTAGGCGTAGACAAGATATGATAGGAATCATTGCTTCTAGGTCCTGAGAATGTTAACACCATAGGCTTTTTAGATACCACAGTAGTTTCCTCATATGCAGTCTTGCATATGGAATTAGAAGAATGCAGGAGGTCATGAACCCCAAGGCTTGCAGTATTTGTCTTGCAGATAGCAGGGTTTTTGTGGCCACTTGTTTGAAGTAGGCTGTCAAATGAATTTGTTTTTCTGGGGTGAGGAAAGTCATCTGGGAAGTTGTATTCATGCTTGCTCCCAGGAATATAATTTGTTGACAGGGTACCAGGTGTGATTTCTTTTCGTTTATGGTGTACCCCAGACAAGTTACAACCCTTTGTACAAAGGCCAGATGATTCAAGTATGTCCTGGCTTTCTGCCTGAATTAGACAATCATCCAGGTATGGGTATATTTAAATATTTCTTTGCCTGCAAAATGCAATAACTGGAGCTAGGCACTTTGTGAATACTCTGGGCGCAGTAGATAAGCCAAAGGGCAGTGCAGAGAAGTGATAGTGCATGTAGCCTGCTTTGAAGCGTAGGTATCTTCTGCAAGATTCCCTGATTGGGATGTGCAGGTATGCTTCTTTTAAATCTAGTGTTGCCAAACAGGCATCTTTGCCTAGCATAGGAAGCAACTGGTGAAGAGTCATCATCTTGAATTTTGGAATCTCCAAAAAGATGTTTAGAGTAGACAGGTCCATGATAGGACGCCATGAATTGTCTTTTCTGGGTACCAGGAAAAGTCTTGAGTAGAAGCCTTGTCCCTTTTCCTCTTCTGGCACCATTTGAATAGCCCCCATGCTTAAGAGAGAAAGTACTTGTTTTTGGGCCTCTGCCCACTGATCTGGGAGTAGGTCTGGCCACCCGCTTGGCGTTGGCAACGTGTGGAAGTGAAATCTGTTTCCCTGGGACACTATATTTAAAACCCATTTGTCCTGGGGTAATGAGTTCCCAGTTCTTTGCATGAAGAGTAATCGTTCCCCCCCAAGGGACAGTCAGTTGATAAGTGCTTGGAAATTTTAAAAGGAAGTCACTGAGACAGTTTACCATAGGGAGGAGTCTTATTATTCCCAGATTTGGAAGTGGAGGCCCCCCACTGCTTAGTCCTGTGCGTACCTTGGGACTGCAGCCTGGGAGCTTTACTGGATCTGGGTTTGGACTGAGAAGGTCTGGAAGAGGCAGGAAAGGACCAATTCTTGGAAGTCCAATGTCTACTAAATCTTGGAGGTTGTACTTGTAAAAAATCTTTAACAGTTTGCATAGATTTAGCTTTTTCTTCCATCTTTTTAAGAACTTCTTCTGCCTTGTTGCCAAACATGTGGTCCTGGTTTAGGGGAACATCCAGTAATTTTGCTTTAATATGATCTGGTAGGGATTGCTCCTTAAGCCAAGCATGCCTTCTAAGTACAGACTCAGTTACAGCAGCCCTGCAAGATGCCTCTAGAGTCTCAAAACCACATTGCAAAGTATGTTTTCCAACCAGTTCAGCTGAATGCAATAAATCCTGTAAATCTGTATTTTCAGCACAATCAGCACAATCAGGAAACATCATTTTCTGTTTAAGCAATCCAATAATATGCTGCTGATTCTTCAACATATGAAACTGGCAGTTTAAGGTCCTAATGGCCAAAGTTGCATAAGTGTATACCTTCTTATCCCATCTATCCAGCACCCTGGAGTCTATCAGAGGGGGTAGGCGTTTTGGCAGTAGTAGCTTTAATGCCCTTGGGCCCCTGTGAAATGGTCTCAGGATCCGCAGTAGGACTTTTGAAAAGGAACTTGTGAGAGTGAGGGACCCTGTAATAACTATCAGGTTTCTTGGGAGCAGGAGGTAAAGAGTCAGGGGCCAAGCTAGATTCTGCAAATGCATCATCAACAATGTCTAGTACAGGAGGTATGGCTAAAGGCCTGTGCTGGGGCAAGAGTAAGAAATCCCTAAGCCTCTTTTTAGAATCAGAGAAATCCTGACTTTCCCAACGAAAATGCTCCCTGAGATTATGCAAGGTTTCACCAAAAGAGAAATTCTCTGGGGGGCAGAGGAAATGGAGTCCTCAGCATCAGAATCCTCATAGGTAGATAAAGGTAAATCCTGGTCATCAGAGAAAACAGAATATTCAGAATCCTGGTCGGAAGTATCATAAACAAACTCAGTCCCAGGTCTCTTAGAGGGGGAAGGCTGGCTTACCCTGATTAAAGTAATAAGGTCTTCAGCCATTCTTACATCTGTTTTTTAGGCACAGAAACCTAACCATGCGGTCTGGCGTCATTTTTTTAGGCATGGTTTGAGAGTTAGGCCTTGAGGAAAAAGATGGTGTTGGTTTAATACGCAAGTCAGTAGGTCTGAATACACTCTCAGAAGCTGGTGCCTGCACATCCAAGGTAGAGACATCCGCAGGTTCCACAGTTGAAGCATCTCGCGGCATACCAGACTCCGAATGGGTCTCAGCAGAGGCCTGCGAATCAGAAGTAGTGGGTATCAGGGGCTGCGAAAGCGCCTCACTGAGTACCGGCGAACTGGCGACTGGCTTAGGAGAAGAATCGTTGGCAGCTTTGGACCTAGGCGGCCTGTCTCTGTCTTTATCTTTGCGTTTTTTTCAGAATCTCGGTAGTCGGAAGGCTGACCAAAGACCTATCAGGATAATTGAACTGAGCACCAAAATATTTAGAAGCATAAATATACCAACGATGGATAGTTCGTGGTTTAAATAAGGCACAAAACCGACAGCGAGGAACGTCGTGGGCAGGGCCTAGGCAAGGAATACAGTATGAATGAAAATCTTTATGAAGTATTTGATTTTCACAAGTAATGCAATTATTTACTTTTACTGACATCGGTTTAGAGCAAGAAAAGGTTTCCCCAACGGGGTACTTAGCTTTTAGTTGAAGACTTTGGTTCTGAAACTCGAAAACGAAAATTTCAAGAGTTGGCCGACTGGCACTTGTGAACTGCTTCTGCTTCGGGCACCGCACGGCAAAAATGATTGATGTAATGGCATCGGCTGCATGTTTTATACCCCTGACAACCTGACATCATGGAAGAAGGGACAGCAACTGATGCAGGACCCAAGACTTTGTTAATCAGGCCGACTGACGGCTACCTGCAAGCAGATAACCCAAATGTAATGACTGCAACAGTGAAACACGAAGAACATGAACAACTTAATCCTTTAGGATCTCTCCCATCCCACCAGGGGACCCATGGAAGGAGGTGGAGGGAGGGGATATGAGTAGAGATGAAAAAAATCAACAACACAGATGGAACATTATGATGAATACATAACTTCTTTATCTGATATTGTTAATTTTTCATCTCATCCTCACATATGGGACCGACTCCACAGCTACCTTTACCTGGGTGGACTCACAAGAGAATGTTTCTCAGAACCATCGCATGAAAAGAGGCCTTTCCCCTGGATAGCATATCTAACTTGTAATGAATAATAAAGGTATGATGGTTTACCCATGTGGCTGCTGTGCAAACATCATCCAAGGAAGCATTAGTCTGGAAGACTGCAGATGTGGCCATCACCCTGGTAGAGTGAACTTGTATGGATTTGACAGGCTTCATGCCTTTTGAGGTGTAAATGAAAGCAATGCAACTAGAAAGCCATTGTGAAGAAGTAACTCTGAAAACTGGTTGGCCTTTCCTAGGGCCTGCAGATGCAATAAACAACTGGTTTGCTTTCCGAAAATCTTTAGTTCTATATAAATAGAAACGTAACTATCTATGAACATCCAACAAATGTAGTACATATTCACCCTTATTACTAAAATTAGGGAAGAAAACAGGCAAATGAATAGTCTGATTAATATTTGTTTGCGAAATAACTTTCGGCAGGAAAGAGGGATTGGTACGCAAAGAGATTCTGTCTTTATGAAAACCCAAATAGGGAGGCTAGGAAGATAGAGCCTGAATTTCTGATATCCATCTTGCCAATTTGATAGCCACCAAAAGGAGAGTTTTCCACGAAAGTAACTTAATATCACAAGATGCTGCAGGTTTGAAGGGTGGTTGAATAAACAGGCACAGCACCATATTTAGATCCCATGGAGGAGAGGGATCCTTGGGGGGGGGGGGGCTTTAACAACATGGTCCCTTTTAAGAAGGCTTTGGAAAGTTTGTGGGAAATTAAAAATAAGTTATTTATCCCAATGTAAAAATGTGAAATAACTGCTAATTGAATTTTAATAGTAGATGTTGCAGCTCTGTTATTGAAAAAGTGAGCAAAAAATTCCAGAATTAAGTGAATGGGAGCTGTGATGGGGCACATATTATGTTGTTGTGCTGAAATCATAAATCTCTTCCATTTACTCCTATAAAGATTTTAAGTGGATGACTTATGGGAGGACATCAGAATATGATGGACTGGGGAGGAGAGCACATGTTGTCTGGCAATCAACAGAATTGGAGGAACCATGCTGTCAGCTTGAGGTTGTCAAGGTTGGGATGAAGCATTAATGTTGGGTGTGTCAGCAGGTCTGAAAGGGGTTCCAGAATCCAGAGCTTCTTTACTAGATGAGGCGAGAGGAAGGGAGACCAGATTTGTTGAGGCCAATACGGGCCAACGAGGATTATTGTACTCTTCAACCTGCTGGCTTTCTGAAGGAATTTGGGAATCAACGGAATGGGTGGAAAGGCATACAATAGTCCAGGAGGACAATCATGTATTAATGTGTCCCTCGAGGGCTCCCCCGGTGGAGGGATTAGGGCAAAGAAGCTGCATTTCTTGTTTAGGGGAGAAGCAAAGAGATTGCAGCAAGGCTGGCCCCATGTGTGAAAATGTTCTCTGCTACCTTCTGGTTGAGGGATCACTCATGAGGCATGAGGATGGCTCTGCTCAACTTGTCCACTATGACGCTGGACCTTCCCGAAATGTGCATTGTTATCAGAATGCAGTTGGATGAGATTGCCCATTGCCACACCCTAAGCACTTCTCGACATAAAGGGTAGGATCTGGTCCCTCCTTGCTTGTTTATGCACCACACTGCCGACATGTTGTCAGACTGAATTGCTACCGTTCTCAGAAGAACAACAGTCTGAAATGCCTGCAATGCTAAAAGAACCACCCTCATCTCTAGGATATTTATGTGGAGCTTGGCTTCATTTGCAGACCAGGTACCTTGGACAGTCCTCCCCAGATAATGCCCCCCCACCCCATCTGAGAAGCATCGGTGGTTACCATAGCCTGAGTTTGAGAGAGAGCAAACGGTTAACCTTGAGTCACCTGTTCTGAGTAAATCCACCATGACAGATCCTTTTTGCATATGTTCATTATGAGAATCTGATGAGACATTGGTTGATGAAAAACTGACCATTTAGAAGCTAGGAGTCATTGCCAAATTCACATACGATACCTGGTGAGGGGCACTAACACAATCGCTGCAACCATAGATCCTAAGGCTTGCAGAACATTATGTGCTGTCACCTTTTTGTTTCTAATTAGTCTTGAAGTTTGTCTTTTGATTAAGACCCTGGAAGGAGGAAGTTTGGCAATCATCTGCTTGGTGTACAACAATGTTCCTATGAACTCTAACGTTTGAGTGGGTTCCAGATGAGACTTTTGGTGATTTATGGTTATGCCTAGTTCTGAACAAAGCTGAAGAACACAGTATCTTGTGTAAACAAGTAGCTGCCTGGTCAGGGTAGATATGAGCCAATTGTCTAAACAGGGAAACACCCAGAATCCTTGTCATCTCAGGTGAGCCACAAACACTGCTATGCATTTGGTGAACACTCTGGGGGCAGTTGTGAGACCAAAGGGTAGTACTCTGAACTGGTAATGACTGGCTCCCAGCTGGAAGTGTAGATATCTTCTGAAGCATCTATCCATTTCTATGTGGTAGTATGCATCCTGAAGATCTACAGAGTGCACCCAATCATCCTGTTCCAGAAAAGGAAATATGGACTGCACTATGACCATTTGGATCTTACAAAGTCGAAATGACTTGTTCAGTCTGCTGAGATCCAGGATTGGTCTCCAGTCCCCTGTTTTCTTTGGAACCAAAAAAGAACCTTGAATAAGTTCTGAACCCTCTCTGGTCCCAGGAGACCTCTTGGATGACTATTTTTTTTAACAGTTTCTGAACCTGAGTGACTGTTTGATCCCTTTGACTGGGTGGAACATCTGGGATTTTTTTGTTTGGAGGGGGTTGTTGGTATAAAGGAATTTGGTAACCTCTGGATATTATCCTCTGCACCCACATATTGGAAGTTATCTTTTGCCAGGCTCTTCAATGCAGGGATAGTCGACCCCCAATTGTCTCCAGATGTGGAAAATTGGCCTCCTTTTAGGAGTGCTGGAAAGGCTTCCCAAAGAAAAATTCCCAGGAATCTTGGTTTTGTGGACCTCCTCTGCCTCAAGGGTGACGTCTTCCATTATTATTTTCCCCTCTGCCTCTGGGGGAAAACTCATCATGTGTGTCTTGTTAGGATCCTTGAAGCTTTTTGAACCGCATTTTTCTGCTACTCTCTGACCCTCAGGAATACAGTCTCTGAGGAGCCAAAAACGTATGCCCATGGCAGATAAGATCTTACCTTTTTTCACACCTGAATAGCGTGCTTTTGACTTTGGGACCAAAAAGGGACATGTCAAACAGGGCATTGACAAATGATGACTTAAAAGGTTCCACAAAATCGCAAAAGTGCATCCAAGCATGCCTCCTCATGGAAATGCTAGAACCTGCCACTCAGCTCGTTCCTTCTGCTGCATGGGCTATGAGCCTCAAGAACGAGTTGGCTACTGAATGTAGGGTGGCTAACTGGGAAGCTACTTTCTCTTTAGCTCCCTCAGTTATTGCTCCTTCAAGGGTATCTGAAAGCTCCTTGATCAGATCCCTTTGCAATCTGGTGAAATGAGAAGGATAATTCAGCAACTGTAAGGCAAAGTTTGCTGATGAGAAGACATGCTTCCCACATCTATCCATCATCCTGGAATCCTTGTTAGGAGGATGGATAGCTGAACTCTCCTCAGAGAGTTCCTTTCTGGTTGCTGCCGCTATGACCATGGCATCTACTGCAACCCCTTTTGCCCAGAAAGCCTTATTCAAGGGAGCAGTGATAATTTTATTTGTTCTCCAGGGAACAGGCTCGATGGAATCTGGGGTCTCCCACGCCCACCATGAGATCAAACCTATGAGCTCATCGGTGGAAAAAGTAACCCAGGAGGTGGATGGGCAAGAACCAATGGCAGTCAGGTATATTAACTCCTGAGGTGAAGGATTGCTGGGCTGCCAGCCACCCCTCTGCTTCAGAATCTGCAGAATCTCCCCAAAGGAAACATCCTCAGGGGGTGACCATGAGGATCTTTCACCCTCATCTAGGTCAGTGTCTTCAGTGGCTGACTCCGCCATGGAGTCCAAATGCTTCCTCTGGCATAATCTCTTCCTAGGGACCCCCTCAGTGGGGTAATCTGGGGAGGTACCAGAAGAGTTGGGGGTACCCAGATGGGTGTCTTGGTGCCTGTGGTACCGTAGTCCCTGCAGAACCTGGTGACGAGAACAGACAGGCAAGGTACCTTGTTGGGATAGTGGAGCCGAGGGGCAGGTGACTTCTTAGCTGGAGTGGCAGTTATAGCCCTCTCTGGATCTATACTACATCATTGAATGCTTAACAAAGCAAACGATGATTAATCGACCCCATGTAAGTGAAAGCTTACAATGTCAAAACCTCAGAACTGCGATTTGTTTCCCCCAAGGGGAAAAAATTGCTGTTCCAAAAAAACAAAAAAAAAAACAAACTTTAAAACATTACATAACTTCGCTATTTTGCTTTTTCATTCTTTTATGTTCGATCAAGACACATTTGACAGAATCACGTAATAGGAACCCCCCCTCTCCAAGACCCCAAAAGCTGACTGCTCCTGAATGGACGAGGACTCTGGCACTGACAAACCATGTTGCTGGGGCGGGGACCCCTCCAATCCAGAAGACAGCTCTCCTGGGTTTAAAGCCAGAGTCGAGCTCACCTTCATGGAAGCCTTGAGGTACACTGACTGCTCAAAAGACCTGGGAGTCAAGTGTACACGAGTTTTGCGAGGTTCGCTATGGGTCACAGAACTCATTGGCTCCAAGAAAACTGATGAGCTAAAAGCAAAAGCCTGATCTAAAAAAAGGAATATCTTTGGATCAGAAGTAAAAGACAATGGAATAAATGGATCCAGTAGCTCCGAAGCTTGCCCTGAAGTCAGAGGAGGAGGAAGAGGGGGAGTGGATGGTTTGGACTGGCCTGAAAACTTAAGGGTTGAGGTCAAGGGAAACTTGGTGATACCCTTCACCCACAAAATCTTCTGCACCATCTTTGCCACATCTTCTTTGGTTAGGCTCCTGGCTGAATGGGAGGATGAAGTAGAAGGGGATCTAGGTCTCAAAAGAAATGGACACGGTATCCTCGATGGGACTGGGTCATAGCATGGAGAGTACAGAGTCCTTGGTAATGTCAAAATTGGTTTAAAAGGACTGGATGTTGGATCCGACATCAACGGATCCAGTCCATCCTTACCAGATACAATCAGAGCTGAAGAAGTTCGATCCAACAAAGAGATCAGAGCCAAGGCCTCCGAACGGATTGCTGACTCATCAGCATTTAAGGATTTCAAAGACTTTGGTTTTGGCTCTGAAACATCTTGTCAGTGCTGAAAAAGGTCTCATTAGGTTTGTCCGAAGACCTAAAGGGCAAAGAAGAAGCGGGGCTCAATTGAGCTGATTTTGGTTTAAAGGCCAACCCTGATTTCTCTTTAACTCCAGAAATAGCCAATTTAGTGTGTCCAATCCACCTACAGTATGTCTTGGGAGTCTTGGGAATATGGGAGCAAACAGGAGCACCTGGAGAAAAACGATGAACACAGGGAAGACATGCAAATTCCACACAGAAGGCACCTCAGCCACGAACTGATCCAGAGAACCTGTTGCTGTGAGGCGACAACGCTAACTGCTGCACCACTGTGCTTTCCATTTAGATGCATTCAAAGATTACATTTAAAAATGTGTAGAAAAAAGGAGGCATGAGGTAAAGATACTAGGTTTAATTAATAGATACTAAAGCCAGGGTTGAAAAGTTGACAGTTTGGAACACTGGAAAATTCCAATAGCTTGAATTGAATATGCAGTATCTTTTCCTGAGTAGTGCTGCTTGATGACAACCACACTGTACTAGAAATACTTTGACACTTTGGTCACCGCATACTAATACACAAATACTTGAGATGTCTTTTACTGTTAATAGGTAAAACTTGTGCATTTTTTGTAACTGCTACATAGCACCTAGTCAGTCAGAAATCCTTATGGATAATTTATCACACCAGACATTGAGAAAGTAACTAAAACGGGATAAAGGAGCATTCATTTTGCTTTGTAAACAGTGGGTGAAGTGATTTGTTAATTAATTATCTTTGTTGTTGGATGCAATAAAGTGTTTGTTTTAAGTTCATTTACATTACTGAGCTGAAATACCGAGTAAATGAAATGAGTCGCTGATCAGAGACAGACTTGCATAAGTCACTGATAACAGGTTCATAAGTAGTTATTAGACATGAGGTCCAGGACACCACTGAGGAGCCTAGCACAATTTCCCATTCGCCTGAGAGCACTGTCTGGTTAAATGACTTGCTCAGAGTCCCATAGACAAATAGAGGCTGAGGAAATCAAATGCTGTTCAACAGGAAGCAGCTTCTTAACAGATGATAGCATTAAACCTATGCGCAGCCACACTTTTTTCAGCGTGTTTGTAGATTTTGGTGGCTTCTGTAAAACCACATCATTCCTTTGAAATCTGGTCAAAAAGTGTGTATGAATGCCATATCACAAATCGACATTTCCATACATCTTAAAGCACTTTACTCAAGTCATTTCCTTTGCTATGACACATTTTCTTTTCAGAAAGGTTACCAGGCACCCATTTTACCCCTTACAGCAACCATTTCTGATTCAAAAACAGGATTACCACTGTGCTGTAACACGAAGAGGTAAAAGGTTGGTGTATTTCTGTGTTATACTGCAAATGCTAATAAGGCATTCTGGGAGAACGGCCTATGCTAATTAGCCATTTGCTCTCCCTTGAAATGGGAGGGTAGCCTAATGGTTAAGGTATTTGCCTTACAAACACAAGGTCCAGGGTTTGAGTCTCACAAGGGCCTAGTTGGCTAGGCTTAAAATGGCTCGCAAGGGCAGTTAGCCTAGTACTAACCTATGAAGCTATAAGACACCTATGAAGTAAGGCATTTATGTAGCCAGCTGCTTAAGATAGCTCAGCTGGCCATATTAATGAACAAAGCTAAAAGTTCATGTTTGTCCAATACTTCCAATGGATGAGATCACAGTATACGTAACTGACAAATCATCCCAGAGCATCTATAACCTTATGGTTCTTGGGCCTTGGCTTCTTTGAGTTATTTCTTAAATGGTTATTAAATCTGTGCTGTTTTGGTCAGGAAAGATGTGCTGAAATGATGCAAAGAAAACTGAAGCTGAACAGCAACAGTGAATTTCTTTCTTTAATCATAACTACTGTTCAAGCCATCATTGGATGTAAAGGTTGTGTAGAAAGGAAAAAAAAAACTTTAAAATGCAATTCAGAGCATATACAAAGTTCTGGCTTATTGAAAAAGCTGAACAGTAAGGCAAAATGTGAGAAAAGGAAGAAAGAAATAGTGTGCATGGTGTGGGGAGCCCTAGATGGTGGGAAGCAGCGGGGAGGACTAGAGGGTGTGTGTGTGGCAGGGAGAGGGCTGAAACAGTAGGCCTAGGGCAGCATTTCGCCTAAGTCCAGACTTGTATACAGAGTTGCAGTAAAGTATCATTGTTGCAAGCAAATGCCAGTAGCTGTAAATGTCCCTTTGTGAGATGGGCCAATGTAGTGTGATAGACAGATCTGTTGTAATGTAAGAGCATTGCAGCTACAGGTCAGTCTGTGTGCACTACTCCTAAATGTTTGCAGCATGAAGTAAATGGTTGTTTAGTAGGGATGGCAGTGACAGGGTGATACTTAGACTGAAAGTGCCTAGGGGGCCTCCAACTTGCCATTTGTTGGGGGCCCCCAAAATGCTAATACCGACCCTAAGTATAATCAGCCATGATTTATGACAGGCAACAGGAAAAAATAAAGGATACATCAGGGATGTTCTGTACACTAAGGGACAGGTAAGAGTGTGTGTGTGTGTGTGTGTGTGTGTGTGTGTGTGTGTGTGTGTGTGTGTGTGTGTGTGTGTGTGTGTGTGTGTGTGTGTGTGTGTGTGTGTGTGTGTGAATCAGTGAGGGGATGAGGGACCTGTGCCAATGCAATACATGGATCGTCAGAGGCACTTATTGCCAGAAAGTGCTGATCTGCATGAATGGTAATTACCAACAATTCATAGGCATATACATTAGCATGATAATGAGGCCTTTCCTCATTATGGCTAGCATGCCTCTGAATCACAGTTTCTAGGATCATGGAAATGGCTCCTTTTAGCCCTATTACGGTAGGGTTCTTTCTGAATCCCACAGATTGTCTTTCAGCAGTCCATTGCAATACTAATGCTGTACTTCATATTGTGGTTAAGCATAAACTTTCAATAATGATTAACCAAGGCAAAAAACAGTGAATTTCTTTCTTTAATCATAATTTCTGTTCAAGCCATCATTGGATGAAAAGGTTGTGTAACCTTTTCCAAAACCATAAGTCACATTACTTATTCAGCAATTTACCATGCTGTAGATGATGCCAAGAACAATCAAGTCAGAGGCAGGCTGTTACGAAAATCAGACCTGGCACTTGACTAAACATTAGATGTGTGCACAGTGACTGAACTTTTAAGTATTCAGCTTACATAATAAGAATTTGTTGTAAAGCAGTGGTGTGGATTTGAAAGATGAAATGGTATACCTACAGAAAGACTGGAAGGGTTTACCCAGACAGAAAATGCACAGACAGTTTGAGGATTGCTAGAAGCGAAATTCTACTGTTACAGGTGAAAGAACTGGAATTGCCAAAGGGTCTGTTATAGGAAGCCTTGTGTAAGGAACCCTTACAATGCTAGAGTATAGTCTTGTAGTTGTTCTTGTCATTGTTGCTATATCTGTTATAAATTGTTAACTCCTTGACTTTCTTCTGAGGAACAAAAATGTTCATTTAACTGGGCTCCAGGACTGCCATTAGAAGTACTACTGTCTGCAGATGAAAAAAAAATTACATTTACAGTGGATATAAAAAGTGTACACACCCCTGTTAAAATGCCAAGTTTTTGCGATATAAAAAAATTAGACCACAATAAATCATTTCAAAACTTTTCTGACCTATAACCTATACAATTCAATTGAAAAACAAGCATATCTGATAGGGGAAAAAATATAAAAAAAAAAAAACATACAAAAAAGTATTCAAATGATTTACTGTGGTCTAATTTTTTTATATCACAAAAACCTGGCATTTTAACAGGGATGTGTAGACTTTTTATATCCACTGTATGTACCTTGTGGGTACACTCAGATTTTAGAAGAAACACTGCCTGTAGCATCTGATAATGCAAAATATCTGTACGAGGGTCTGACAAGCAGTCATCGTGATACCCCCTAAATATGCAAATGCTGGAGCCACACACTTTGTAGTCACTCAGAACTGTGGATAGCCCAAATGGAAGAAGTGAAAGTCTGCTACTTGAAAATGAAGAAATCCTTATGTGTAGGTCTTTGTGCTCTGTGAATGGTTACTGAAGTACTTTGCTATAGATATACAGTATAGAAAAATGTTATTGTGTCAACACCTAGAGTTTAATTGCCTAAAAACTAAGACTGTCTTGAATCAGAACTGGTCACCAGTATGTGTTCTTCCTGAATACCACACAAATCACAAATGAAAGACTTTGCCCTCCAAGCATGGATGGCCCCACTGTACTGTCCTTTTTCTGAAGAAGTAGAACCACTGGTTAAACTGCATTTGAGTGACTGCAAAATGAGACAATTAGATTATGTAGCCTGCACTTTAAGTGCATTTAACTTTCTGTCTTCCTTTCCTCATTTCCTTACTTCCCCCATCCCCTCAACCCATGCCACCTTCAGTGCCTCTGTGGTTTTCATCTCATCCACCCATTCCAACAATCATTCAGTAACCCCACAGGCCTCTCTTTGAAAAATCACTTTTGTAGATCCAGATAATGGTAGATCCCCACAAATTAATGCCCGTGTCACTGCCTTCCTTTTCCATCCTTCCTGTTAAACACAACCCCTTCAGGCTTCCCCTGACTTGACCTTCTACAGCTATATCACATCCTCTTGTTCCTCCTAACCACTAACAAAAAGAGAGCAGACTCCTCTATTTTCCAGTCATATGTAGGTGGACTGGACACTCTATATTGGCCCTAGATGTGAGTGCGTGCGTGTGTGTGCCTTCTGTGGAAGGTTGGGCGCCGGGATGGCAACTCAACACCGTAAAACTCCACTGCCACTCATGAGCGGATGAGTGATCCGCTGTGGCGAACCATAACTGGGAAAAGCCGAAAGAGGAAGAAGAAAAAGCTTCTTTCCTCCCATACTCTGCACTCTTTTGTGGCTAGCCTCTGGAATCCTTCCAGCAGCGGAAAGTCTCACTTCATGTATGACCACTGGAATTGCACACAGTAATCATGGTAAAAAATGATTGGGGTCCAAAAAGAGTGAAGGCATTACCTCTTTGTTTCAGCAGTCTATCCTGCTGACTGCTCCACTGCCCTCTCACTCTGCTCCTAGCAATATAATCCAGCTGTGAGTACAGACTCTGTCCCTGCTCTATTATACTCCCATTGTACATATTTTCTTGGATTTAAAATGTAAATAATTATCTGCATATTTCATTTCAATTATAAACTTTAAAATGTTTTATTTTAATAATGTGGAAGTGCTTAGTGTTATCGTGATCTTTGTTCCCTTGACAAGCTGAATTACTTCATTATGTAATGAAAAGTACAGTTTTGCAAAAATTTACCATAATAGTAGATTTTCAGATTTCCCACTGCTGCAGTAGACTTTTGCTATTTGAGTTGTTTCCTGCCTAGGAAGCAATAATCAGCCTGCTTCAAAATCTCTGGCTCCCTTCCCTCTAGCTTCTGATTGACCAGCACTAATCAGATAAACAACCATAAGGAAGTGACTTCAGGACTTTCTTGCCCATAGAAAAAACAAGGAAGCAACCTCATCCTGAATCTCTAATCAGATATAAACACAAAAGCATTTTTATATCACCAAAAAACAATTATGTATAAAAAAGAAAAGGGGGACTGCTTGTGGGTGTAGCTACAGCAGTAATGTGAGATTTGAACATATACTGTTATGGTAATTTCTTACACAACTGGAGTATGTTCACCATTCCCACTGCTGCAGTAGCCTTTGGCTATTTGGGTACAGAGGACCAAGTAGTGGCCTCTGGAATACTTCCACCCCTTTCCAGCATCCAATCTTATAGGATAGGTCTATTGTAGAGTATGCCTTGATACTGCCCGGAACAAATCTGCTATGGTGGGTATAACAAAAAGTAATAGCTGAGGACAGCCATCTAGAAATACTTTATTTCAAGACAGACTGCTCTTTCCCAGTCCTGTCATAAGAAATAAATAGCTGATCAGCTTTTCTAAATTACTTGGTTCTGTCAAGACAGTACCAGAGCTGTCTATGTACATCTAGAGTATATAGAATCTTTTCCACCTGCTTTTGAGGTTCTGGGTAGAACACCGTGAGTTTTGATCCAAAGTAAACTCTAAGACTACTTTGGTCACAACGGAGGGATTTGTTCTTAAAGCAACCCTAACCTTGTGGAATACCAGACAGGGTTCACCAGCCATGAGAGCCTGCAGCTAAGATACTCTTCTTGCGTATGTCAGAGAAATAAGAGTTTTCCAAGTGATGGACTGTAAATATACCACATTAGTGGGTTCAAATTGAGAGGTTTAGTTTTTACAGCACAAAGTTAAGGTCCCAAGAAGGAGAAAACTTCTTTCTCAGTTGCCTCATGGGTAAAACCCCTTTCAAGAATTGTTTAACTAAAAACAAAGAGGACAGGGGTGGAGTCATGGACAGAAACTCTGAAATGGCCACAAAAACCCTGACAGAAGAATAAGACAGGCCAAGGGATAGTAACTCATACAAATATTTGAGAACCTGTGATGCTCACTCCTTATTAGGGTTCTGGTTATTGACTAGGCACCAACTAGAAAGTCTTTTTCACTTGTCAATATATGATTTCCTATTAGTAGGTTTTCTTGCCTCCTTTAGTACCTGCTACACATCCTCATGAAAGAGGTGCCTAAAGATATTTTAAATGAATCACCCAGGCAATCAGTTGTAACTGTTTCAGACTGGGGTGCATCCAACACCTTTGGTCTTGTGTGAGTAGAGCCAATCTGTGAGGAAGTTTGTGCACCTGCCATTGGCCAATTCCATAAGAAGCATTATGTTTTCTGATGACTGATTTGTGGTTTATAACTTGGAAGACTGTTAATTAGTGCTCTGACTTCTGCAAGAAGAGCATCTGAGTTTCAAGCTGTCATGGTGGGTAAACCCTATTTGATTTTCCACATAAATAGGGTTACTTTAAGAACAAATCCTTCATTCATGCCAAAAGGTGTTTCACAGGTTAAAATGAATCAAGCCAGCAATGTACCTGTTTTCTATCTGGATCCTGAAAATCATGACGAAAGGATTTTCCATACTCTGGATGTGTACAAGCACCGGTATTATCTTGACAGAACAAAGTCCTTTAGGAAAGTTGAACAGTTGTTTATCTCCTATGCTGGGACAATGAAAGGACAACCCGTGTCAAAAGAAACTATTTCAAAATGACTGTCCCTGGCTAATGCACTTTATTCTTCTCACCATGGGAAATTTGTTCCAAGCAGAATCAAGGCACATTCTATTAAAGCCTTGCCTTCTTCAATGGCATATTGGAAAGGAGTAGACTCTAGAATACAAAAATAAAGTCCAAGGCTGTAGAAAGCACCCCACTTAAACAAAAGGCAATAAAAACGCTTTTTCCACAGTTTCACACAGAAGACATTAACGTTCACAATGGCAAATACATTTTCATCTATAAAAAGACTTCATCAGATAAGCTTTCTGTGTTCCCTCCCTCAATTTATACAAGCAGCAATTAAAAAGCCACCAATAAAATCCTTAGAGTGAAAAACAAAGATTGCTAATTGTTGCTTAGTACTGCTGTTTAAAACCTTGTTCTCACACTGAAACAGTAGCCAAAACCACTTTTTAAAAACATAATTAATACATTAAAATATTGACAAATAAAATGATCAGTAAAAACATTAAAAGTGCATCATAACCACTGAATGTATGTATATATAAAAGATATTTAAATATATGTGCAAAACTATATAAAATATACTTAAAACCATAATACAATGTCTCTGGTTTTAAGAAAATTAAATAAGTATATTTTTATATGCCTACTGTTAATGATGTTAATGTCTTCTGTGTCAAACTGTAGAAAATAAAGAGCGTTTTTATTGCCTTTCGTTTCAGTGGGATGCTTCCCTACAGCCTTGGACTTTATTTTTGTTTACTGGTTATTGCTTTGAAGGCTGGTTATTCCTCAGTTTTGAACATTTACTGGTGGACTCTAGAAGCCTTCTTAGAGGTAGCAACTTGGTCTTCAATATAGAAGCCTTCTTAGAGGCAGCAACTTGGTCTTCAATACATTCTTTTACAAAGCAATGCAAACTGGACTCCAGGACAGGCTTGGCTAGGACCATACTCCAGAGGCTCCTGGATCCTAAGCCTTCTTTCTCTAGGGCTGGATAGGTTTTGCTATTCAATCCATGTAGCCTAAAGGCTACAGCAATGGTGAAAATGATGAACACACTTCTGTAAGTTGCACTTAACATAACAGTTGATGCTCAAATTCCTCACTGCTGCAGTAGCAGTAATCTGCCTCTATTCCCCTTTTTCTGTACAGTTACTATTTTGTGATAGCAGAGGGCGACCAATGAGCAATCATCTGCTTAGCGACAAGTTGAACCTTCTTAGCCCTAGAACAGGAAAGAACAGCTGCTCAGCTTTCCTGAAGGGCTTAGTTTGTCAAGGTAGCACTTGAGCTGCCTGTGCACATACAAGGTATGCAGAATTTTCACTCCCTTGTTTTCAGGTTCTGGTAAGAAAACTTAGAGACTGACGGCTTTAAGCAGGGTAAATTCAAGAACAACTTTACACATGAAAGAAGGATTAGTCAGTAAAGCAACCCTGTCCTTCTGGAAAATCAGATAAGGTTGCTGACCATGACAGCCTGCAGCTCAGAGACTCGCTTTAAAGATGTCAGAACAATAAGCAAAACTGTTATTCAAAGGCAGGTTCAAAAGGAGTCAACTTTTCAAGAACAAAGATGAGATACCAAGGAAGAGGAAATTGCTTTCAAGGGGGATCTCAAGTGCAACACTCCTTTCATAATTCTGCTCTTCAGTTATTCCCACCCACCCTCCCTGTTTTTGTTTTGGTGTTAATCTTAGTGGCCTTGAAACTGCCCGCCCCTCAGCCTGCCTCTGGGCCCATCTCATTTGCTTACTCAACTGAGTGCAGTGAGATCATATTCTGATTTCAGGCATTCCTACTGTGTACAAAGAGAGCATCTGGGAAACAGACAAAAAAAAAATAATAATTAAGCTTATTTCCTGCCTTTCCTGTTAAGTGGTATAGACTATTTGTAGGCTTCTGAGCCCCCAAGCCCTTCTGTGTTTGAGGGAAGCCTTCTAGCTTGTTTTTTTTCTTATAACTAGCCAGTTTTCTAGTTTCAGCACTCAAATCTGTTTCTTTGATCTCAGCACTTGTTCAGATAAAAAAAAAAAAAAAAATTATCTGCTTTTACTGTACTTGTGTTTCTACCTACTTCATTTTACTTTTGCATCATCTTAAAATACTCCATTGTATTTATTACTGCTTGGTGTAACTCATTCTAAGCCTTTTGGTTTAAACACTTGGGCTTCGGACCAGTTGTTTTGCACTGAGAGGGTTTGTGGTCTGCACTGTTGTGGCAGAACAGGTAGCTTACATCCTTCTAGGTTGGGAACTGCTGATTGAGGGCTCAGTGTCTGTTATTCTAAAAGTGTATTAATTCTGGTTTAAGCACTTGGGCTTTCAGGCCAGTTATTTTACATTAAGAGGGTTCGTGGTCTGCACTCTTGTGGGAGGAGAGGCTGGACTCTGCCCTTCTGAGCTGGGAATTTCTGGTTAAAGGCTTATAGTGCATGCATATCTGAACTGCTTCTTACAGAAGTTGGTGCGCCTTGTTTGCTGTGGCATAGACTGGATTCGGGCCTGCTGGATCTATCTTTGTTTGTGTAACTTGAGCACTAATCCAGACATTCTCTAAAGTACCCAATTGTATTTATTACTGCTTGGTTGTAACTTGATTAAAGTGTAGCTATCATTCTAAGTCTTTTGGATTAAGCACTTGGGCTTCAGACCAGTTGTTTTACATTAGGAAGGTTTGTGGCAAGCACTGTGGTGGCAGGACAGGTTGCTTTCATCCTTCTAAGTTGGGAACTGCTGATTGAGAGCCCAGTGTCCAAGGGTATTAGTTCTGGTTTAGGCACTTGGGCTTCAGGCCAGTTATTTTACATTAAGAAGGTTCGTGGTCTGCACTCTTGTGGGAGAAGAGGCTGGACTCTGCCCTTCTGAGCTGGGAATTTCTGGTTAAAGGTTTATAGTGCCTGAATATTTGAACTGTATCTTGCTGAAATTGGTACACCTTGTTTGCTCTAGCATAGACTAGATCCAGGCCTGCTGAATCTAGCTTTGTTTATATGCTTGTTGTTTGTTTGCTTGTTATTTCCCTGGAAGCTAATTCCACCTAATATGCGGCTTCTCAGTGCTTCTGTGGATCACTAGTGATATCTGCGTTGCTTACTGTACTAGTTCCTTGTTTCACTTGAAAGAAAGTTACTGTTTGTCGTTTTTGCATTTAGTTACTTGTAACACATTGCACTCAAGTTACCTTGGCACTTGCTCACTAAAGCAATTATATAAGTCAGCACTAAAAATTAAAAGCACTACACCCTCACTCCCCACTGGCCTTTGTTTTCAATTATTAAGGAATTCCCAATATTATTCTAGCATGTCCAAAGGTCAGTTGTCAATCTCCTCTCCGGTCCAGCTGGTGAATCTGGGAATCTTGAGGCAATGTTATAACTGCCTCATGTACACACACAACCCTCTCCTCCTCCCACATAACACAAATACTTGCGAGAGATGCAGCTATTTAGCCAAACTGGAGGCTGAGCTCTCTCAGCTCAGGACTGGCAAGACCAGACAGGAGGAGAAGGCAACTACACACACCACAAAACCAGCCTCACATAATGCTACCACACCACTGAATCAAACACATAAACACACAAAGACATACTCGGAGGCTCTGAGTAAAATTTACCTAAACAGCAGAGGCCTCCAAAGCAGACACCCAAACAACTGCTACCTCAAGACACCCCACAAGCAACACATAAACCACAAAAGCAGTGTGCAAAGCAGTCACAGCCCTTAAGGCCAAATACAACACTAAACATACTTGTCATAGGTGACTCCATAGTCAGACACATGACGTCCCACTCACCAGGCTGAACAAGGAGAGGGTCACAGTAAGCTGCCTATCGGGCTAGAATCCGCCACATAACACAAGCACTCTGGTCACTCCACGGCAAGTACAAATATGACACAGTCATTGTCCATGCTGGTGTGAATGACCTGAGACGTACCTCCCTGGACTACATGAAAAGAGACATAGAGGAGCTCTCTGATTATGTAGCCCAGGCAGGTATGACCCTGACCCTGAGCAGTATCCTTCCTTCACCAAGAATGATGCCACAATATAGAGACAAGATGATCAGCTTTAACAATTGGCTTAATGTCTGGTGTCATTCAAAGGGGATCCAGTGTCTGTCTGCCTGGGATGACATGCTTGACAAGCCACGCTGCTTCAAAAGGGACGGCTTGCACCTGTCACCCCTGGGATTCCGGATATTGGCTAAGGCTCTTGCCACCCCCATAGTGCCTTTTTTAGGCAAGGCTCAAATTCTAAACATACCACCCTAGAAAACAAAAATGGGAAGAAACTGAGGGTAATGCTGCTCAATGCCAGAAGTCTAAATCTCAAAATGCACACACTCGAGGCCCTTCTCAGTATGGAGAACATCAATGTCTGTGCTGTAACTGAAACCTGGTTCAAGGCTCCTGAGAGCACCCGGCACTATTAGGTTTTACCTCATATCATGCGTTCCGCCCCAAAACCCGGACCACACCACAAAAGGAGGGGGTGTATCCATATTCATAAAGGATACCCACACCTCCAGGTTGGTGGCAACGCACGAAGCTTCGGAAACCATCCAGGTGCAACTAACCATAGGCAAAACTGCTCTACAAATTGTAGCATGCTACAGGCCACCCTCTCAAACTCAGGAACCCCACACAGCCTTCCTGAAGACACTGGAGGGTATAAATGTATCTCCAAACACCATCATATTGGGTGACTTAAACTACCCGAATATAGACTGGGAACATTACTCAAGCCCTAACTTTCTAGCCCAACGGTTCCTGGAGTTCATAAATTCAAATGCCATGGAACAGCTAGTCACTGTTCCCACGAGAGGAGAAAATATACTAGATCTCATTATCACAAACATGGGGACAAAATGCTCCACACCAGAAGTATATCCCTCATTGGTGAAATCTGATCATAAACTAATCTCACTGGAAATCCACATCCCCCCCCCCCCCGAACAAAAAGACCACAGTGAAGAACTTCTCTAAAGCAAACTTCACATTACTCAAGACTGGTGTGGTATCCTTCAAGGCCCCTGAGCCAGTGGAAACCACAACCAAAGCTGCGGAAGCCCTTACAAATGCCTTCTATGAACACCTCCAGGACTGCATGGATCAGGCAATCCCAAATAAAACCAAGACTCTTTCCACAAAGGGCAAGCGTCCAGTCTGGTGGACCCCAGCCATTAACAAACTTTACAATAAGAGGAGAAAGCTATTACATGATAGAACAAAATCCATAAAAGGGAAGTCACCCCTGATCATTATTAGTAAAAAAATACGAGCACTCATAAAATCAACTAAGGCCAATTTTGAGAGAAAAATTGCCATGGATTCAAAGGACAATCATAAAGCCTTTTTCAGCTATGTTAGGAACCTGGGTGGAAACTCCCAGATATGCTCAGAATTAGTCCAAAATGATACAAAATCACTGAACCCACAGACATTGCCAACATACTGGCAGACAGGTTCAGTGCAAACTTCACCCCTCTTCCCCTAAAGGAGAGATAACTATCCCAGCAGAGTGTAGCCTCCCAGACATCTCAAATGCGCAGGTGAAAGCTGCTCTCTCTAAAGCTAAAAACACAGCATCAATGGGACCAGATGGTGTCCCGGCTGTGTGCTACACGAGCTAAATGAGGAATTAAACCCGCACATAAGGCAGCTGTTTAATCTCAGCCTTACCACAGGATACGTGCCCAAGGAGTGGCGTCACGGCAACTGTGGTCCCACTCACAAAGGCGGTGCCTCTACGGACCCTGGTAATTACCGCCCCATAAGCTTAACAAGTCTAGTCTGCAAAGCTATGGAGAGGATCATAATGGAGCTCATAAACAAAGATATAGGGACTTGCAGACATTGGACCCGACCCAGTTTGGCTTCGTCAAGGGCAGATCATGCCTTTTGAACTTGGTCGACTTCTTGAAACAGTCACCAAGGCCATTGATGAGGAAAGGCAGTCCATACAGCCTACCTTGACCTTGCAAAGGCCTTCGACACAATACCCCACTCGGGTATTGTAGAAAAACTTACCAGCTTAAATGTAAACCCATATGTCACAAGATGGGTTGCAAACTGGCTTAAGGACAGAACCCACAGGGTTAGAGTTGCTGGTGCTATGTCAGACTCCAAGCCGGTCACAAGTGGTGTCCCACAGGGCTCGGTCCTTGGCCCCCTATTGTTCGGCAACTACTTCTCAGAAGTACAGGCCAACATGGGAGGACTTTGGCTGACAAAGTTTGCAGACGACTGCAAACTGGGCCATAGTGGAAAGTGCATCGGACACGGATATCCTTCAGAAGGGACTCACGGAAACAGATAGCTGGTGCCAGAGCCATGACCTGAAGTTAAACGCCAAAAAATGTATAGTCATACCCTTCGGGAAAAACAAGGTAACCCCAAGCTACCATATAGGTGGCAATCCACTAAGCACAGAAGAGGATCAGGGACCTGGGGACCCAGGTTGACAGTGGCCTTTCTTTTGACACTCACGTTGCTAAAGTGGTTAGAAAGACCTTCTACATTGCCCACCTGATCACGAAGGGATTCACATCCAGATCTAGTGAGGTCATTGTTCCCCTGTACTCTTCACTTATCAGACCAATGATCGAGTACAATGCCCCATTCGGGATGTATCTCACCCGACATCTGCAGCAATTGGAGAGACCCCAAAAGTTCCTCACCAAAAGGATAAAGGGACTCCAAAATCTGTCATATGCTGCCAGATTGAAGAAACTCCAGCTCTATTCAGTTGCATACCGTCTGCTCAGAGGTGACATGTGCCTGACATACAAGGCCATGTCCAATCCGGAATTAATGGACATGCTCCACCTCAAAAAATCCAAATCCACCAAAACCACTAGAGCAAGCTACTTAAACCTTAGCACGGATATAAATAGGACGTGCTGGAGGGATAGATTTATCACTCAGAGACTCCCTATGCTGTGGAATAAAATCCCGATCCATGTGAGGCAGAGCACCTCGCTGGCTCTGTTCAAGAGAAATCTTGACCTGCAGATGGGAGATCGTAGGTTTATCCCGGGAATCATCTCTGTGTCACTGCTGGACAGAGGCACAACAAACTAATGGGCACAGTATTTTTTCATATAAGGGGTGGCGTAAGCCACAAAAATTTGGGCTAGGCTTATAAATGCCTTAGGGCAGATAGCCTAGTATAAACCTATGAACCTATGAACCTATAAACCATTTAACCAAAGCAGGGGATCCATGAGCAGACAAGATGAAATGGGTCTATATTAAATCACCGAATGCTTAAAAAAGCGAATGGTGATTGATCGACCCTATGTAAGCGAAAGCTTATAATGTCAAAGTGTCAGAACAGCGAAAAAAATTGCTGTTCCAACAAAAAATACAAAATAAAATAAAAATCAATTTTAAAACATTACATTAAGTGGGGGGCTTCGCTCCCCACACTCCCCCACTTAAATATACCAACTCCGAGACCGCACTACAGTGCCGAAAATGGCAAAGTACCGAAGTAGCCAAGCGAATTCTTTCCCATGGAAAGAATTCTCTTAACAGACACTTCGATATTTTGCGTTGTCAGCCTTTTAAGTTCGACCAAGACACATTCGAAATAATGAGTCTTCGGTCTTCTAATATAGACTCGATGAGATGGCTGCAAGATGCACCTTGATAAATGTATAAGATAAACTATAGTTGAATAGCTCACATAAATTTCACAGCCAAAAGGGAAGACATGATACTGGGCCCTCTGATATCGGTTATGCACCACCTACAAAACCACTTCCATTTGTAAGCATAACATTTATTTATTTATTACATTTGTTGACTAGGTATGTCCGACTGGGCCAGAGGCCCATTTTCAGTGGAGACCCGGGGAGAAAAAAACTCCACAAAAATGCAAGAAAACATATTTCTATTTGCAAGTTTTCTTGCCTCCTTCAGTAACTTCTGCACATCCTCATGGAACAGAAACCTAAAAGGTATCAAGATATAATCATCCAGGCAGTCAGGTGCAATAGCTCTATGTTGGGGAGCACCAGTTGCCCTGACACTGGTTGAGCAGATCCAGACTGTGAGAAGGCTTGTGATAATTGCCCTTGGCTAATTCTATTAAAGGGATATCCAACTTTGCCTGGTCCAAAAGGGGGTCAAGTACAGTGATCTTTGGTAATTCCTTCTGAATCTTCAGAAGTACCTTGGGTATCAGTAGAAAATGGTGAAAATGCATAAGGAAAGATTCCCATCCAAGGGAACACAAATGCGCCTGTCCTCCAAGCATGGCTGCAAGAATGCCATGAGCAAACATTTTCCAACTGTTTCAAAAGGAGGTGAACAGAACAGTTTAAGTGTTCCCCACATCTGTACCAAATCTAGGCAAACCTCTGTCTTGAGTTTCCACTTGTAAGGGTCCATCCGGGATCTGCTAAGTCTATCTGCGACTAGATTTTGCTATGACTGGATCTATGGGGCCTGAAGCATCAATGAATGATGCAAGACAAGCTCCAAGGCCAGAAGTGTTGACTGGCAAAGAGGGTATGATCTTGCACTTCCTTGATTGTTTTGGTACCACATGACTGTGTTGTTGTCTATGACCAATAAAAGGGGAGCTGGAAACCATAAGGGATGACAAACATTTAAGGTCTGAACAGCTACTAACATTTCTTTGATGTTTATGTGCTTTGTAACTTCTGGAGATCTCCATTCGCTTTGAAGTCCCTGAACACTGTTCCCCATGGAAAATCTGATGAGTCCATCTGGACTCAGTGACCTGAGGTCAGGAGGGAGAAGAGTAGGTCTAAATAGAGAGTCATCTGCCACACACACACACACACACTGTAACTCTTTTTCACAAAATCCAGTACTGGTACATGGAACTCCAACATAAGCAGATGCTGGGTCCAACAATATTTTTAAGTACCACTAAGTCTTTCTCATGTACAGTCTGGCCAGTTGTGTCATGATGATCACGGATGCCATGAGGCCTAGAATTTTGAGAAACTCTCATACTGAGGCAGCTTCTTGAAGAGAGAAATTCCTGAAAATGTTCTGAGCAGTCAGGACTTTGTCTTCAGGTAGAAAGACCATACTTTTTCAGTGTCTCTCACACACCCCTGAAAGATAACTCTTTGTGAGGGTTTGAGACAGGACTTGAAGTTAGAAGCAAACAGAATGCGATGACAATTTTTCTTCATGTATAAAGTCACCATGAAACAATGGTTCAGAAAAAAGGGGTAGAACCATCTGTAGGGTGAGTGTTTTGAATTTTGGTACTTTCAGGAAGGCCTTTACGTATGCCAAATCTGACTCTGGTCTCCATGATAACTTTTTTTGGGGTACCAAATAAATTCTCATATAAATTCCTTTTCTTTTCTGTGGTTCAGGAAATGGTTCTATAACCTCTGCTTGCAACATGTGAAGGAGTACCGTAGAGAATAGATGTGTCTGGTCTAACAAGTGTGGGGGGATTTCCTTGACATGAGGATTTTCTGTCAAATGCCAAGAGTATTCTCACTGAATTATTCTCAGCACCCACTTATTTGAGACTATTTGTGGCCAGGCTGCTGGGATGAGCTAAATCATAGGGAAAGGGGAGGAGGGATAGAAGGAACGGATGGAATGCCCTGAGTCTTGGCATCCATGTTCTTTAGCAGGGAATGATCTTTTTCCTTTTGGGAAAGGAACACCTTTTATTTGGTATGTTACATTTTCCTCTGTCATTTCCTCTTGGTACCCTGACTGTTGTAAGGCATGGGTTTTCACTTGTTGTACACCTTAGGTAACCAGGCATACTTTCTCAATACAAGAGATGCAGCTGCATTTCTAGAAATAGTGTCCTCACTTTCCAAGACACTACTCAAAGCATTCTAGATCCCGAGCAGGGTTTGCCACTGCTGTTTTGCAAGGGATCCTAACTACACCATAATTTCTTCTTCCTCCTCCCCTAGTTTGGCTATGGTATTCTACCCATTTGTAAGGACTGCAGATGCATCCTTGAAGGACATAGTACAGTTTTGTACCTACCATAAATGTAGATGTCCGATAGGAATGCATCTGCAGTCAGGATTACCCACCTGCCTTCCCCTCTGTGGTACTCCTAGGGTATTTGCCCATCTTATAGCTAGCTGGGGGGGGGATCTATTATGGTGTATTTGTTTGTATATATGTACATACATGCTTATTTTTTGTAATTGCTCTCTACTATTTGGAAACATTGGCATTTATCCAAATTTAGCCTTCCAAGAGGGCACCTGGCATCTGGGGCAAGAAACACTGAGGAAAATGGCGTCGGCTGATGCCTTTATACCCGAATAACTGCAGCTATGACGTCGGGTGAAGTGCGACACCAGCCGAGGCCAGACCCAGACTTTGGAATCCGGCCGACCGAAGGGCTGCCTGACGACAGGACAACCCATTTGTAAGGACTGCAGATGCATCCTTGAAGGACATCCACATCAGTGATAGACAAGGTAACCTGATTATCTGTTGTGTGGTGAAGTTTCTGTTTCTTCTTAGTCCGAACTACACTACATGACAAAATATCTGTGGATTCAGTATTATGTCTAGCAAGAGGTTTCTTACCCTGGACCTCTTCTGCACTTAAAGAGTTTGGCTGTCCCATATCTGTACCAGGTACTGGAACAGCCCCATATGATGTGTCTGATCCCCTGTACCATAGAGGGCTGCAAGCTCACACCAGCAGGTGATAGGGAAAAAGGTAAGTGGTCTGCAGGCTGGCTTAAGGGAACACCAGATACACAAACCATAGGCTGAGGCATGTTTTGTTGATTTTTTTTCTATTTAGGTCAACTGGATTTGATGGGGGTGGGGCATTACCAGCTGTATCAGGATCCATCACATTAGGGAAAAAAAGATTGTGCCTCCCTGGGCTGTTTTTGAGTTTGCCATCCCCTCCATCACAAAGTCGTGGTCAAATGGCCCCCCCCAGACACCCCCCCCGGCAGCCATTCCAGTGTCCCATTACTTGGCTATTTCTCCCCATTTACTATAAATACTAATATGCACACTGTTTTATGCTTTACTTCTACAATGATTTGGATTTCATTTAAAACTTTTATTTTAAATTTTATAGCACAAAAACTCATAGACATCTGCTAAACAAAGCAATACAGTCTCGCAATGAAAACAGACTTGGCATTAAAACTTCTCTGTCCTTGAAACTCACACTCATTGAAACCCACATTCAAAGAAAATGCATCTGTCCAGTCGCAGATAAAGTTTACCTTTGGTCTGTTTTCAAATCATAGGCTCCTTGCAGACATATTTAGGACCATGCAAATATACATGTGTTCTTTGATTTCACCTTCCTAATTGTATTAAATTATATTCCTTGTATAATACAGCACACTTGTTACAGCGTGTTTTAAATTTGTTTTGAACATTTTTCCAGTAAAAAATGAAACAAAATGTATGAACCAATAATGACAAAACTGCCCAAATTAGAACATTTGCATCATAAATGTCTACTCAAACATCATCACAATAGACGAGTATCAGTAAATATGCACAACCTCTGCAGAAGTATGTTATCTAAATAATTCCACATTAAAGAGATCTGTAACTAATGAAGAGGTTGCTGCTAGCAAACAACTTTATTTCACTGTTTCATCCACAAATGAAGTGCCGGTTGCCCTTGAAGAACAAAGTGCCTATGTTTCATTAATAAAATGGTAATATTGCAATAGGGAATGGATGGCAAACTGGTAACTAGTTATCTCCTCCAAAGGAGGGCATTCTCAGAACTGCAACATCCACCCCGTCTTTAAAGTACAACACAATACAGTAATCTATCTACATATTGTGAGAGTAGAACCCACAACCTTCTGCATCAAATGCCAAGTATACTACCTGTTGTAACAATACAAACAGACTCAGCATAAGCAGCACTAAACTATTCTTCCCCTGAAGCTCTCAACTCCTTGTAAAATCCACTTGACACTCAACTACCTCTTTCAACTTTGCAACACAAGAAATCTGGAAAAAGCCAAAATTTATTGGGTATGGGATAAAGGCCCAAAACCAGGGACACATTTTAAACATTGCTTGTATAATCTTAGGAAGTTGCTAGAATAAAATGTTTTGTGTTACCATGCTTTCCTGGAAGATCGGAAGATTGAAACTTAAATGGCTATCATTATTTAGTGAATTCAGTTCTCACTGTTTGCCAGAAAACCACAGATTTCAAGACGAACAGACCAAAAGTATGAGCTAAACATTCTGTGAAAATCTGGATAGTTGAGAGCTATGGACTCAACTCCTTGAATCATAAACAAGTGGTGGAGGAGAATTCAGGCTCTTGCTCTTTGTACCCAAGGTACAGGGTTTGAACCTGAGTAACACTAACCACCAGGTATGCCTAACTGGGGCATTTTACACACATATTTGCAGCAATAACACACACACACACACACACACACACACACACACACACACACACACACACACACACACACACACACACACACACACACACACACACACACACACACAGTTATAACCTAAATTCCCTTACTTGAAGAAGCAAACATTGATTGGTGAAGCAATTAAATAGCAAATTTAAGCAGCAACAAATGTTACTTGGTAAAAAAGCAGAAGCAATAGTGTGAGCTGGCGGATAGAAAGAAGAAGCAGTAATTTCAAACAGCACAAGTGAACAGGACATCTGTGCATGCCCAACACATATCATGGGACTCAGTTCTTAAAGAAGAGTGCCCTTAGTTTTGTAACTAAATTTGACAGTCCCAAAAAGTGGCAGATTCCACATCTGCCCCCCCCCCCCCCCAATCCATGCCACTGCAGCCAGAATAATACACTGATATTATTAAGGGCTGACCAATGGCAGCAACAACATGAAATGTAAACTATGTCCTCATACAGCAAATAGAGCTAAACAGCATAAAATGTAGCAGAAGCAGTTTAAACTGTGGCAAGCCATGTTCTACAATCTGCATAGAAACAGCTCAAACAGTCACAGTACCAAGTAAAATTCACTTGTCCAAATAGTGATAAAAAATAAATATATGCCCTTAAATCAAAATAAAACATTTTAAAACAGCATAATAAACATTTACTTAGAGATTCCCTTGTCATAAATGAAAAAAATCTGTATAAAAATGCTAATAAAGTAACATGCAGTAAAACTGCGATGTAATGATAAAAATAGCTATAACAATGTTACATCAGAAGTAAATATAAAAATGAAGCAAAAAGTGAAAAATGCAATATTTGCCTATCAGAACTTCAAAATGAAGCAGAAAACAACAGAAACAAGAGGCACTATTAAATCAAGGCTGTACATGCACAGACAGTCCCTGGTGTTCAACTGACAACACAGGACTTCAGTTCCCAGTACAAGTCATAATTCACATTAGAAAAGTCCCATAACTGCTGAAAAGCAGTATTAAGTATTCAAACAACACAGTAGTAAGTTAGAATTCCCAGAAGAATTAACAGCAGTAGTAAACAGTAAGAATATTACAATACAAAATTAACAAGTGTATTTTTGGACATTACTCCTTAATCTCCTGCATTCACATCCAAATTTTTCCTACCACCACACACACACACACACACACACACACATATATATATATATATATATATATATATATATATATATATAGACAGATATATAGATATATAAAATAGAAGGAAATCAAAGCTATATAATAATAAAAGAAGAAGGAAAGTTCTTAAACAGAGCTTGTCTGAATCTAGAAGTTGTAATTCACCAATGCAGGCTGCTGAGGAGATTCAACTGTGTAAGTCCTACAGTTGGAGTAAAAGACTGGTCAACTGACTTCCTGTGTCAGGAGTTAGGCTTCCCCAGAAGATAGGGGCTTAGAAATCCCCTATCACAGAGAGTCAGAGGAGGGGATTCTGAGCTCTGGAAAGCTACCAGTTTGGGTTTGTGCAGGCAAAGAACCCATATGCCATGGAGGCAGCGTGAAAGATGAACATTCCAACTAATACTTCACCGCTTGCTGCAGATCCCCATCAATGTTCACCAAAGATCATAGACATTATTTTATCACCACTGAGAGATTACACATCAGACCAAATACCTTCTTGCTAGAGATTTCAACAACCCAAGCTTTAACTAACACATTTAGACCTCACAACATGGACATACTTTGTATTTTCTAAACATTTTTAAAGCCAATGTACTATAGCAAATTGTAAAACTACCCATTAGAGGGTTTAACATCCTCAATCTGGTCTTTACCAACTTATCTTCTATTTGTACCCTGCCCCACGTCTACACATCCCTGGTTAAAGACTGTCAAATAAGCCATTTTCTTTGTCAGGACTAGTGGTACCGCCCACCACCAAATGATACCATCTTCAAGGAATTCACCAGGATAAAGCTACTTCAGCTTGTAAAATACTTAAGTGAAATTCCCAACAATCCCGTGCAAACAGACCCAGCTGAGAGGGCTGCTGCATTCACATCCATTTTTTACTAGCATCGAAACAACTGCACAGAAAAGTCAGGACCTGTCCAACCTAAACATAACGGTAAATTGAGGAACAGACCTCTCTGGTAGAACTCCCATATTAATAAACTGTACAACAAAAGAAGGAAAATGAGATGTTATAAGAAACCCCCTTCCCCTTACATCAGGACCACACTGAAACTTAGGTGTACTATTACAAAATGTAAAGCAGAGAAAGAGCTTAAGGGTGCTACAGATACTAAAGGAAACTACAAATCTTTCTTCAGTTAAATCAGGAAATTAAGGAATAATGTTCAACAATAACTGAGCTTATCTATAATGACATTACATATTACAATCCCAAGGATATAGCCAATACATTAGCAGGAAAAAAATAATGCTAACTTTACCTCAGATACTCAACACTGTTACCCCCTAAATCCCTGAAAAATTAATCTCTGTCAAAGAGTAAACATAATACTTCTGTGGGACCAGACAACATACCAAGCAAGGCAAGTAAAACCTTACTGTCATTCAGACCAAATGACAAAAAAAGTGCACAGCTGAATGACATTTCATTCTCCAGGGTCAAGTGCAACATAAACAAGCACATACACAGAAACACACACAAGACATCCAAAGTCATAAAAGTTTCTTCAACCATGTGATACAGTGACCACGTTGCATTTTTGTCAGTGCCAAGTAAGCACTACCTACTTAAAAAATATCCACCGAATCTGGGCTGATGCCTGCGGAAACGTCACTGTGACCCCCAAACAGAGGGAAAATTCCAATACAGATCCAGGAAATTAAAAGCCCATCAGCCTCACCAGCTTTAAGCCATACAAGGTATCATAGCAGAACTCAGTTATGCAGAAAGACAACATAACTGATTTAGACCCCAATCCATGTGGTTTTAGGAAGGGAAGGTCTTGTCTCATGATCCTGGTAAGCTTCTTTGAAAAGATTACAGAGCCTGTGGACAGTGGTGGCTTTGATATGGCCAAGGCTTTGACTATCCCCCTTGCTAGTATTACTAAATAGTTTACATTAACTTAACGCAAACCTTTACATTATCTACTAGTTTGTTAACTGACTATCCAATAGATCCCTTGTTGTGAAACTCAACAGTACCACCTCTGAATGTAAAATTGTAATTACTGGAGTACCACAGGGATAAGTTCTGGGACCTCTCCTGTTTGGCATTTATTCTATAAACATCCAGTCCAATATTCCAAAATGTTGCTGACCAAGTTTGCTGGTGACTGCAAGTTAGACAATGTTATCCACTGATACTAAAGAGCTCCAGCAAAGGCTGCAACACAAACATACCTGATGCAATGAAAACGGTCTCAAGTTAAATGCAAAAATATACAATGTAGTAGCATTTGGCAAAAAAGCTATTCCAAACGTATTTATTATAAATGGTGGGTACTTATATGGTCAATTCTATCTCTCACTTGATCGGGTCTATATCAGAACATTAAACACTTAGGTTGTCGAACACCTAAACGTTGACACCTAAATGTCGAATGCTCAAAACCACGACTGGCCAATTACGCAAAGTTTTTCCCCATGAAAAAATTCGCTTAGCCAAAAAAAAAAAAAAAACATACTTTAAAACCCTAATCTGTGTCCCTCACACCCCCCTAACTAAATATACCAACGCCGAGATCGCTCTACATCGGGGAAAATGGCAAATCCCCGATGACTGTCAAGCAATTTTTTTTCCCAGGGAAAAAATTTGCGTAATTGGCTGGTCACGGTTTTGAGCCGTTTGATCTCCATGTTTCCACCATAGTCAGAAGACCCTTCTATATGACCCAGTGAATTCCCAAGGGAATATCTTCAAGATACAAAGAAGCCATGCTATCACTGTACTCCTCCCTTACCAGAAACATCACTGAATGCAATGCCCCCTTTGATATGTATAAATCAAAGCATATTACTCAACTAGAAAGGCCCAAAGATACCGTAATAAGAAAACTAAAGGCCTTAAATCATTCATCTGTCCCAAAAGATTTGCACAACTCACTATCCTTATACTCAGTAGCCTACAGGCTACTCTGAGTAGCCCGGTGACTTGAAAGATTCAATCCTATTTCACCTCTTGTTTCTTTGCAAATGCAGCAGCCCTAAAGACACCCACTCTAGAGACCTAAAATTTGCACCAATAAAAAAACAAGACTCACTGGACAGACAGGTTCCTAATGCAATATGTTCCCTGCTACAGAATAAGTTACCACTAAGGTCAAACAAAGTACTAGTTTGACTACCTTTAAAGCTAGTCTTGATGATTGGATAGACAGACAGACAACAATTTTCACCAGGACTGTTATGTACAACATGCTCAATATAAGAGGTAAGCACTATTAAATGCTTGGAAAGGAAGCCACAGACGTTTAAATGTGTCCACTTAAAGGTATACATGGCAAGGCATCTTATGATTCTTATGACTGCTTGCACAGTATTGTTCCTACATTCCTGTGTTTCTTAAACTCAGTGTATCCAGGCATAAGGAAGAGGATAAGTTCAGATGGAAAGGGTACAGATGAGTGAGCTAATGACATTACAGCAGAGAAAAAAAAAAATAGGTCAGACGGATACAGAAAGAACATAACAGTGAGCTCATTAAGAAATACTCTGTGGGAAAACTTGGTACTTTTCCATTAACGAGGCAACAACTGTAATCAGCATTTGGAATGTTTGCTCGCGGTCGCAAAGATCACACTGCTGCCACTGATGTTTATACAAAAAGTTATACTTCCCTTGCAGACAGTCACCGAATTTATTACTTATTTAAATAGCAATGTGTATGCATCCCAGCTCTTAAGCCCATTAAAGAAAAGGATGAATGTATTCATTTTTACATTTTGTTCACATTTCTTTTCAGCTGTGATACTGAAACACCAGTTTTGAGAACTGTTGACAAACATACAGTCTGCGACTGAATATTAAAGGAAATCAGCCATAGGTTTTCAGACTGAACCTTTCAGCAGTCTGTATTCCTTTTTCTTGATGCGCTAAACAAGAACTAAGAGCGATCTTTCATTTGTAACAGAAGGCAGCCAGTCAACATGTCAGTGGCCATAAATATGTAAACAGAAATATACGTTAGGAGTACAAATAGGTAAATCTTCTACGGTTACAGTTGTTTCGTCATTAGATGAAACCAGTATTTGACTTTCATTTCTACACGTTTTGGGAACAATTCTATGAAACAATACATCAGACTACAGGTTTCCTGTCTCAGAGAGGGTCGCAGCTGTTCACTTCTTTCCTCAACAAACAGAGCCAAAGCCAAAGTAATAATGGACCAACGCTCCCCATTATGGACAATTTTCAAATACTGAATTTACTAAGAAAGTCAAGAAAAAGTTGCATCAGTATGCATCTTCTATAGATTTTCAGAAGCGACAGTGAGGTTCTGTTGACGGGATAATGGAAAAGTACCAAAAACTCTAGCCATGTACTAGCACAGTACAGAGAACTGAGACGTCTCCTGATTAGGAAAGTGGTCTCAATAATGCAGAATGAATGGGCTTCTATGTGTTTAATGTAGTCCCTACAGAAAAATCTCTGCAATACAACCCAGAATAATCAGCACAACTAAGTGGCACAAAAAGCACCACTAGCCATTCTGATAAAACTCTCCTGAATGTCCCTATTAAAGCAACCTCATCTAAACAGTATTTTTTTTATTTAATTTATTTTATTTTATTTTATTTTACTCTGCATCGCCACTTTAGGCATAAAAGAGGGATTGGTAGGAAGCAAGACTGCCAAAACAGAAAACAATGTAAAGGAATTAAGAACAAAGAGCAAGAAGCTCTGAAATCCTCTTAGCACAAATGATAGCCACCTGCAGTACTCTTTCACAAGGCAAGAATTTTAGATAAACAGAACATGCAGTACCGTGAAATGTAATCCATAAGTCATGTACTTGCTGAAAAGTTACATTTCTCTGGCCTCTGTCCTGACCACTACACTACAGGTCCCCTAGACTGTTTGCACTGACACAACCCATTCTCAAACTTATATTTCTTATGTCCTGTGCAGTCACTGGAATTACTGGACAGAATCCCCAGCTGACTTAAGGTGGCCTAAGATAAACAAGACTTTCAAAATGTCTGCGTCAAAGGAGGCCCTAACCCTGGACAGGAAACTCAGGAGGCTGTAATGTTTACCAAAAAAACATAAGGATGACCAAGCAACTAATAAATTATAGGGAAATTCACTGAATGTGGCCTGAGCTCTTAATGAGTGCACTTTCTGTCATGTGGCCAAGGGTTGACCTGCAGAAGAATAACAATAAGATATGCAATACATCAGCAATTTCAACAAAATAATCTTTGAAATCTTACAACCTTTCCTGGCTGAGGTGAAGATCATAAGGAAATGCTCATCTTTTGTAAATGGTTTGTGTGGTCTAAATAGAAAGACAGTTTAATGTGCACATCCAGGTAATGAAGAAGGTATTCTCCTCTGCTGGAAAATTTTGCAAAGAAGACTGATTCAAGTTATTCTGCATTGCCACTTTAGGCATAAAAGAGGGATTGGTAGGAAGCAAGACTGTCAAAACAGAAAACAATGTAAAGGAATTAAGAACAAAGAGCAAGAAGCTCTGAAATCCTCTTAGCACAAATTATAGTCATCTGCAGTACTCTTTCACAAGGCAAGAATTTTAGATAAACAGAACATGCTGCTTCAAAGGGCGGTTTGGTTAGACTTTCCAGCACAAAATTCAAAAGAAGGGGCAAGTTTTGTCAGAGTAGGCTGGAATGAAAAATTCCATTGATAAGTCCTTACATGAAATGAAGAAATAGCCAAACGGACTTTTATTGATGAATAACCGACCCCTTTGTTAAAGAGTCCCATCAGAAAGGTCACTATACATACCAGAGAAACTGAAGTTAGCATAAAATTATTCTTTTGGGCCCAAATAGAAAAACTCTTCCATTTGCCTTTGTAAAGCTGTCTTGTTGAGGTCTTCTGGGAAGTTATGATTTGGCTGATAACAGTTTTTCTTGAGCATTTCTTGAAGTGGCAAAACCATGCAGTTAGATGAAGGGAGTGTATGTCCGGGTGAGGCTGACCAGGCAAGTGCATTTGCAGATATGGGTTGAGCAGTAGAGAAATCTTGAGATAAGGCCACCGAAAGGGGAACCATACCCGGACAGGCCAGAATGGGGGTATGAGAATGATCCATGCTTTGCACTCTTTAGTTTTCTGAAGGAGTCTGTGTATTAATAAACACCCACTCCTAACTTAACTCACTCCTCCGAAAATATTGCTACCTCTTTCAACAATCACTTCACACAAACCGTACTATCACTAGCTAGACAACACCCCCCCATAAACCCACACCACCAACTACAACAGTCTCCCCACTAGCTTCTCTTTCTCTCCTGCTCCTATCTCCAAAATAAAACAACTACTAACTAAACGTAAAACCACCAGATTAGCAGCAGACAACCTCCCAAGTGAATGCATTCAACTTGCAGCTGACGCTCTAGTCTACTCAGTATCACTCTTGATTAACAGATCTCTGTCAGAAAGTTATGTTCCCACACTATGGAAAGTCTCACACATAATTTCCCTACATAAAGGAGGCCCCTCCACAGATCTAACCAATTACCATCACGTAGCTATTCTCTCCAAAATACTAGAGAGAAGCATTCATTCTAAAGTCTCAGATCACCTCCTTGCTAACAACCTGCTCTCCAACACACAACACGGTTTCCGACCTAACCATAGCACCACCACCGCCTTACTCTCTTTCTCTAACACTATCCTACAAAATAAAAATGCAGGTTATCTCTCCTCAGCTACCTTCCTACACCTCTCTAAAGATTTCGACATGGTCCCACACAAACAACTCATCTCTCTTCTCAATAACTTATCCTTCTCTCAACCAGTCATCAACTGGTTTCAGAGTTACCTATCTGACTGCCAACAAGCAGTTGTTTGGCAAGACAACCTACCCCCCAACTACCAGTCTCCATAGGGATTCCCCAAGGGTCCATCCGGGGACCCCTACTCTTCTCTATTTTCACCAATAATCTAGCCTTAGCCACAACACATGGCACACTCATGCAATACACAGATGACTCAACCATCATCTGCACAGCCCACTCCCTACCCGAACTGCAAAAAGTCACACAGGAAGCATTTTCTTCTATTTAAACTTGGTTATCCGATGCCCAACTAATACTCAATCCAAACAAAACAAAATTACTAATCTTCCAACCCACCAAACTTACCCTAGACAGCTCTCACTTTAACATCACAGCAAAAGACATTACCACCATCCATCCTACAGAACACACCAAATTACTAGGAGTAGAAATAGACAATAAACTGAACTTTGACATTCACATTTCCATGACCATTAAAAAAGTGCACAAAAAACCAGGAGCATTATATAGAAATCAGCAACTACTTACCAAAGCAGCTAAAGTTTTGGTAGCAAATTCTCATCTTATCTCTACCCTACTCTACGCCACTCCAATATTTACTAACCTTAGACAATACGATCTAAATAAGCTTGAAATCTGCTACAACAAAATTGCCAAATTCGCCACAGGGGCTTTCTACCGTACTCACCACTGTCTCTCACTAGCAGAACTGGGCTGGCTAGAGCTCCTCCACCTCCTTCAATGATACCAACTCGCACTCGTCCACAAACTAATAAACCAACCACTAAAAGTCCCATCCCTCCAGAATCTACTCCAACCCTACATAACCACGAGACCACTAAGATCCAGCCACAAAAACCTCCTACAGGTCACAAGAGCCATTAACTCTGCTGGAGAAGCATTATTCTCCTGCACTATAGCCAAACTCTGGAACTCCCTCCTATTCTCAATTACCTCAGTAACTTCTTGACCCATTTCAAATCCTTACTAAAATCACACTTAAAAACTTGCCAGATATGCCCTTGCAACCCCCCCCCCCAATACCATCCACTCCACCCACCCACCCACTACCTCTCTCAGCCCCCTATCAACAAACTACACTTAGAAAGCTTGGCTACTCATGTTCCCAGCTACCTACCACATAATACTAACTTCTTGTAGCAACAACTGCTAATGGCTGTTATGTACCTCAAAAACAGATTGTGTCAATTGTTCACTGATGAATCTCAACTACATTTGTAACCATGTTTAGTATATGTCACCATATTTTAAAATTGTACTATGTTCTACAGCTGTTTTACATCTATGTTTTATTCTTGTCTTGCGTCCTTAGCTGGACTAATGTCTATATTTAAATGCTATGTTTTTTTAACTGTATAATGCAAATAATACTTAAATGTGGAGCTTTTCTCCCCGGGCTTCCACTGAAAACGGACCTGTGTCCAGTCGGACTCTCCCGGTCAATAAATGTAAATAAATAAATAAATAATAAAAGGCGGGAAGCATTCGGCAGGCCAGGTGCCAATTGTGAGAGACTGAGTCTCTTAGGGTCCCATTTGATGGACTAAGTTGAAGAAATGTGGGCACTTGGTGTTGTAAGGTGAAGCAAAAAAAAGATCACAATAACAATTTTCCCATCACTGAAAAATGCTGAAAACCACCTTATTGCTGTTGACAGACCATTCATGTGGCAGAAAAAGTTGTCTGCTCAATTTGTCCACTATCATGTTGAATGACACATTGCAGTGACACAACCCATTTCCATATTCTCGTCTGCTATCACGTTGAATGACACTTTGTATTGACACAACCCAGTCCCATACCCTTGACATCTATCACACTGAATGACACATTGCATTGACACAACCCATTCCCATACCCTCATCACTTCTCTGAAGAAGGAATAGGAAAGAGTTACTCCTTTGTTGTCTATGCACTATACCACTGCTAGGCTGACTGATACTATGTACACCGCACCCTGTGACAGCAAGTTCTGAAATGTCTGTAATGATAGGAAGACTGCCCTCATCTTGAGAACAATGACATGCAACAGGGCCTCTGCCCTTGTACCCTGGACTGTCCTGTCTTGATAATGCTCTCCCACCTCAGAATGGATGTATCCATGGTTATTATGGAGTTTGGCTGTGGTATTATAAAGGGTCCTCCTGATGAAAGATTTTGTGGATCTGTCCACCACCATAACGTCCTGCTGCAAGCTTTTGATATTCAGATGTTGTGATCCTATAGGTTGTAAGACCTGATCCCACTGATTCCAGAGTTTGTTGCAATATCTATCCACGTTGAGTAGGGTTATAAGGTACCATTTGAAATGAAGATGCTATGTGAAGAATTATATACTGCCTTCTGTTGGTTTCTTGCTGTTACTTTCATTTACATGCATGCATACCACAGATTATTTAACTATTTATTGTAATCAACTAGTCTTATTACTGTACTGTACTGAGTACAATAAATACACGAAGATAACTGTTTCAGTTAATACGCTTTACTATCACATTTTTCTTTTCAGATCTACAAGCATGTAACACAGATGGTCTCAGCTCTTCATGGCAAATACCCAAAGCTTGTTTATGCACAGTCATATTTATACCACTTTGTTCTTCTAATTTATGATTTGTCCTTGATTTAAGTTCAGTGGTCCAAGGAAACTCATCTATCTGAAACGTGGTGTTCCAGCACTATCTGATGTTCCAACTTTATCTTGCTTGATGTTACATCTCTTTACTTTGTTGATGTCCTTCCAGCTGCCATTTGCGCAGTTATTTTTCCAGACTTTGTTTTTCAAAAACATACTCCTTTACATGGATGCCAAAAAATCTAAACTATATATGCTTACCAGCACACTTACTATTTTTCTGCATTTTATACTACTTCTAAATTAACCCTTTATATTTCATATCATTCTTGCAGCTTTTATTCAAGCTAATAATCTATAGTTTAAAAAGACAGTGTATACTAAATACAACAGAGTATTCTTTCACTATGCACTCCAATATCTTGAGCATCATGGCAGCAGAGGATTGACTTTCTTTCAAAAGATACGTGACTTTTCACACTATACACTTAGATCCTCTCTTGGGGTAACCTTGCTAGTTGACTGAGAGTGTCCAAATAGCACCCTATGAAAATTTAATTTTGAGAGGGCTCTTGCTGAGATTCGGCCAAACTTGCCATGATTCCCAATGACAGACAGACAGATATGGAACAAGTACTGTCTTGCTAAGAGAAGCTGCTCCATAGTTTAGGCTACTAGGAGCCAATTGTTCAGATATGAGCATGGGAAATTCTGTACCCCCAAAAGACACACACGAGTCGCAACTGGGGACATGCATTTGGCAAGCACCCAGAGACCTATGGTGAGTTCAAAAGGCAATGCCTGAAACTAATAATGACTGGTTCCACCGTTGAAGTGGAGGAATCTTCTTGATGCCTTTGCTATCTTTATATGCAGGAGGCATCTTAAAGATCCAGGGAACACATCCAGTCCTTGGTTTGACGACATGGATTCCTCCTTATCAAATCTGTTTAGCTGGCTTAAGTCAGCAATCAACCTAAGGACCTTTGTTTTTTTGGGCACTAAAAAGGATCAGGAGTAAAAACTGGATCCTCTCTGGCCTGGTGGGAACTCCTGGATGCTTCTTTTCTGAAGCTAGCTGTCCACCACCTTTAAGACTGGTTCCCTTTTTGGGTGGAACAGCGGGGCAAGGGAAGACAGCTTTCTGGGCACTTCCAAAAAAGGGAATACAGTAGCATCTGGATATGATGTTCCTTACTCTCTAGTCTGTTGTGATGGCCAGCCATGCCAGAAAGTGTAAGGAAAGACAGACCCTGACTACCTCCAGAGTGGGACAGTCAGACAGCCTTACAGGATTCATAGTGGTGAAATCCTCAAAAGGATTCCATTGAACCTTGATGATTGGGACTACCTCTGTCTCTTGGACAGTGGATAGACTGGATGTCTCCTCTGCCCTGGAAGTTCCTGCTTTGCTGTTGTCTATGCTGGGGCTGTTAGGATTTCTGAAAACATAAATTCTTAGCCCCTTTTTGGTTTCAATGGAACATTATTTGAGGGGTTACAGTCTTCACCCAAACAGCTATGATCTTTTTTCCCTCCTGCTAACAATGCAACAGCTTCTCTTTAATCTGTTACACGAACAAGGTGAAGCCATCAAAAGTGGCATTGACAGACACCACCTTAAAGTGGTCTGTGAAATCCATAAGGCATAACCAGGCTTGTCTTCTCACTGCTAAGCCTGGAAGTGCTACCCTGGCTACTCCATCCATAGCAGTGTGGATTAGATGTATGTCCAGTAACAGTCACCATTTAGGATTCCAACTGAGACTGCAGTTCACCAGCTGGCAGCTGTTTTTTTTTCTGCTATATCCCTCTCACATTTAACTATGTGGCACCATGTAGTTCAGGATTTTAGGAGAGAACATACTTGGCACAATCTGCTTCCCTAAGCCTATCCATTATCATGAACTCTTTTTTTTTTTTTTGTGGATAAATATCTTGAGCATCCTCTGGGTTATCTGTCTTTAAGCCCACATTCACCACTACTGAGTCCATAACAGGTCCCTTACTCCAAAGCTGTCTTTGAAGGTGCACGGCACTCTGTTTTTTTTTTTTTTTTTTTTTTGGAGGGGGGGGGGCTTGACCATGTCGGGTTCCTTCCAAGCCTTGCAGCAAAACACATCTACCAATTTGTCTGGCAGGGCCATTATCCAAGCCACAGGGGTAGATAACTTATAGACCTTCTGTAAGATCTGTTTCTCCCTCTTGTAAGATCTCTTCCTCTGGGGATGTGAAGTAATTGGACCAGGATCTCCTCTGTCTCATCATTTCCAAGATGTTGTTAAAGGATGAGTCCTCTGGAGGGATTTCAAGGGAGATCTCCCTTTCATTGAAATGTGTATCTAAGGATGGGAAGTCAAAAGGGCAGTCAAGGTGCTTCCACTTACACTTCCTCTTCTTTGGGGGGGATAGGAGGAGAGTCACATGAACTCTCCTAGGAAGAGAGTACCCTGGATCATGAGAGTCTAGGCATAGGTGTGGTATTATAAAGGGTCCTCCTGATGAAAGATTTTGTGGATCTGTCCACCACCATAACGTCCTGCTGCAAGCTTTTGATATTCAGATGTTGTGATACTATAGGTTGTAAGACCTGATCCCACTGATTCCAGAGTTTGTTGCAATATCTATCCACATGTTGAGTAGGGTTATAAGGTACCATTTGAAATGAAGATGTCCCAGGAGAGTCAGGATGATGAATAGTCAAAGGACCCACCTTCAGAGGTATCTCAGGGCAGAATCAGGAGCCCTCTTACTAGTCCTTGCATAGATATGTGTTCCATTCTCTTCTGCACCATCAAAACCACCATGATACACAAGGTTTGAATTGACGGGACCAGCAAGGTCAAATATGGCACTTATAAGCTAACGCCATCTCCGATTATCAGCACTATAGACTCTGATGCTAAAGCTAAGACAGGAACCTTCAGCACAGAAATTTTAAATGTCGAGAGCTCTCTGACTCTGAGAACAGTAGCAAGAAAGTCAAAACTGAGTTTGGTGTCAAAACCACACAAATACCAAGCATCTGATACCCAGTGACACTTGGCATCAACATGATCAGAGTAGAGGAAATCACCAGTGCAGTGGGCACTGGCATGTAAAAATCAGTATCAGTCTATACCATAAGACTGCACCAGATCCAACACTACTAGTGCCAAGACAGGACCCAGAGAAAGAATGCATTTCAGGGCTAGACATGAAACTTCTTGGACCGCTGTGGGTAATGTGATTAAGAGGGCACCATACCAAGGCTGTGTCTTGACATAGTCTGACACCATCTGCTACCAGTCTAATGGTATATGGCTTCAGAAGGACCTGTATGAACAGAAAGAAGATACTGAGGATGGCCTGGAAACCATCAATCTAAATAATTTCTGCACAAACAAAAAGCTGCCTGTCCTCCTCCTTGATGCCAAAATCATGGCATCAGTAGATTCAAGACAAGGAGGATATGATGATTTGGTTGGAGAGACTGTCAGAGACGTTTTAAGCTTAGTAGAGGATGAAGCAACCATGGAGGCCTTGGGGGGGGGGGTCTCCAGAACAAGGAAATTCTTGTCCTCCATTCATCTCTTCTCCTTTAATTTCTCTAGTCTAGGAGCCCAGGGGGACACCTCAACCTTACTCTGTGAGGTGGAGAGCTCTGATGGTGATGTATAGACATGCAGAAGACCTTTCCTGTCTAGTTTGCTTTTCCTATCTGTAAGAGTGCTGGAACTAAAGTTTTGACAAATGGACCAAAGTGAGAAACTCCAAGACTAACACAGAACTCTTCTGGGTACTGTACATGTACTCTCATGCTTTATTTTCATGTTACATCTTGCAAAAAGAATATTTGTATAAGAACTTAGCATAACCTTAGATGTCCTTCTCTTCCATGTTGCAGTATTCATAAGAGTAGGGAGTTGCTGCCAGTGGCACCACATTCTGGCCAGTATACCAAAGTCTTTGCTTCAGGAGGGTACGTGTGACATCCCTTTTCAGGGCCATAAACCGACATAGGGTATAAAGGTAACGTCTGTACGCACTCTCCTCAGAATGAACTGCCACATATACTAGTACTCCTGTGGGTAGAAGGGTCCCAAGGGAGCCCTTAGAATTACATGTAGGCTAGAGCCAGGGTAGCAGGAAGTTTGTGTTTAGTGGAGAACTGGGGGATAGAAGGATTATGTCCCCACAAATCAGCATGGTATGTAATCTGGTAAGGTACAGGGGTAGGTGGGGGGGGGCTGAACACTGCAACATGGAAGAGAAGGACATCTAAGGTTATGGTAAGTTCTTACACAACTATTCTATGTCCTTCTATTCATATGTTGCAGTATTCATAACAGTAGGGAGAGTACCAGAGCTTTCAGGTATGGTTATAGGTAGAGGATTGGGTTCCCTGGTCAATGAGTCGTTGGAGGATGGACCTGGCAAATCCTGCCCTAGCTCTAGAGACTAGGTCCAGTTTGTAATGTTTGGTAAATGTGTGGACAGAAGTCCAAGTTGCAACTTCCAGGATGGAAACATAGCTAATTCCTTTTGAAAAAGGCAGCTGAGGAAGCAGCTGCCCTGGTGGAGTAAGGTTTGACTTGTCCGTGCAGGGATTTTCCATGGTACGAGTAGCATAAGGCAATGGATTTTGAAATCCATGAAGAGATGGTTTGCTTGGTGACTGCCTTCCCTAGAGCTCTCGGGTGGAAAAAGATGAAAAGTTGACTGATTTTCTGATAGGTTTTGTTTTGTCTAGGTAATAGCTCAGTTGTCTGTGGACATCCAAGGAATGGAGAGTCCTTTCTGAGGAGTTTTGTGGTTGAGGGTAGAAAATCGATAGGCTAATGGTCTGGTTTAGTGAAAGTTCATTAATCACCTTAAGCATGAAGGAAGGGTTGGTTCTGAAAACAACTCTGTCCTTGTGGAAAACAAGGCAGTGTGAGGTAACCATCACAACTTGTATCTCCAAGACCCTTCTGATAGATGTAAGGGCCACTAGTAGCACTGTTTTTAGTGTGCATAGCTTCAGGGATACTGAATGGGCTGGTTCAAAGGGTGGCAATGTAAGTTTTTCTAGTACGAAGTTCAGGTCCCAAGGGGGTGGTATAGGTTTCCTGGAAGGCCTGATGTGAAGAACCCCTCTGAGGAAAAGTTTGACCTCTACTCTGGAAGCCAGAGGAGGGGAGATAGGCAGACAGGAAGAGATGGCAGATAAATGCACTTTGACTGATGAGTATGTTAGTCCTGAGTGAAGTAGCTCACACAAGTAGGACAGGACCATAGGTATAGAGGTAGTCAGAGGGTCCTGTTTTTTTTCGTTGACACCAGTGGGAGAATCTGTTCCATTTGGATACATAGTTTCTCCTGGTACTAGGTTTTCTGGCCTCCTGCAGAACATTGAGTACGTTATCTGAGTATAGGTGTCTGTAGGGGATCAAAACCCTATCACCCATAAGGTTAATTTCAGATTGTTCACCTGAGGGTGTAGTAGGGATCTCCTGTCCTGTGTGAGCAAGTCTATTCAGTGGGGTAACCTGTGGTGATTGCCCTTGGCTAGTAGGAGTAGGAGGAGAAACCAATGCTGTCTTGGCCAAAAGGGGGTCACCAGTAGGATTTTTGGGTTGCCCTTCTGTATTTTCAGAAGGACGTTCTGAATTAAGGTGAAGGAGGGGGAAGCATGGAGGTACATTCCCTCCCAAGAGAAGGAGAAGGCGTCTACTTTCCATGCTTGTGGATGCGGATTCCTTGCGCAGAATTTGGGCATCTGTCTGTTCTGGGCGGAGGCAAAAAGATCTGCTTGTGGAATACCCCACTTGTGGATTATGTCCAGAAATACTTCCCTATGAAGTATCCATTCATGACTTGGAGCTGAAGTTCTGCTCAGGAAGTCTGCCATGACATTCTCTGTTGAAGGGATATTAACAGCTACCAGATGAATGTGGAGAGATACTGCTAGGTTCCAGATCTGGATTGCTAGGCTGCACAGAGGGTAGGACTTTGTTCCCTCCTGCTTGTTCATGTACCACAGGACCGTCATATTGTCTGTGATTACTTTCAGGGTTCCTGGTTGGAGGGCTGATTTGAAGGGTAATAGGGCCAAGTGTAAAACCCTCATTTATTTAATGTTGATATGGTCCTTTTGTCTTGGATTGGGGCAAGTGCCTTGCACCAAGAGTTGTTTTTTGTTTGAAAGTAGCACTGCCCCCCACCCCAGTTCAGAAGCATCTGTGTAGACCTGTTGGAGGGGTATAGGAACCTGAAGGTGGGTCCCTTGGTTGAGGTGGAGAGCTAATATCCACCACTGGAGTTCCTTCTTAAAACACTGAAGTAAGTGGGGGGTGTCCAGGGTTTGGGAGTGTTGGCTCCATACGTTTTTCAGGACCCAATGGATTTTCTGCATGTGGAGTTTTGCCAGGGATAACATGGGTATGAGTGATGCCATTTAAAATTTCTCGAGCTGGCAAGGAAGTGTGTGAGAGAAGTTTTTGGAAGTATAGACAAAGTTATACGATTCTGTGATCTGGAATGAAGGCTTTCATTTTACCTGTTCTGTTCCTGCACCCCAGGAAAACCAGGTCTTGGGAGGGGATCAGATGAGACTTTTCGTGGTTTATGGTGAACCCTAGCTGAGACAGGGTGGAGATTACCTGTTGCAGGTGAGGTAGGAGGACTGGGCGGTCTTGATGAAGAATTAGCAGGTCGTCCAGGTAAGGCTATATCTGAATACCCTGAGTCCTGCAGTGGGCGATGACGGGAGCCAGGCACTTTGTGAAGACTCGGGGAGCAGTAGAGAGTCCAAAGGTCAAGGCAGAAAATTGCAAATGGCAAGAGTCTATTGCAAATCTGAGGTATTTCCTGTAGTCTAGGTGAACAGGGATGTGTAGGTAGGCATCCTTCAAATCCAGGGCTACCATGAAAGCCTGAGTTGGAATGAGTGGTAAGAGCAGGGTTAAGGTAATCATTTTGAAACTGGGAACTTTGAGAAAGAGGTTTAGAAAGGATAAGTCTATGATTGGTCTCCATGAGCCATCCTTCTTTAGTAACAGAAATATTCTGGAATAAAAGCCTAAGTTTCTTTGATGGCATAGTACCTGTTCTATGGTACCTTGATCTAGAAGTTGTTGAATGGTAGGTTTGAAAAGGTGGGTTTGGCTTGCAGGTGGTTGAGAGATACCACAAAAGGGAGGTTGCATCCACAAAGATCCAGCAACAAAAATCACTTGCAGATCACTAAAGCCAGTAACTCTGCTGGTGAAGCACTATTCTCTTGCGCCATAGCCAAATTATGGAACTCACTCCACCCACAATTACCTCCATACCATCATGCACCCACTTCAAAATTTTAGTAAAAGTGCACCTAAAAACATGCTGGCTATGCCCTTGCAACTCCCACTCTAATATCATCCACCCCATCCAATCACTACCTTTCTTTCCACTCCACTAACTACCTTGATTATAGCAAGCTCAGATGCTCATAAGCCTAGTACTTATTATACAGCAGGAACTTCTCATTGTAACATTTGTTAATGTCTGTTATGTACTTCACAGATAAAGATTCTAGTTGTCTACTGATGTACTATGTTCTTCATCTGTAAATATGTTGTAAGTAATTGCCATGTTAAATTGTTAATCGCTACGTAATCCAATGTAACTACTGTCTATTTTACTATGGAGCTTTTCCCCCCGGGCCTCCGCTGAAAATGGACCTACGTCCAGTCGGACACTCCCGGTCAACAAATTTAAATAAATAAATAAATAAAATAAATAAAGTCATGACATAGCCTGAGTGAATGATAAGAGTACCCATTGTTCTGATGTGATCATCTGCCAGGAGGGAAGGGAGAGGGTAAGATGGAGGGGAAAGTGGGGTGTTTTGGTGTCAGTGTGGGTAGTCACAAAGGAGGTGGTCTGGAGTGGTCAGACTGGCCTCGAAACGGCGTAGTGGATGAACTGGTTGGAAATCCAGGAGTAGAGTTTTTTCTTGCTTGTCTGCGTACCTTAGACTGTGGAGCAGAGTGAGATGACTGCCTTCTGACAAAGGAAGGTTTTTGTGGGTAATTCCGGTGGTATACTGGAATAGGAGACAACAGTAGGTGTTTAAGGTTTTGCAGTTCTTTACCCTTTTCTTGAAGGGATTTTAGGAGTTCTGCTGAGGCTTGTCCAAACAGAGCTTTGTTATCTAGGGGTGCATCCAATAATTTTGTTTGCACATCCATGGGTAGGGGCTGTAGTCTCACCCAAGAGTATCGCCTCAAGACTGATCCAGATGCAGCAGACTTAGATGAGGCTTCCACAGCATCATAACTGCACTTTATCAAGTGCCTAGTTATTTGGGATGCAGTGGAGAGGAGGATACTTATTTATGCTTTAATGGGAGAATCTGGAGCCTCAGAGAGTAATGAGGAGACCTTGGTAATGGTATCCAGGACATATCTAGCCATATGTGTCTGGTAGTTGAGAGCTCCAATAGTCAGAGTTGAAGAAGCATAAACTTTCTTTCCTATTCTGGCCATGAATTTACTATCTTTGTCTGTGGGATAAAGAGCAGTCGAAGGTAGTTGCCTAGATGATTTGTCAGCAAAGACACCAGTAACTGCTGGGTCTGCTGGTGGGTTCCTAAAGAGGCATTGGGTATCCTGAGGGACCTTGTAGAATTGGTCCAGTCATTTGGAAGCTGGTGGGTGAGAGTCAAGGGACAGAGAAGTAGTCAAGAAGGCATCCTGGAAGGCAGGTAGCAAGGGGGCCACTGCTGAAGGAGAAGGTTGCTCCATCTGTAAAACATCGAAGTACCTTTTCTTGGTGTCAGATACTTCAGATGCCTGCCATTTAAAATGCTCCTTCATAATGGAGACTGTGTCTCCAAAGGTGATTTCTTCCCCTGGAGACTCAGGAGTAATGGAGTCTTCCTCCTCTGGGATGATGAAATCCTTTAGGGATTCTATCTGAGATTCATATGAGACAGATTCATCTGAAGAGGAGTACTCTTCCTCTGATACCTGTAAAGTAGGCGAGGTGAGAGGCTGGTGGGGCCTGTTGTGTCTGTAAGGCCTGAAAGGCCTTAAAAAGACTTTGAGGAAAAAATTTCCCAACCAGGAACTGGTTGGGTTTCAGGGTGTTTAAATTTGTGATTTTTCTTTAAGGGAGTAACTGGTGGGGAGAGAATCAGAGCAGACGTCTGCCTGGGTGGAACTGAAGAAGCAAGGTCCTCCGAAAGACTGAGCCGTGGTTACCCTCCACCATCAAGACCTGATGGCTGAGCAGCCTCAGCGGACGTACTATAAGTTTCCACCACCTCAGCTTCCATTGAGGTTCCTAGGCCTGGCTTGGAAAACAGATGTCTGGGAAGATGCTGGGCTTTCATCAGCCTCAAGAACCTTTTTGGATGCCTGAGGTGCAGGGTGGGATTCCGGCCTAACTTTCTTGGCCTCCTTCCTTGGCGGCTCTTCGGATGGGCCTACTTCCCCCTTCCATACCGAGCGCAAGACATCTGAGTCTCTGATTTTCTAGATACAATTTAAGTGCAGTAAGACGGCTACGAAGGGTTTTCGGTACAAATGATTTGCAAATATGGCTGTGGGCCTCGCCTAAGCAAAACACGCACTTCTCATGCATGTCCTTGTGAGGATTTTGTCTCCCACAAGCGCATTTCCCCTTTCTAACTGACATGTAAGACTTAGCAATAATCAAATGTAATGAAAAAAACCCAACAGGCCACTTATCTGTATCGGCAGGAGAACGGTCGCCTGGTCTGGAGACTTTTAATGGACTTCGGAAAATGCAATCTGGTTTCGGAACTGGGGAACAGGAGTCCAGTGTTCACCACAGCAGGAGTGCGTGCAGACGTCACCTTTCAACGCCGGTTTATGGCCCTGACAAGGGATGTCACACGTACCCTCCTGAAGCAATGACTTTGGTATACTGGCTGGAAGGTGGTGCTGCAGGCAGCAACCCCCTATTGTTATGAATACTGCAACATGTGAATAGAAGGGCATCGTATCTTCACAAGTTATTAATATTCTAACAACATTACCCAAAGGTAAGTTACCAACATGTTTTCTTAGTAGATTAACTGTGATATCTTATATGTGTATTCAACTGTGCCTCTTACATTGTATTGTAATCATTGTTGTTGCTAATGTGAGTTTTTACCTTGCTTATTCAACTGTGACTGTGACTCTTCTATTGTATGTACTTGTTGATGTAGAGCTTTCCTCCTCAGGCCTTCAGGGAAAATGGTCATTCCCATGAATAAGGAATATATCCAGTACCTTATGGGAGTGACAGCCAATTAGAGAAGCCATCATTTGGGCAATCTTAAGGGTTACTTGTGCCCTCTCTGATATCCTGACAACTCATGCCACTTCTATTAAGTTCTAAATCTTCCTCTGCTGGAGATGTGCAGACCCACATCACTGCAGGGACTGCCTGCATTTTTCTATCATGTGCATGCATGCATCTATGCATGGAAGGGCAGGGGCTGCCATCAGTGGACTGGGTAACCACAGTGCACATTCTTACCAGAACTGGCACCTCTGCTTACATCCTTTGCTCCCCTGCTGTAGCACTAGAGTGGCAGCAGAGTAGAACAGTTACCACCACAGCCTCCTCCTCAGGACACTGAGCCACAGCCACTCAATTCCCAACCTCCCCTGCTAAGTTCTTCCAGCATTCAACTAAACAAACTCGGGTCATCTGGGCCATAGTCTAGGCTTTATTGCTCCTTGCCAAAGAGTGGGCTAAGTATCATTGGAGTGATTAATACTGATTTGCCCACAATGCAAGTACTATACAAGGAAGTTATTTAGAAAAATGTTGTAGTTTTGTTTTTAAATAAATCCTTGTATAACTCGTTCATTTTTTAGCAGTGTTTTATCACAGACCCTGAGAAGCTACTGGAATGTGTGCGCACACAATACTGTCAGTATCACATCATTGTTTCGTTACAGGAGTGCAGTTTTCTCAGCTATCTTAACTACATCGGTACTTCAGCTGCACATGCCATTTTATGTCAGTGAAAATGTGGTATGCATTTGTCTGAGGGAGAGGGGAATACTGAAAACTAAGAAACAAGTAAGGAATTTTGGTTTACAAATTTGCCTATAACTATGTAGTAATGTGAAATCTGCAACACCTTAAAGAAGGTTACAATATTATGAACTTAAGTCACTCCTTCCTCCTAGAAATGCTTTGTTGTATAACAACATAGTTATTTCCTCAGCATATTGGAGAAAGTATATATTTTTCCTTATTAGAATATCCCCAAACCCCATTAGACAACTAATCTTCTTTAAATACCTATTTATTTAACCATGCATGAAAATAAGATGAGTAAAAGCATTCAAAAATCTCTGCTACTAGCAAAGAAAGTGCAACTGTGTAAGCTGAACTTAACAGTACATGCTCAAATGATCACTGCTACAGTATCCGTAGCTATATAAGTAATGTCCTGCCAAGGATATAACAGCCTGCCAGTTTTCAGAGGTTCAGGGTACTTTCCTTGCACCCCAACTGTCAAGCAGCTTGAGCCTAAGCTCACTAAAAGACAAGTTTGGGCACAATGCACCAGAGATTTTCTGCCAGCAGACAGTGGGAGGTTGAACCCCGAAAGGACAAGTTTAGGAATAATAAAAAATAAATGTCCGCATCCTGGCATAAAAAACACACCAAAAACCATGGGGGATGGAGGGAGGGAGCAGCTACTGCAGCAGTGATTATTTGAACATCTACTCTTATGGTAAGTTCAGCTTACACAACTGTACTATGTTCTTCATATTGTACACTGCTGCAATAGCCTTAGCTATATGTGTAGATTACCACAGCTAACTATATTTGGGAGGTGGAAGGAGAAAGATTCATGAGCTCCTGGAAAATGGTCCTAGCAAAGTATGATTATTTATTTATGTGGCATTTGTGTACTGGGAATAAAGGCCATGAAATATGATAAATGATTACATTGGTGAAGGCATAGGATTGTATGAGTACAAAAGGGTATGCTGTGATAGAGGGGAAAGTAGGAATACATGTGGAAAAGGTATGCGTGTAAACTCAGGGGAGTATGTTTAGTGGAAAGGAGGGTAGGGTAAGTTAGTAGTGGGGACAGACAGAGTAGTGGTAGAAAAACGTATAAGAGTACCTCAGCGTGGGCTCATACAGCAGCAAATCCAAGCTTTTTGAAGTATTCTTTTATAGAGGTTTTGAAGGAGTGAAAGCAGCAGTTTTGATATTTAAAGGAAGGGAGTTCCATAGATTTGCCATAGATCAAGAGTAAAGGCTTAGGCCTGGGGTATTGCTAGGTTTATAAGTTGTGAGGAGAGGTTTATCTTCAGATCTGAGATGCTTATTTGGGATACAAAAGTTGACTAATGGGCTTACAGCAGGACAAGCTAATGGGTTGTGGGTGATTTTGTACACCGTAGTAAGCTGTACGTACTGGAGGTGGAATTTAAGCTTATCTTAGGGAATGTAGGGCTTTACAGTGATGAATTAGAGGGGTTGCATTTATGGCAATTTTGCTATAGCAGCTTTCTAAGAGGAGGAGTGTTTTTTTTTTTGGTTCAGTAATAGTTCAGCATTGGAAAGCCACATTTCTATGGAAGAGAAGGCTTTTTATGTTATATGTTGCAGGTGAGTTAATGTGCCTGACATGCAGATGATTGTGGAGTCATCTGCATATTGGATTAGAGTGCCTTCACAGGAGGATGTATGTAAGTTACTGACATTAAAAGTAATGGGCTAAGGATGGATCCTTGTGGTACACCTGTGGGGGTGATGCGATACAGGGAGATAGAGCCCTGCCATTTTACTGCTTGCTGCCTGTCAGCTAGGTGGCTAGAAAACCAATGAAATGAGGAGGAGGGCAGACCAATGCTGGAAAGTTCTTTAAGAAGTTTGGGGTGAGACACCATGTCAAATGCTTTTGACAAATCTAGAAATAGTGCGGATACTAGTTTGCCAGTGTCATGGGCTTTGCTGACAGTGTCCACGAAAGATAATAAGGGTGTTGAGGTACTCTGTGTAGGTCTAAAGTCATGTTGAGTGTGGGAATGTAGACTGTTGTGTGTAAGATGGTGAAGATGTAAGTGCATACACTTTTCTAGAATCTCAGAGAGGGGGACAAGATTGCAATACGACAACATTTTGTGATGCTGTGGAATTGCCTCCCTTATGTAAAGGGATAATGTGTGATCTTTTCTATATGTTATTGACATGTGATTCAGCTATGGCTCTATTAGGAAGCAAACAGTGAATGCTATTGCCTCTGTGGTGAGCTTTAGGCATTCTGGTGGAATGTTGTTTGCTGAGGTTGAGCAAGGTTTCAGTTTTTGGTTTAGCATTTGGTTATGAGTGAGGGGTTGGTTGTGTGTGTATGTGTAATGTGTGGGGTGTGTAGAGGGTAGTATTGAGGATATTAGTAGAAGTAGGGAGTTGGGGTGACATTTAGGTTGGATATGGACTCTATAAAGTATGTCTTGAATTTGGTGGCTGTATGAAGAGGTGATATATTGGGGTATGAATTGGGATTATTTTTATTTCCTGGGTTGAGTAGTGATGTTACAGAGGACCAGAATTTCCTCTTGGGCTGTTTTTGTGGTCATCTTGAATGTAGGAATAGTATGATTTTTTTTTAATCATGCAATGTTTGTCTTTTTGTTTGACTGTGGAGTTGTCTTATAGTATAACTGAAGATTTATGTTGTTTTTATTCTTTAGCAAGGCAATCCAAGCTTTGTCCCTGTATTTTATTAGAATTTTAAGATTTGGAGATACATGGGGCATGGTTATTTTTTATTCTTTTCATTCGCCGAGGGGCTAGGGAGTTAAGAATGTTTAGGAAGTGCTGCTGAAATGTTCAACTGCATCATTAAGAGGACGTCTTTTTAGGATGGACCAGTCTATATTTTTTACAGATTCATTAAATGGATCTTTGCTGAATTTTTGTAGGTTGCGTATAGTTTTGAACTTAGGTTCATAGGTAGGTACTAAGCTATCGGCCCAAGGGCCTAAGTAAGCCTAGCCAACAAGGTTCCCTGGCTTACACCACCCACAAAAGTTAAATTCCTGTGCCCCTGTCGAGCAGAGCCACAGAAGTGATCCCTGGGGTGTATTTCCTATTTTCCATTCACTCATCAAGATTTTTCTTGAAGACTGCTAATGAGGAACTTTGCTTGACATAGATGGGTAGCTTGTTCCAGAGTATACAAAGTCTCTGGGACAGGAATCTGTCCTTCCAGCATGTCCTGTTTATTGTGGTGACAAGGTTTAGGTCCCTAGAGCATGTAGCTCGGAGGGATTGGTATTTCTTAAGGTGTAGCATGTCCAACAGCTCTGGGTTTAAAATAGCTTTATATGTTAGGTAGAGATCTCCTCAGAGTAGGCGATATGCTACAGAGTAAAGCTGGAGTTTTTTGAGACGGTCAGTGTAGGGCATCTGTTTGAGATCAGTAATCCTCTTTGTGAGGTACTTCTGTGGCCTTTCCAGCTGCTGCAGATGTCTTGTGAGGTACATTCCAAAAGGGGCGTTGTACTCTATAATGGGTCTAATGAGTGCCGAGTAGAGGGGAACAATGACCTCTTTTTTCCTGGATAAGAACCCTTTTGTGATGAGGTGTGCCACATAGAAGGATTTCCTGACTACTGTGGCGATGTGATTATCAAAGGACAGACTACTGTCCACCTAGGTCCCAAGGTCTCTTATCACACATTCGGCATTAAGTAGACTGCCATTTATGTGGTAGTTCATGGGTACAGAGTTTTTACCAAAGGGGATGGCAATGCACTTTTTGGCACTGAGCTTGAGGCCATGCCTCTGACACCAGGCATCTGTCTCAGTGAGGCCCTACTGTAGGATGTCCACATCATTTGGGGACTCGACTATGGCTCCTAGTTTGCAGTCATCTGCGAACGTCATTAGCCAGAGGCCTTCTGTGTTAGCCTGTACTTCAGGGAAGTAGACACCAAACAGGAGAGGTCCCATGACTGGACCCTGTGGTATTCCACTTGTCACTGGTTGGAAGCCAAATTTGGAGTCTGCAACTTTTACAGTGTGGGTTCTGTCAGTGAGCTAGTTGGCAACCTATTGTGACGTAGGGATTTATACCTAGTTTAGTGAGTTTAGCTATAATTCCAGAATGCGGGATGGTGTCAAAAGCCTTGGCGAGGTCAAGATAAGCTGTGTGAACCACCTTACCCTCGTCTACAGCTTTGGTGACTGCCTCAAAGAAGTCGATCAGGTTCAGAAGGCATGATCTGCCTTTCACAAACCCGAACTGGGTGGGGTCAAGAGTTTGGAGGTTACCAATGTCTTTGTTTATGAGTTCCATGATGATACGTTCCATGGCCTTGCAGACCAGGCTCGTCAGGTTAACAGGGCGATAGCTCCCAGGATCAGTGGTGGCTCCCCCTTTTGTGAAGTGAGATAACTGTTGCTGTGCGCCATTCAGTGGGCACAAAGCCTGACATTAGACTAAGACTGAACATGGTGCTTAGGTGGGGAGCCAGTTCGTTCTGAAGTTCATGTAAAATGCAGCCTGGGATGTTGTCCGGTCCCATGGATGCTGTGTTTTTGGTTTCAGAGAGTGCAGCTTTTACCTGCATAGATGTGATTACAGGGACTCTGCATTCTTCCTGTATAGATATGGGCCCTTTAGGGGGTGAAAGGGGGGTAAAGTGAGCACTGAACCTATCTGCCAGGATGTTGGCAATATCAGTTGTTTCTGTAATTTTCTTGCCGTTGTGCTGTAACTCAGAGCAGAGCTGGGTGTTGCCATTGAGATTCTTGACTTAGCTATAGAATGCTTTGTGGTTGCCCTTAGAATCAGTGGTGATTTTGTTTTTGTAGCTAGCTTTGGAGGATCTTATAAGGGATCTCAGCTTCTTACTGAGGCTGACCAGGCAGCTCCTCCACTTAAGTTTCTTCCTTCTGTTGTAGAGTTTGTTTACGGCAGGGGACCATCAGATTGGCTTCCTTTTTTTGGAGGATAGCGTCTTGGTTCTGTTTGGGACAGCACGAGCCATGCACTCGTGTAAGTCCTATAGAGTGCATTTGTGTAGGATTCAGCAGTCGTAACTGTACTGTCCAGCTGCATGGGTTTCATGAAGTTTACTACTTCTATCTTAAGAAGCATGAAGTTGGCTTTGGCAAATTTTTTTACTGTGGTTTCCTTAATGGTGGGTGGAGGCAGGATACGGATATCTAGGGTGATTAGCTTACCGTTGGATCTGACCAACGAGGAGTTGATTTCAGGTGTGGAACACTGGTCACTCATGTTGGTAATGACTAGGTCTAGGATATTGTTGCCCCTGGTGGGGGTGTGGATAAGTTGATCCAAGGCATTGGAATTTAGGAATTCCAGAAAGCGTTGAGCGAAGGAGTTGGTACGTGAGTAGTTTTCCCAGTTAATGGTGAGGTAGTTGAAATCGCCCATTATTAGGGTGTTTTGTTGACCCTAACAATTTCCAGTATATCAAGAAAAGAGGAGTGGCAATCTTGGGGCATGGTGGGGGATCTGTAGCAATCTACAATTTGGATTGCAGTTTTGCCCAGAGTTAGTTGCACTTGGAGGGTGTATATTATAATAGCGAAAATCCCTTTAAGCGAATGCGAAAACACCGACACATATTGCATGAACCGCGAATATGCCGAATGTACTAAACCGCGAAATACTAAAAGTCGAATCCCCATAGTCGGCCAACTCCACCTCCCACTACATACTGCCTACCCAAACAAAATAAATAAACCACATACATACACTAACCAAAACCCTACTTCTAACCCTAACGTAAAGCACCAAAACCCTACATCTAACCTACACTAAACCTTACATACATTACTATCTATGCACTTACCTTAACCCACACCCTAACCCTAAGGTCCTTAACTATCGCACACTTACCCTACAGCGATATACCAAAACAAAACAAATAATCCACACACATACATTTAACAAAACCCTAATTCTAACCCTACATTAAACTTTACATACATTACCTATCTATGCACGTACCTTAACCCGCACCCTAACTCTAAGGTCCATAACTATCGCACACTTACCTTATGGAACTGTACCGCAGACGGGCCAACCATGACACTTCGACTTTTTGAATTTTGCGGTTTAGTACGTTCAGCATAATCGCGGTTCACGCTATACATGCCGGTGTTTTTGAATTCGCTTAAAAGGTTTTTTGCTAATATAATATAGACCCACACTTGGATAACTTCGGATGCATTATGCTGCGTACCTAGCCTGGAGGTGTGGATATCCTTAATGAATATGGACACACCTCCACCTTTAGTGTTCCAGTCCAGGTTAGATGGCTGAAAAGTGTGGTATGAGTTATAGCCTGGTAATGCAGGGGTGCTCTCTACAGCCTTGAACCAGGTCTCAGTCACTGCACAGATATCAATGTTCTCCATTTTAAGGAGTGCCTCGAGTGAGTGCATTTTGAGATTTAGACTTCTAGCATTGAGTGGCATTATAATCAGTATTTGCTTGCCTGTTCCTGTTATGGTGGTGAATTTGTCATTTGAATCTTGCCTAAAAACGGCCCTATAGGAGTGGCAAGAGCCTTAGCCAGTAAACAGAATCCCAGAGGTGACAGGTGCAGGCCATCTCTGGCAAAGCATCGTGGTCTGTCGACCATATCGCCCCAGGCAGAGAGATACTGAATCCCCTTAGAATGTCACCAGAAGCTTAGCCAATTGCTGAAGTCAATCATTTTGTCCTTGTACTGTGGTATCATTCTGGGCGATGGCATGATGCTACTCAGGGCAAGGGTCATACCTGCTTGGGCTACAAGATTGGAGAACTCTTCCATGCCTCTTTTCATGTAGTCCAGGGAAGTACGCCTCAGGTCGTTCACACCAACATGGACAATGACAGAGTCACATTTGTACTTGTGGAGTGACCTGAGTGTGTGGGTATGTGGTGGATCCTGGCAACCGAAAGGCAGCTGACAGTAACCTTCTCTTTGTTTAGCCTGGTGAGTGAGACATTTGTGTGCCTGACTTTGGAGTCACCTATGACTAGTGTATTGGGTATGTTGGTTTGCCTTATGGGCTGTGATTTACTGGCACACTGAGTCTGTAGGCTATGTGTCATTTGGGTTGTGTTGGGGGGTGGTGGTTGCTTGCGTTTCTGCTTTGGAGGTCTCTGTTGCTTGAGCAGATAATTATTGAGAGCCTCTGCGAATATTTCTGTGTTTCTATATGTGGATTTTGGTGGTGTAGGTTTAGAGGGACTATATGATGATTGTGGTGTTATCCAAGTGTTTACCTTCTCCTCTTGACTGTCAAGTGTGGTCTTGGTTAGAGAGAGCTTTACCTCCAGTTTAGCTAGGTAAGTACATCTCTCACAGATGGTGGTGTTGGATGGTAGGAGGAGAGGGTTGTCTGTGTACACGAGGCAATTGCTACATTGCCTCAAGATTCCCAGATTCATCAGATAGACAGGAGAGAACACTGGGAGCTGACCCTTGAACATGCCTGAATAAAAAACTACTTTCCTCTAGACAAGTGAGGAAAGTGAGTATAAGAGCTGTTTTTCTCTAAGCAAGTGAGGAAAGTAAGTACAAAAACTGTTTTCCTCTAAGTAAAGAGTAAGCTTGAGTGCTGTAGTAATTTGTAGCTTATTTAGTGCTAACAAGTTCTGAACAAGTACTGAGCACGAATAAGCAAATTCAAGTGGTAAAACTAAGACTCTGTACCTGGATCTTGTGGTAGATAGGTTACCTAGTGCTTACCACTCCCACTGATAAGCTAGAATGCTTCCCTCCAACACAGACAGGCTTGGGGGCTCAGAAGCTTACAAACAGTCCTGGATACAGCAAATCTATATCTGGACTAGAGTAGTTACAGGAAAGGTGGGAAACAAGCACAAACGCAGGCTTTTAAACTAGAAAGTTGAAAGAGATGTAAAACTTGCCCAAACGGCCAATAAACTACAATTTCTGGGCCAGAAACCACTCTTGTGGTAGATAGGCTATCTAGTGCTTACCACTCCCACTAATCAGCTAGAAGGCTTCCCTCCAACACAGAAAGGCTTGGGGGGGGGGGGCTCACAAGCAGTGTTGGATATAGCAAATCTGTATCTGGACTAGACTAGTTACAGGAAAGGGGGGAAACAAGCGCAAACACGGGCTTTTAAACCAGAAGGTTGAAAGAGAAAGAAAAACTGCCAAAACAGCCAATAAACTGCCATTTCTGGGCCAGAAACCACTATTGTGGTAGATAGGCTACCTAGTGCTTACTACTCCCACTGATAAGCTGGAAGGCTTCCCTCCAACATAGAAAGGCTTGGAGGGCTCAAAAGCTTACAAACAGTCCTGGATACAGCAAATCTGTATCTGGTCTAGACTAGCTATAGGAAAGATGGGAAACAAACGCAAATACAGGCTTTTAAACCAGAAAGATGAAAGAGATGGAAAAAAGTACAGTTTTGTACCTACCATAAATGTAGATGTTCGAGGATCTCCATTGCTGCAGTCCTTACATATGGGTAGTCCGCTGTCCACAATCGGCCCGAATACCAAAGGGCTAGAACCGGTGTCGGTCATCGGCGCCCGAGACTGACGTCAGTACGTGCCAGTACAAATGCGCATGACCGACGCCATATCCTCAGTCTTTCTTGCCTCAGACGCCAGAATGCAAAAAACACCACCCAAAACCCAACCTAAAAAAAAAAGGGGGAAGGAGGGAGGGAAAATTGGACTGCAGCAATGGAGATCCTCGAACATCTACATTTATGGTAGGTACAAAACTGTACTATGTTCTTCGTCTCCCATTGCTGCAGTCCTTACATATGGGTAGAATCCCAGAGCAACGGAAAAAAGGGAGGCTGGCCAACTAAACAGCATTAGGAGCTACTAACATGCCCTGTAAGATTGCAGTGGCAAACCCAGCCCTAGACCTAGAATAAAGAGGTAAATGATAATGCTTTGTAAAGGTATGTACAGAACTCCAAGTAGCTGCCTCTAGAATGTCTTTAGTAGCTACCCCTCTCAAAAAAGCAGTAGAGGTGGCCGTAGCCCTAGTAGAATGAGGCCTGATCCCAACTGGAACATCCTTTCCATGATGAGAGTAACAAAAAGCAATACAATGGCCAATCCACTTGGAAATAGTTTGTTTCGAGACAGCTTTCCCTTGTGAAGTCAAAGCAAAAGAAACAAATAATTGTTGAGATCTTCTGAACTCTTTGGTTCTGCTCAAATAATACCTTAACTGCCTATGTACATCCAAAGAATGCAAAACTTTTTCCCCTTTATTTTGGGGTTAGCATAAAAAGTAGGCAAATGTATAGATTGGTTCAATGCCACATTAGAAATCACTTTAGGCATAAAAGTAGGATTAGTACGTAAGGAAACTCTGTCCTTGTGAAAAATCAGGAAAGGTTCCACTGCCATGAGGGCCTGTAATTCAGATACCCTTCTAGCAGAAGTAACAGCCAACAAAAAAGCAGTCTTCCAAGACAACAACTTCAATTCAGCTGTAGCTGCAGGTTCAAAAGGAGGCAGAGTCAGCTTTTCCAAAACAAAATTAAGATCCCAGGCAGGAGTAGGAGCTCTTCGTGGGGGTCTTATATTCTTTGCCCCTCTAAGAAACTGTTTAACCAATGGATGTGAAAACAAAGGAGGGTCACAATCATAGTGAGCAGAAATAGCTGCAGCATGCACTTTTACAGAAGAGAAGGACAAACCCTTGTCCAATAAAACAGTCAAATATTGCAATGTACAACTCAAATTAGGCAATTTGACATCAAAGCCTCTAGCTGAACTCCAAAGAAAAAATTTCTTCCATTTATTAGCATAAACCTTTCGAGTACTAGGTCGCCTGGCTTCCAAAATAACATCCAAAACTTGTTGAGGGAGCTGAAGGCCTTCCTTCTTTAAAACAGAATGCGCCAGGCTGTCAGGTGTAGGGATTGCACCCTGACATTGAGAAAATGATTGTTTTCCTGAGACAATAAGTGAGGAATCTGTGGTAATGGCCAAGGTGTCCCATGAATTAAGCTCCTCAACAGAGGGTACCAATGCTGACGAGGCCAATCCGGTGCTATAAGGATCATGCAAGGTTTGTCCCTCCTGACTTTCAACAGTACCTTTGGAAGAAGAGGCAAAGGAGGAAAAGCATACATGTGAAGGTTGCTCCAACTGAAGGATAGTGCATCTATTTTCCAGGCTTTTGGATGAAACAGCCTTGTGCAAAACAGTGGCAGTTGGAAATTCAGAGGAGAAGCAAACAGATCTATGTCTGGAGTTCCCCAAGCCATGGTCAACTGAAGAAATACCTGAGGGTCCAACTTTCATTCGTGAGGATCCACAATCTGTCTGCTCAGAACATCTGCTAAAGAATTTTGTGTTCCTGGCAGAAACTGTGCTCGAAGAGTGATGTGCAGATTTAAAGCAGTTTCCCATAACAGCATCGCTTGTCTGCAAAGAGGGTAAGAATGAGTTCCCCCCTGCTTGTTGATGTACCACATGACAGTTGTGTTGTCTGTTCGAATCAACACCAGTCCTGGTTGAAGTAGGCCCTTGAATGCTTCCAAAGCAAATTGAACTGCCAGCAACTCTTTCATGTTGATATGCAAGTGAAGTAGCTCTGGGGGCCAAAGGTCTTGAATCCATTTTCCTTTGAAATGAGCTCCCCAGGCTGACTCCGAGGCGTCTGTCGTTAATATCTGACTTGCCTCTGGTTGGGTCACAGAGAGTCCCTTGTTTAGGTGACATTCCTGAGCCCACCACACAAATTCTTTCTGAATGCAAGGTAGAATCCGAATGACAGTGTCCAAATCTTGGCTGTGTTGAGTCCAAACGCTTTTGAGATACCATTGTAGCTTCCTCATATGCAGTTTGGCATTGGGAAGTACTAGAATGCAAGATGCCATGAACCCCAAGGCTTGAAGGACTGTCCTTGCAGTCAGCCTGGACATTACTGATAGCTGTTGGAAGTATAGGTGAAGATTTCTTTGTTTGTCCGGGGTAAGAAATGCCATCTGAGCAGCTGTATTCAGTCTGACACCCAGAAAACACATCTCTTGTGAGGGTACTAGACTGGACTTTATTTCGTTCACAGAATACCCTAGGCATCTTAAAACTGTCATTACATACTGCAGATGTTGAAGAAGTTCGTGCTTGCCTTGAGCCAGAATCAAACAGTCGTCCAGATAAGGATAAATTTGAATTCCTTTTAGTCTGAGAAAAGCTATTACTGGAGCCAGGACTTTTGTGAATACCCTGGGCGCAGTAGACAAGCCAAAGGGCAATGCAGAGAACTGATAATGCAAATTCCCATTCCGAAATCTCAGGAATTTCCTGCAACTGGGCCTGATAGGAATGTGAAGATAGGCCTCTTTGAGATCCAGAGTCACCATCCAGTGATCTTTGCCCAGCATAGGTAACAGCTGTTGCAGTGTTAACATCTTGAACTTTGGAATTTCCAGAAAGGTGTTTAAAATGGACAAATCCAGAATTGGTCTCCAAGTATTTCCTTTCTTTGGCACTAAGAAAAGACGGGAATAAAACCCTGTGCCTCTTTCTGCAGAAGGTACTTCCTGTATTGCTCCCAACTGAAGCAGAGAAGAAATTTGTGCCTGTGCTTCCAGTCTTTGCTGATGAGGCACATCCGGCATACCTTTGAAAGGAGGGAATTTGTGAAAATAAAATTTGTAGCCTCGATTTATTATGTCCAATACCCATTTGTCTTGGGTAACCAAATGCCAATTCCTTTTGAAAAGTCCCAGTTTTCCTCCTAGAGGAGCTGCCAGCAAGGCAGAGTCCGGCAGCTGAAGACACAGGTCATTGGGTCTGTTTCCGAAAGGACTGACCCCTGCCCACCCCAGCAGAAGGGGTAGAAGAACTCAAAGTCCTAGAAGTAACAAGGCCCTGAGAGGAAGCCCTACCTCTACCTCGCCTCGATCTGCCCCTAGATTGATAATCTGAAGAGGGGAAAGACCATCCCTTAGCAGGCCAATTCCTACTGAACTTAGGGGGCTGAACCTGTAAAAAGTCCTTAACTGTCTGCATAGACTTAGCTTTTTCCTCCAATTTTTTCAAAACTGATTCTACTGGAGGGCCAAAAAGAACATCAGATTGCAGAGGAGCATCCATAATTCGAGCCTTAACATGCTCTGACAAGGTCTGATCTTTAAGCCAGGCATGCCTGCGAACAACTGAACTAGTAGCAGCCACCCTGGAAGAAGCCTGTAAAGCATTAAAACCACACTGCAAAGAATGCTTACCAACTTGGTCTGAAGTATGCACTAAATCCTGAAGCTCCTTACATTCAATACCTTCAGCTAAAGCATCTACTTTACATTTCAATTGACCCAGCAAATAATTTTGATACCTGAGCATATGAAACTGACAATTTAAAGCTCTCATAGCCAAAGTAGAAGAGGTATACAACTTTTTACCCCACCTATCCAGGGCTCTAGCATCCTTGTCCAGAGGAACTGGATTCTTAACCACAGAAGCCCTAACACCTTTGGGGCCTTGAGTAATAGTTTCTGGATCAGCCCTAGGACTCTTATATAAGTACTTGTGAGCTTCCGGAACCCTGTAGTATCTATCTGGTTTAACCGGGGCAGGAGGCAGAGAATCAGGGTTAAGGGCAGCCTCAGAAAATACATCCTGAACAACATCCAGTACAGGGGGAATAGCCAAGGGCCTATGCTGAGGCAAAAACAAGAATTCTCTTAGCCTTTTACGAGAATCAGAATAATCCTGGCCTTCCCATTTGAAATGTTCCCTCATGGAATGCAAAGTCTCAGAGAAAGAAAAATCTTCTGGAGGGGACGAGAGGAGTAGTGTCCTCAGCCTCCGAATCAGAATAGGGAGGGAAATCCTGAAGTTCTTCCACAGAGGAATCTGACTCATTGGAAGACTGAACCAAACCCTCCAACTCTGTCTCTACCCTAGGCCTCTTCTCAGGGGGGGGGGCATAGAACCCCTAATTAAAGTAATCAAATCTTCAGCCATCTTTAACATGTGCTTCCTAGGAGCTGGACCCTGGGGACTAGCACCAGCAGGGGCAGACTTAGACTTAGAATGGCTTTTGCTTTGAGAAGGAGGAGGCCTAACTTCCCTATGAGGGGAGGGAACCACCGACATCTGAGAAGCACCCTCAGCCTGGCCTAACACAGGAGAAGCCACTTCCTGTAGTAACAAAGGCTCCCCTTGAGACTCAGGTAAACTTTCAGAAGGAGCCACTGAAGTAGTCGGTGGTTCTACAGAACCGGCGTCCGGAGTGGACGACTCATCCTGTTTGGACCGCAAAGCCTTCTCTTTGCATTTCTTAGAAGAACCAGGCGTCGGAGAATCCGACGGCATGTTGTAATTACAACGTTTACCAAACACAAGCCTAGCACAGTCCAACCGACGTTTAATAGTACGCTTGTTAAAAGTAGCACAAAAGCGACACCCAACAACGTCGTGCTCAGGCCCTAAACAAGGAATACAGAGTGAATGGTAATCCCTATGAGGAATCTGTTTCCCACAAGAAATACAGTTATTAACTTTTTCTGACATCCGTCAATATTGAGGCAAGAAAAAGACAAAAGTGTCCCCAACGGGGTACTTAGCCCAACTTGGTCTCCGGTCTGAAACTCGAAAACCGACAATTCCAGAACGCCGAACGGCACTTGCAAACGCTGCTTCTGCTTAGGACCACGCGGCAAGAAAGACTGAGGATATGGCGTCGGTCATGCGCATTTGTACTGGCACGTACTGACGTCAGTCTCGGGCGCCGATGACCGACGCCGGTTCTAGCCCTTTGGTATTCAGGCCGACTGTGGACAGCGGACTACCCATATGTAAGGACTGCAGCAATGGGAGACGAAGAACATCTGCCCGAACGGCCAATAAACTACAATTTCTGGGCCAGAAACCCCTCTTGTGGTAGTGCTTACCACTCCCACTGACAAGCTAGAAGGCTTCCCTCCAACACAGAAAGGCTTTGGGAGCTCAGAAGCTTACAAATAGTCCTGATTACAGCAAATCTGTTTCTGGACTAAACTAGGAAAGGCAGGAAACAAACTTAGGATTTTTTTTTAGAAAGTGGAAAGGGAGAAAGGAGAAACATAAGATAATTCAAAATTAAGGACCTAAGTGGCTTGCCCTTCACAAATGTTCTCACTGTATTAGGTAGAATGAGCTAGTGATACTAGATTGGAATAGAGCTGGGATAGAGCTGAATACATGGGACTGGTAGGAGTGTCTGAAGTCAAAATATGATCTCACTGTACTTGGTTGAGTGAGCAAATGAGATAGACCCAGGAGGAGTGTTCAAACACAAATTTACAGGAGGGGCGGGCAATTCCAAAGCCACCAAAATTAATACCAGAACAAGAACAGGGAAGGCAGATGGAAAACTAACTGCAGAGGCAGACAGAGACCACAGTATTCTATGAAACAATTAAATAGAAAAATAAATAACTACAGAGAGACACAGACCAATGAAAAGTACAGTTTTGTACCTACCATAAATGTAGATGTTCGAAGATCCACATTGCTGCAGTCCTAACACTTGGGTAGTCTGCTGTCCCAGTCGGCCCGAATACCAAAGTATAAGGCTGACGTCGGTCAGGGCGCATTAGTCTGACGTCAGGACGTCAGGGTACAAATGCGCATGACCGACGTCATATCCTCAGTCTTTTCTTGCCCCAGATGTCAGAAGACCCTAAAAAGATAAGGCCAACACCAAAAAACACCAAACACTCCTGTACCAAATATATATACAATATATACAATTTACAAAGTACAACCCCACACAACCACCCCTAAACACAGAGGGAAGGAGGGAGGTAAATTGGACTGCAGCAATGTGGATCTTCGAACATCTACATTTATGGTAGGTACAAAACTGTACTATGTTCTTCATCCCACATTGCTGCAGTCCTAACACTTGGGTAGAATCCCAAAGCAGAGGTAAGGGAGGCTGGCAAATCATAAAGAAGCTGGAGCTGTCAACATGCCCTGCAAAATAGTCGTGGCAAAACCAGCCCTAGATTTAGAGTAGAGAGGAAGGTGGTAATGCTTAGAGAAAGTATGTACTGAACTCCAAGTAGCTGCCTCCAAAATATCCTTAGTTGCCACCCCCCTTAGAAATGCTGTTGAAGTGGCAGTAGCCCTAGTGGAATGAGGCCTGATCCCAGCTGGAATCTCCTTGCCATGATGGGAATAACAAAATGCAATGCAAAACCCAATCCACTTAGAAATAGTTTGTTTTGACACAGGCTTGCCCTGAGAACTCAAAGCAAAAGAAACAAACAACTGCTGAGACTGCCTAAAATCCTTAGTCCTGCTTAAATAATAACGCAACTGCCTGTGTACATCTAAAGTGTGCAAAATCTTTTCCCCCTTATTTTGGGGATCTGCATAAAAAGTGGGCAAATGAATAGTTTGGTTTAAAGCCACACTAGAGACCACCTTAGGCATAAAGGAAGGATTAGTACGTAATGATACCCTATCCTTATGAAAAATCAAAAAAGGCTCAACCGCCATAAGGGCCTGCAATTCAGAAACCCTTCTTGCAGAAGTAATGGCCAACAAAAAAGCAGTCTTCCATGACAAGTATTTCAATTCAGCAGTAGCCATGAGCTCAAAAGGTTGTAGAGTAAGTTTCTCCAACACAAAATTGAGGTCCCAAGCAGGAGTAGGAGCTCTACGTGGGGTCTTATATTCTTTGCCCTCTAAGAAATTGCTTAAACAAAGGATGAGAAAACAATGGTGGGTCACAATCATAGTGAGCTGAAATTGCTGCAGCATGAATCTTAATGGAAGAGAAAGACAAACCTTTGTCCAATAACTCAGTAAGATATTGAAGAGCCACACTCAAATTTGGCTCAGAAACATCCAAATCCTTTGCTGCACACCAAAATAAAAATCTCTTCCATTTCCCTGCGTACACTTTCCTTGTACTAGGTCTTCTGGCTTCCATAATCACATTCAAAACTTGTTGAGGAAGCTGAGACCTGCTATGGTTCAAAACCGAATATGCCAGGCTGTTAGATGAAGAGAGTGAAGCTTGACATTGAGTAGATGCCCGTCCTTCTGAGACAATAGGTGTGGAATCAAAGGTAAGGGCCATGGAGGCTTCCTTACCAGACTCCTCAGCAATGGGTACCAGTGCTGCCGAGGCCAATCTGGAGCTATTAAAATCATCCTTGGCTTGTCCTGTCTGACCTTTAGGAGTACCTTTGGGAGGAGAGGCAGAGGTGGAAAGGCATACACATGAAGATTTTCCCAACTGAAAGAAAGAGCATCCACTTTCCAGGCTGTGTGATGAAACCTTTTCGTGCAAAACTTTGGCAGCTGGTGGTTTAGTGGAGAAGCGAACAGATCTATGTCTGGAGTTCCCCAGGACACTGTCAATGTCTGAAATACATGAAGATCCAGTTTCCACTCGTGGGGATCCATGATTTGCCTGCTTAACACATCTGCTAAGGAGTTCTGTGCTCCTGGCAGAAACCTTGCTTGAAGATTCAGTTGCAAGCTTAACGCAGTCTCCCACAAAATCATTGCTTGCCTGCATAGAGGATAAGAATGTGTTCCCGCTTGTTTGTTGATGTACCACATGACAATTGTGTTGTCTGTTAGAATCAACACCTGCCCTGGAAGAAGTAAATCCTTGAAAGCCAGTAATGCAAACTGGACTGCTAACATCTCCTTCATGTTGATATGTAGATGCTGCAGTCTGGCAGGCCACTTGTCTTGTATCCACTTTCCATTCAGATGAGCTCCCCAAGCTGTGTCTGAGGCATCTGTCGTTAGAATCTGACTCGCCTCTGGCCGGGTCACAGAGAGTCCCTTGTTTAGGTGACATTCCTGAGCCCACCACAAAAATTCCTTTTGAATGCAAGGTATTATTTGAATGACAGTGTCCAAATCCTGGCAGTGCTGTGTCTATACATTTTTGAGATACCATTGTAGCTTCCTCATATGCAGTTTGGCATTGGGAAGTACCAGAATACAAGATGCCATGAACCCTAAGGCTTGAAGGACTGTCCTTGCAGTCAGCCCGGACTGATGAGATAGTTGATGGAAGTAAAGAGAAAGATTCTTTTGTTTGTCCGGGGTTAAAAAGGCCATCTGGGATGCTGTATTCAGTCTCACCCCCAGAAAGCACATGTCTTGAGAGGGTACTAGACTGGACTTTATTTCATTCACAGAATACCCTAGGCATCTTAGCACTGCTATCACATATTCCAAATGCTGAAGAAGCACGTCCTTTCCTTGAGCCAGAAGCAGGCAGTCGTCCAAATAAGGATAGATTTGTATTCCTTTTAGCCTGAAGAAAGCTATCACTGGAGCCAGAACCTTTGTGAATACTCTGGGCGCAGTAGATAAGCCAAAGGGCAATGCAGAGAACTGATAATGAGAATTCCCAGCTCGAAAACGCAGATACTTCCTGCAAATTAGTCTGATAGGAACATGAAGGTAAGCTTCCTTGAGATCCAAAGTTACCATCCAGTGATCTTTGCCCAGCATAGGTAAAAGCTGTTGTAACGTCAACATTTTGAACTTGGGAATGTCCAGATAAGTGTTGAGGATAGACAGATCCAAAATTGGTCTCCACGTGTTCCCCTTTTTGGTACTAGGAACAGGCGAGAATAAAATCCTAGGCCCCTTTCTGGCACAGGAACCGGCTGAATGGCCCCTATTTGGAGCAACAGAGAAATTTGCCAGTGAGCCTCTTTCCTTTGTTGAGGAGGAATGTCTGGCATGCCTTTGAAAGGAGGCAAGGTATGGAAATAAAACCTGTAACCGTGGTGAATGATATCCAATACCCATCTGTCTTGGGTAATTAAACTCCAGTTTTCTTTGAAGAGTGCCAACCTTCCTCCCAAAGGTGCTGCCAGACGAGAAGATTCTGGCAGCTGAAAAGGCAGGTCATTGGGTCTGTTTACGAAAGGACTGACCCCTGCCCTCACCAGAAGACTGAGCAGGTGAACTCCCTGTTCTAGGCCTAAAAGAACCTTGAGCTCTGCCCCTACCACGTCTAGACCTACCCCTAGACTGGGAATCATAAGCAGGATATGTCCACCCCTTGGTAGGCCAATTTCTACTAAACTTCGGAGGCTGAACCTGCAAAAAATCTTTAACAGTCTGCATAGACTTAGCCTTGTCTTCCATTTTCTTTAGAACTGCTTCCACAGGCGAACCAAACAACACATCAGATTGTAAAGGAGCATCTAAAATCCTTGTCTTCACATGCTCAGCTAAATTCTGATCCCTCAGCCAGGCGTGCCTGCGAAGAACCAAACCAGTGGCAGCCACCCTCGAAGAGGCCTGCACAGCATCAAAACCACATTGCAAAGAATGCTTACCCACCTGTTCAGAAACATGAACTAAATCCTGCAACTCTTTACACTCAATACCTTCCGCCAAAGCATCTACCTTAGACTTTAATTGTGAAAGGAGATAATTTTGATATTTCAACATGTGAAACTGGCAATTCAAAGCTCTCATGGCCAAAGTGGAAGAAGTATACACTTTCTTTCCCCATCTATCCAAAGCCCTTGCCTCTTTATCCGGAGGAACAGGATTTTTAACAACAGAAGCCTTAACACCTTTAGGCCCCTGTGAAACAGTTTCTGGGTCTGCCCTAGGACTCTTAAAAAGATACTTATGAGCTTCAGGCACCCTATAATATCTATCCGGTTTAACTGGAGCAGGAGGCAAAGAATCAGGGTTCAGAGAAGCCTCTGCAAAACATCCTCCACCACATCTAGAACAGGAGGTATAGCTAAAGGCCTATGCTGGGGTAGAAACAAAAATTCCCTAAGCCTTTTCCTGGAATCAGAGAAATCCTGACCTTCCCATTTAAAATGCTCCCTCATGGAATGAAGAGTCTCTGAAAATGAAAAATCCTCAGGAGGAGAAGCAGAAGGAGTAGAATCATCCACATCAGAATCAGAGTAAGGGGAATACTCCTGCAAGTCTTCAGCCGAAGACTCAGAAGCATCCGAACACTGCTCAAAACTCCCAAGCTCAGGTTCCACCCTAGGCCTCTTATCAGGAGGGGGCATAGAACCTCTAATCATTGTAATCAAATCTTCTGCCATCTTAAGCATATGCTTCTTAGGTACAGACCCTGAAGAACTAGGGGTAACACCTGAAACCGAACCTGGCCTGCCCCTGGGAGAAGCCTTGGAAACAGCAGGGGAGGGCCTAACCACCTTAGGAAGGGAGGGAAGAACAGCTACCTGAGAAGCCCCTTCCGCCTGGCCTACCTCCTGAGAGGTCACATCTTGTAGTAATAAAGTCTCTCCCTGGGATTCCAAAGTAATTTCTGGCTGAACCCCTGGCTCCACCGAGCCCTCTAAAGAACCGACGTCCGGTACGGACGGTTCTTCCAGCCTAGGCTTTGCTGTTTTGTCCTTGCGCTTTTTGATCGGGCGCCGGAGCATCCGGCGGCATTTTATAATTACACCGCTTCCAAAAACTAACCTGGCACAATCTAATCTTCTCTTTATCGTGCGTTTGTTAAATCTAGCACAAGAGCGACAGCCAACAACGTCGTGCTGAGGCCCTAAGCAAGGTATACACAAGGTATGGTAATCCCTATGAGGTATCTGTTTCCCACAAGAAATACAGTTATTCACTTTTTCTGACATCCGGTAAAATACTGAGGCAAGAAAAAACCAAAATATTCCCCAACGGGGTACTTAGCCAACTTGGATTCGGTCTGAAACTCCGACTTCGGAAAATCTCAGAACGCCAACCTGCACTTGCAAAACTGCTTCTGCATCGGACCATGCGGCAAAAAAGACTGAGGATATGACGTCGGTCATGCGCATTTGTACCCTGACGTCCTGACGTCAGACTAATGCGCCCTGACCGACGTCAGCCTTATAGTTTGGTATTCGGGCCGACTGGGACAGCGGACTACCCAAGTGTTAGGACTGCAGCAATGTGGGATGAAGAACATCAATTAAATACACAGAAAAATAAAATAAAATGCAGTACCATCTTTAACACTGCAAGTTTGTACCCAAGTCAGCTAGTAATGCAATTGATTATAGGTATGTAGCAGAAGCCAAACAACTCAGAAATTGAGCAGTGATAAATTCAAAGAATGAGACTAACTCATAAATGCACAGGAACCCTCTAGGCTAAGAGTTTAACACTAAATATTAATGAAGTGAAACACAATAGCCCCCACTATGTGCAGTGACAGAGAGACCACAGTATTCTATGAAACAATTAAATAGAAAAATAAATAACTACAGAGACACAGACCAATGAAACAATTAAATGCACAGATAATAAAATAAAACGCAGTAAAATCTTTAACACTGCAAGTTTGTACTTAATTCAGCTAGTAATGCAGTTGATTGTAGGTATGTAGCAGAAGCCAAACAACTCAGAAATTGAGCAGTGTTGCTTTGTGAGTTGAGTTTAGGCTGGTAGGTGGTCACTTGAGGAGTCGGGAAGTATGCCTGAGGATGTAAATTTAGAAGGGTTTGTGACTAGTATTCAGTTCAGGGTGGAGTGTTGGATGTTATTTTGCTGTACCTGGTAGGAGTATTTATAAGTTGAGTAAAGCCACAGAGGTTTATACTGTTTGTTGGGTGATGTGAGGTTAGTATCTGCCAGTCAGTGTTAACATATGAACTTGTAAAAAATGGATGCACAAACTGCCACCTCAAATAAGGAAAATAGACCAACTCTGATGACAGGAAAGTACAGTTTTGTACCTACCATAAATGTAGATGTCCGATAGGTATGCATCTGCAGTCCTCACATATGGGTTGTCCTGCCTCAGGCAGCCCTTCGGTTGGCCGGACTCCAAAGTCTGGGTCCGGCATCGGCTGATGTCGCCCTTTCCCTGACGTCAGAGCGCCTGGGGTATAAAAGCGTCAGCCGACGCCATCTTCCTCAGTTTTTCTTGCCCCAGATGCCAGGTGCCCTCTAAGGAAGGCTAAATTTGGAGAAATGTGATAATTCCAAGCATGCACAGACAAATAAATATATATAAATGTATATATATATATATATATATATATATATATATATATATATATATATATATATAAAACAAATACACCATAATAGATAACCCCAGCTAGCTATGAGAGGGAAAAGTACCCAAGAAATACCACAGAGGGGAAGGAGGGAGGGAAACCTGACTGCAGATGCATACCTATCGGACATCTACATTTATGGTAGGTACAAAACTGTACTATGTCCTTCAAGGATGCATCTGCAGTCCTCACATATGGGTAGAATACCATAGCCAATCTGGGGGTGGTAGGATCTATGTAAAGGAAGGTGTAGCTAAGATGCCCTGCAGGACTGCCGTAGCAAAGCCTGCTCTGGATCTGGAATATAAAGGTAAATTGTAATGCTTGGAAAATGTATGCACGGAGCTCCATGTAGCAGCTTCTAAGATGTCCTTGGTAGCCACCCCTCTTAAGAAGGCTGTGGAGGTGGCTGTGGCTCTGGTGGAATGAGGTCTAATGTTAGCTGGCACAGTTTTGCCATGAAAGGAGTAACAAAACGAATGCAATTTCCTATCCATTTTGAAATTGTCTGTTTGGAAATTGCTTTTCCTTGTGCACTAGCAGCATATGCTACAAACAGTTGGTCATTTTTTCTGTAACTTTTAGTTCTGTCCAAGTAGTAGCGCAACTGTCTGTGAATGTCCAGGGTATGCAGAAGTTTCTCCCCTTTGTTTTGTGGATTTGGAAAGAAGGTAGGCAGGTGAATAGCTTGGTTCAATGAGACCCTGGATACCACCTTTGGCATAAATGAAGGATTGGTTCTCAATGAAACTGTCCTGATGAAAAATAAGAAATGGTTGTACTGCCATGAGGGCCTGTAACTCAGATACTCTTCTTGCTGAGGTTATGGCCAGAAGGAAGGCAGTCTTCCAAGACAGGAACTGTAGTTCTGAATATGCTGCTGGTTCAAAGGGAGGCAGTGTTAGTTTTTCCAACATGAAGTTAAGGTCCCATGTAGGCACTGGTGGTGTCCTTGGAGGACTGATGTTTTTAATTCCTCTTAGAAACTGTCTTAGGAGAGGATGAGAGAAGACTGGTGGATCAGTATTGTATTCTGCTGAAATTGCTGAAGCATGAATTTTAATGGAAGGGTAAGACAGGCCATTGTGGAGCATTTCTGCCAAGTATTCCAGGATATGTGCCATGTTCATCACTGCCGCATCTAGGCCCTTTGTGATGTTCCAAGTGCGGAATCTTTTCCATTTTGCTGAATAAGCCTTTCTTGTGGAAGGCCGGCGAGCCTCCATGATGATATCTTTCACTCTCTTGGATAGCTTATCCTGGGAAGGAGTCAAGGTATTCTCCAGGCTGTTAGTTGTAAGGTTTTCAGGTTGGAATGCAAAGTTTTGTAATTGTGCTGTGTCAGGAGAAGTGGCCACTGAGGTAGAGGCCACGGTTTTGTTCGTGCCATGCTCTTTAACAGTGGGTACCAGTGCTGCCTTGACCAGTCCGGAGCTATCAGAATCACTTTTGGCTGCTCGGTCCTGATCTTCAGTAAGACCTTGGTCATTAATGGAAGAGGTGGAAATGCATACACTGTTAGAGTTCTCCAGCTGAAAGAGAGGGCGTCCACTTTCCATGCTTGTGGGTGGTATGTCCTTGAGCAGAATTTCTTCAGCTGATGATTGTGGTGGGAGGCAAAAAGATCTATGTCCGGCCTCCCCCATGATTGCATTATCTGAAGGAAGATGTCTGGGTGCAGCATCCATTCGTGTGCATCCATGATATTTCTGCTTAGGCTGTCCGCCAGTATATTGTCTTTTCCTGGCACAAACTGTGATTGCAGCTCTATATTGAGTTTCAGGGAAAGTTCCCATAGATTCATTGTCAGTCTGCAAAGAGGGTAGGAATGGGTACCTTCTTGCTTGTTTATGTACCACATAACTGTGGTGTTGTCTGTCCTTATTAGCAGGTGGCCTTGATGCAGAAAAGGTTTGAAGGCCTCGATTGCATGTATCACTGCAAGCATTTCTTTTTGGTTTATGTGCATGTGCAGCTCCTTTTGTGACCATAGTCCTTGGATACATCTGCCCTCCATGTGTGCTCCCCAACCGTGGTCTGAAGCATCCGTTGTAATTGTTTGGCTGGCTATTGGTTTGCTGAAGGGCAGACCCCTGTTTGACTGGCTTGCTTGAACCCACCACAGAAATTCCTTTTGGAGGCATGGAATGAGGGGGATCAAAGTTTCTAAGCTGTGACTGTGCTGAGTCCATAAACTGCTTAGGTACCATTGTAGTTTCCTCATATGCAGCCTTGCTTGTGGAATCAGAAGAATGCAAGATGCCATGTAACCCAGGGCCTGCAGGATTTTCCTTGCAGTCAGCTGAGTTTGTCTTGTCAGAATCTTGAAGTAATCCTGTAGTTGTCTTTGTTTTTCTTCTGTGAGAAAAGCCATTTGGTTGGTTGTGTCTAGATCCGCACCCAGAAAGGTTATTCTTTGGGATGGTACAAGTCTTGACTTGTGAATGTTGACTGTATATCCCAAGGCCTGAAGTAGGTGGATGGCATAATTCAAGTGTTTCAACAAAGTTTGTTGGCTGTCTGCTTGTATAAGGCAGTCGTCCAGATATGGGTATATTTGAATCCCCTGAAGTCTGCAGTGTGCAATTACTGATGCCAGGCATTTCGAGAATACTCTGGGTGCAGTAGATAAGCCAAAGGGCAATGCTGAGAATTGATAATGCTCTGAACCTGCAAGAAATCTGAGGTGTCTTCTGCAACTTTGTCCGATAGGGACATGCAGGTATGCCACCTTGAGGTCTAGAGTTACCAGCCAAGACCCCTTGCCCAGCATGGGAAGGAGCTGCTGTAGAGTCAGCATTTTGAATTTTGGCACAATGAGATAAGTATTCAGTGCGGACAAGTCGAAAATAGGCCTCCATTGTTTTTCTTTTCTTGGAACAAGGAATAGTCTGGAATAAAATCCTTGGCCTTGTTCTGAAAGAGGAACTTTTTCTATAGCTTTCATTTGCATTAAGCTGGAGATTTGTTTCAAAGCCTCTGCCTTTTGATTTGGTGGCAGGTCTGGCATGCCTTTTCTTTTTGGCAATGTGTGAAAATGAAACCTGTATCCTTTGTCTATTATTTGCAGTGTCCATTTGTCCCTTGTAATAGTGTGCCAATTTTCTGAAAATAAAGAAAGCTTTCCGCCCAAAGGTGCTTCTAATTGAGCCCTGGTTGGCGGAGTCAAAGTAAAGTCATTGAGTCTGTCCTTGTGCAGCAGTAGTAGGTCCTGCACTACCTCTTTGGTTGGGAGGCTGCCATTGACGTCCTCTGTAGGAGCCTCTAGCTTGCCCTCTACCTCTGGCACGCCTGTTCTTGCCTCTCTGAAATCTTTCTGTGTCCGGAAAGGACCAATTCTTGGCAGGCCAATTTCTGCTGAATCTTGGTGGTTGTACTTGGAGAAAATCTTTTACTGTTTGTACAGATTTTGCCTTTTCCTCAAATTTCTTTAAGACCTCCTGAGCAGTGAAGCCAAATAACTTTTGCTTTTCCAGTGGAGCATCCAGAAGCTTTGCTTTAACATGGTCTGGCAGAGATTGTTCCTTGAGCTGAGCATGCCTACGTATGACTGCACCTGTCATAGCTGACCTACATGTAGCTTCCAATGCATCATAACCACACTGTAAGAAATGGTTGCTAACCTGCTGGGAGTTATGCACCAGATCCTGAAGTGATTTGCGATCTAGGGGTTCAGGAGAAGACAGTTTCTTATGCAATTCATCTAACAAATACTCTTGGTACTGTATCATATGAAATTGACAATTTAAAACCCTCATAGAAAGAGTAGCTGAAGTATACACTTTTTTACCCCATCTCTCTAAAGCCCTGGACTCCCTTTCAGAGGGAAGTGGATTTTTAGAAGTGGCAGTTGCGACCCCTTTAGGGCCCTGGGAAATAGTTTCTGGATCAGCAGAGTGGGCCTTGTAAAGAAAAAGATGTGAGTCCGGGACCCTGTAGTACCTATCAGGTTTGACAGGGGCCAGAGGAAGAGTGTCAGGGGTTATGCTAGATTCAGAGTACACATCATCAATGACATTTAAAACAGGAGGAATAGCCAAAGGTCTATGCTGAGGTAAATGCAGAAAGGTCCTTAATCTCTTCCTGGAATCAGAGAATTCCTGGCCCTGCCATTTGAAATGCTCTCTCATAGTGTGAAGGGTCTCCCCGAAGGATAGCTCTTCAGGAGGGGAGGCCGAGGGGATAGATTCCTCTGCATCAGAATCCTCGTAGGCCGAAAAAGCCTCCTCCTGGTAGTCAGAGAGGGCAGAGCCATCAGAGGCCTCATCTGAGGAGTGGGGATCAGAAGGCTCAACCCTGGGCCTTTTGTCTAGAGGGGGTTGAGAGCCCCTGTCCGGATGAGGCTGAGAGCCCCTAATTAAGGAGATAAGGTCCTCTGCTAAACTTAGAATCTGTGAACCTGTAGAGGGTCCCTGAGGAATAACCCTGGGAGGCATGGTTTTTGTGTGTTTAGCAGCTTTAGCCCTGGTGAAAGCCTTTATGGACATGGAAGCAGGAGGCCTGGCTGCACCACGTGCTGGTGTAGTTTTGTCTAGAGGAATGGCGTCGGAAGCTTCCAAGACACCAGTTTCTGAAGGAAATTCAATAACCGACTCTGTAGGGGCCTCCGGGGCCGAGGTTGTCGGTTGAGCGGTTTCAGTGGACGGAAGTACCAAGGACTCGGTTTCATCCGAGACTGAGACACTCGCAGTAGGCCTAGCCGTGGTTTCAGCCAAAACCGCGGTCCGCGTGTGTCGGTCCTTGTCCTTCCGTTTCTTAACTAAATGGGGAGTCGGAGTCTCTGACGGCATGTTGTAGGAGTAACTAGCCCCAAAAAATTCCTCTGCAAACTCCGACCGATGCCTAAGAGTGTGTCGATTGAAGGAAGCGCAGGCTGAACAGGTCAAGACGTCGTGGTCTGGGCCTAGGCAGGGGAGGCAGTAAGAGTGGAAATCCTTATGAGGTATTTGTTTCCCACAAGTTAAACAATTATTAACTTTATCTGACATCGGCTGAGGCAAGAAAGAGTCCCCAACGGGGTACTTAGCTTTTGAAGTCTTCGGTTAGCTGAATTACAGGAGCTGGCCGACCGGCACTTGCAAACTGCTTCTGCTTCGGGCACCACGCGGCAAGAAAGACTGAGGAAGATGGTGTCGGCTGACGCTTTTATACCCCAGGCGCTCTGATGTCGGGGAAAGGGCGACATCAGCCGACGCCGGATGCAGACTTTGGAATCCGACCGACCGAAGGGCTGCCTGAGGCAGGACAACCCATATGTGAGGACTGCAGATGCATCCTTGAAGGACATCCACAAAATTCAGTACACTTAAGCACTTTATTGAACGACAGTTTACCTAGGTATTGACTGATGCATTGATGTATGCAATTTATTTTCAGTCATTCCTAACGAAATGGGATTGGAATGGCTGAAAAGGCAGTTAGTAAAAACTGGCATTTATGAGCAAGATCGTATAAATGTATTTGTGACACTTATGCAAACAGTTTTAAAGAATAATTTTATGTTATTTGAAGGTTATTTCTATAAGCAAGTTACTGGTGTAGCAATGGGGGCTGCTTGTGCCCCCATATACGCCAACTACGTGATGTCTTTTTGGGAGCAGGAATATGTTTTTACTAGTGAATATAACAGATTTATTCAACAATATACCCACTTTTTGGACAATATTTCTATAATTTGGGAAGGAAGTCTTGAAAATTTGGAAGCATTTATACAATATATTAATCGCACTGTGGAGTTTCTCAAATTTACTTATGAATTTAGCAAAGTGGAATTGTCTTATTTGGATGTTAATTTAAAAGTTGATCAAGATAAAAGGTGTTTAACATCTGGAATTTATAGAAAAGCCACTTTTTCGAATTCTTATTTAAATTACCAGAGCTAGCACCCCAGCCATCAGAAAAAAGCAATAGTAAAGGGTCAAATGGTTACAGCTGCCAGAATGGTAAAGGAATATCAAGAATTCATTGAGGAGTTAGAATTTATAAAGAACATGTTTATTAGAAGGGGATATCCCATTCTATTATGCGAGTCTATTAAGAATGAAGTTGTATACAAAAGAAACAATGGTAATTATGAGGCTATATTAAAAACAAACATCAAAGAGACTACGGGAACAATTATGCAAATGAAAAGTGTACGAAGGGATAGAAATGAGATAAAAGAGCAGTTATATTTTATAACCACATATAATTATTATACGGAACATATAGTGATTATTATACAGAAAAATTGGAGATTACTAAGATTAGACAGTAATGTATGTATAAAAATAGGGAGGCTCCAAAAAAATGTGTTTAGAAAGGACAAGTCCTTTAAAAATGTATTGGAGATGAGCACCAAGTATAATAACAGTAGTGGCACAAGTCGACAGAAAGGGAACTTCAAATGTGGAAGATGTAGTTTGTGTAGGTATATCTTAACCACTGGCAATAAAATTACTGTAAAAGAGGTGCCCATTAGCATCCAAGGGCACTTTGATTGTTACAGTAAGAATGTAATTTATTTAGAAAAATGTGGTCAATGTACCGCATTTTACATAGGGAAAACATGTAGAAGTATACGAGAGAGAATAAGTGAACACGTTTTAGATATTAGGCATATGAAAAATATCAATGCATTAGCTAGACACATTGGGCAATATCCGGGACATGAATTTAAGTTTTGTGTTATTCAACAAATTAAAAAGGACAACCAAGGTGACATTCTTGATGTGCATTTAGATATTTGTGAAATGAAATGGCAACTGAGGTTGGATGCCACCACTTTCCCAGGTATTAATGAAAATATATGTATAGTTCCTATTTTGAAGTTAAAACACATTTTAGGTTAAGTGTTGGTTAGTAGTTATTCAATGTACATTTTTAGATTGAAACCCAAATGGAAGTTTTTGTTTCAAGCACCTTGAAACCTTTTTAGTGTTTTTAAAAAAAAGTCTTTACATATTTCATTTCATTCATTCATTATGTAACAATATTTTATGTATGAAGTCAGTGTATATTTTATGTATTTAGAGAATTTTTACCAATATTTATATATTTATATAATTGTAAAGCTATTTTAAGATTTGATTGCAATGTGAATAATTGTTGTTTAATTAATTGAATGTGTTGATTGAGAGTGGGTGGGTATATAAAGAAGTGTGTTATATGGGATAGTTGTTCTGAAGAAGTCTGAAAAATAGAGACGAAACCTAGGTAAACTGTCATTCAATAAAGTGCTTAAGTGTACTGAATTCTGTGGTTCCTGTCGTCGGAGTTGGTCTATTTTCCTTGTTTGAGGTGGCAGTCAATGCTAACATCCCTAGAATAATGGTTTTGTTTGGTATTTATTGTTTCAGATATCCAAGCTAGAATTTTTTCTATAATGGGAATGTTTTACCTGGAAGGGATACAGGAAACAACTATGCAGATGTTCTTAGATGAGTTAAGTTTTAAAAATGTTACAAGGATTTTGGCTGTGCAGAATTTTGGTATAGTATCTGAGTAAGGGGAAACTATCAAGTTGTTATGGAAAATTAGAGCTATTCCACCTCTTTTTTATGTGCTGTCTACTCTGATAATGCTGTAACCAGGGGGAAGAATTTCATTATCTGTTATTTCTAGTTTTAGCCAAGTCTCTGTAACAGCAAGGATGTCTGGGTTAGAGTGTTTTAACCAGGCATGAAAGAGTGTGAGTTTATTGCACATGCTCCTGATATTAAGAATGACTAGCTTTAGTTTTTCTGTGTAGTAGGAATGGGACCTGGGCTGAGGTGAATGTCCCTGCACAAGTTTAAGACCATGAAAGAATGTCTAGTTGTTTTAGGAGTTTTAAGTAATTTGGGTATCTGTATTAGTTTTAGGTTGTAGTGGTTAGTATTGAGGACTTTAGGGTGGGAATAGAAGAAGATCGGTATAGAGATCAGTGTTGGGGTAGTGTTGCTCCTACCCTCAGGTCAATTTATAACGGATAGTAATCACTTTATAGCCACAGCAAAGCAATTAACAAAGAGATGCAAGTAAAACAGGCTGTCATTTCCTGAGACTAAATACCTAGCATATGTAGTATAGTTTACTGCTCAAGCAAAAGGAGACATTGGGCAACTTAGTAAGGGATACTACTATCTCACAGAGCAGGCATGTATTTAACTGATTAAAGTTAGTACACAGCAAGGTTCTTCATGATAAAAATGCTTACATGAAATGACAAACGTCTCACTAAAATTGTAGGTGTAGGGCTTTGTGACAGAGTTGCTGCAATATCAGGGTTAGATGTAGTGACTGCAGGCTATGAAACAATGACAAACATCTCAGTAAACTTGTAGGTGTAGGGCTTTGTGACAGAGCTGCTGCAATATCAGGGTAAGATGTAGGAACTGCAGGCTATAAAAATGATTAAGACATAGGGAAGGTATCCAGTTTATATTGCTTTGTAAAAATATAAAATCCAAAAAGCAGTTGTTAGTATTAAGCAGTCTTTCAATTTGACTGCTTAGTACTAGTAACTGCTTTTTGAATGTGCTGGTTTGAACAGTTTGAGCACTGCCTTTGCCTTTTCTTTGTAAAAATATGTGCAGAGGACAAAGTAGCAGCCTCTAGAATATTTCCAAAATCCAACCCTTTCTAAAAAGCCATGGAAGAAGACAAGGTCCTTGTACAGTGGGCCTTGACCCTACTTGGAATAGACTTGTCATGGTAAGTATAATTAAAACTAATAGCCTTCGACAACCATTTGGAAATAGCCTGTTTTAACACAGGTTGTCCCTTTGTCATACTTTCACAAGAATGAAGAACAGATCCAATGATCTGAAAGACGTAGTTCTGCCAAGACAGCACCTGAGTTGTCTGTGGACATCTAATGTATGGAGTATCCTTTCTCCATCATTTTTAGGTTCTGGAAAGAAAACAGGGAGATGGACAGTTTGGCTTAAAGTAAACTCAGATATCACTTTAAGTAATAAAAGAAGGATCAGTTCTAAAATAAATCCTGTCCTTGTGGAAGATGGGGTAGGGTTGGCTCACCATAAAAGTTTGCAACTCAGATACCCTTTTCAGGTCAGATCAATCAGTAAAACTGTTTTCCATGTTAAGAATCTCAAGTCAGTCAGATAAGCTGGTTCAAATGGAGCAAGTGTTAGTTTCCCTAACACAAAATTAAAATCCAGTTGAGGGGGGCACAGGTTTAATTGGAGGACTCTTAAGCAAAAACCTTTCAAGAACATTTTGACATGCAACTGCCTTGAAAGAGGAGAATCCATGAGCAGACATGCTGAAATGGCCAATACATAAACCTTGATGGAGGAGTAAGAAAGTCCAGTAGGATAGTAGCTCACACAAATATTGTAAAAATGGAGAACTAGCTATGAATGGCTGCTGCTTATGCTGTTGACACTGACTAGAAAACTTTTTCCATTTGCTAATATATGACTTTCTAGTAGCAGGCTTTCATGTCTCCATTAGTACCTGCTGCACGTCTCATAAAACAGATGCCTAAAAAGAATTAAGGCCCTATCATCCAGGCAGTCAATTAAGGATGATTGATATCAGGGTATATCAAACACCTTTGTTTTTATGTGAGTAGATCTATTCTGAGAGGAAGCTTGTGGTAACTGCCTCTTACCATTTCCAACAGAATGGAGAACCATGGCTGCCTGGGCCAGAAGGGAGTCACCACAATGATCTTGGGGGATTCCTCCTGAATCTCCTGAAGTATCCTGGATATTAGTGAAATGGTGGAAAGGTATACAGGAATATTCCTGTCCCAAGGAAAGAAAAGGCATCTGTCTTTCAGGCCTGCTTGCCTGGAAGTTAGATGCCTTTCTCCTCTGAGCCTGAATCAGAAATCTAATTACAAAACCCTGAGTCTGCTATGAATCCTCCTGTTCAGATTCAGAATATTGAATATTTTCAGGAAAAGAACCCCACTTTCTTTTACTAGAAACTACTCTACAAGAAGGCTCAATAGCCTGAATCAAACCCTGAGCCAGTCCTAGTAAACTACTCCTATCCAAAGAAATTTGAGGTGGAGTAAATACATGCTTGGTTTTCTGTTTCTTTTTGACAGGAAAATTGGGGCCAACCATGTTACTAAAGGCAGCCGCTGCTTCCCAAGGGATGGGTACAGCACTCTGATACAACAGGAAAACCTTCCCTGTTCTTCTCCCAGGAGTGACAAGAGTGGTTCTCTCTTGCTCACTGACGGGATCCCAACAATTGCAGAGGAGTGACTGTAGTTGTTACACCACAGGGATCTGGGGTAAAACACGAGTGGTTTGATGTACAAGTGACCAAAGCAGAGTCAGAGTTTGCTGAAGCAAACTGCTAGCTTGCTGTGGTGGCAAAAGCTGTTTGCTATGGCTGGAAGATAGACCAACCGTGTTCCATGGTCAAGCCAAAAATGGTGCCTCTATCCTGGGGAAAACAAGCAAAAATGCCACAAAATCTACCAGTCCACAAAAGTTATTTTTTTGACAGAAAAACCAAATTCAAACACTATGGCAGTCCCACAATGGAAATATAAACACAATCCCCTGGATTTAATAAAATCCATGTAGGCACCGTGTAGAGCCTACACAGAATGTATCCGTGTATATGGCCATGGTTCCTCCTTACCAGTGTGTCATGCATATTAACAATGGCGCACTGCCGAGGGACAGCACAGGAACAGGGATGATGAATCAGTGTAGGGAGATATGTAAAGGCTATCCATAGTTGTGGATGCCTGTTCAGATGTTATAAAGAGGTTGAGGCCCCCATTAATGCATCCCACCACTGTTGACATGCTGTGAAGTCTGTTAAATGTGTAATGGTTAATTTTTATTTTAATTTTTTTTTTATTTTTTCATATTTATGTTTACGCGCCACAGAGCTGAGCACTGCTCAAACATATATAGCCAACACTTGCCAGACATTTAAAAATAGAATCCGGATGTAATTAATTATTTATCATTCAGGTAGCTCAGTAGTATATGTGAAGGTATACTAGCTTTCATTATATCCAAGTAGCTAAATCAGTAGAATTATGGCTTTATGTGTAGTAGGTCCTGGGTTTGAGTCCATGTCAAAACATGTCTGTAATTTAATGTACTATTTTTGCATAATTTAAGAACAAAATTGCGAATTATGACATTGCTGCGCTCTGCTGATTCTGCTCAGCCAAGCTAAGTACTGCATAAAGAGCATAATGGCTGCCAACCGGTTGGCCAGGGAACTCACCAGTGTTTCTGGTATCCCCCGCACAGGTGAGCAGTGTCGTCACCACCATGATAACCTGAAAAGGAGAAAGAGGGGAACCTTGGACACCTGGGTCCAAGAAGCGAGGGCAGGAAATGCCCCACAAGTACGTAAGTATGTTTTCTGCTGTTTTAACAAAATGCAAGATGCATGTCTGCAAAACTGGCATGCATAATGGTGTGCTTTTCTCTCAACAGTTGCAGCTGAGAGGGCTCACAATGTCGAGTCCCATTCTGGGCGCCTGGCCAGGTTGTGCCATGAGTGTGGTGACTATGTATGTATAATGCTAACTGTAGTGCAACAGGCATGAAAGAGTAAAGCATTTACTGCAATAAAGTATATACAATAAAATCTGTAGTGGAATAAATGGGGAATTAGAGCTGTAGTGCAATAAATGAACAATAACTGTAGCTGAACAAAAATAATAAACAATGTCAATAACAGTAAGCAAAATGGTGTACAGCAGGATTGTGTTGTCACAACCACTGAAGTAGAGCTGTATGCATTGATTCTGTAAGGTAAGGTTGCTGCAGTCAAGTACAATGCTGTAATAGCTGTAGAATGCAAATCTAATGGCCTGCAAACTGTATTGCTTAACTCACACTGGTGAGTACAACAAAAAGAAAAAAAAAAACAAAAAAAATCTTGCTTTTTTCCCACTTTCTAAAAGTTAAGAAAGTTCAGTTACAGATTTGCTGTTCTGAACTGTTTGGAAGTTTCTAGAAGGCCAGTGCTTGCTTGGGCTAAAGGGAAGTCTCTGTGTTCACCAGTGGGAGTGGTTAACACTGAACAGCCAGCCTGTCCCTGGAGGAGTGGTTACTATCTAGAAGCTGTAGTTTTATTGGCCATTTTGGGTCAATTCTAAACTCCTTGATCTCTCTCTCTTAAAACCCTACAACTCTCTTTTTGCGTGGTTTTGCGCACTGAGCCGCTTCAGGCAGCGCCGCCTAAACAGGTTTAAACTATTCCAGGCTCCACAAAGTCTGCTCTTCACTTTTTCCCTTAGAACTGTTCAAACTCTCAAAGTAATCACTCTATTCTCTTTCTAAAGCCCTGCACTTGCTCAGCTCTTATAAGGAAACACTAACTAACTAAAGCACTACACCCTCCTTGACTTCTCATAAGTATTAGGCACGCGATTGGTCCTTCCTGTTCAAGTGAAAAATCAGTTCCCTTCCCTAATCTGATCAGTAAAAAAACAGTTCCCTATACTAATCTGGTATGTCCAAGGGTCAGTTTCAATGTTACTCTCCAGTCCAGCTGGTGAATCTGGGAATTTTGAGGCAATGTTACAATTGCCTTATGTACACAGACAACCCTCTCCTCCATCCAACAAACTCTAATACATGTGAGAGATACAGTTACAAAGCCAAACTGAAGGCAGAGCTCTCTCAACCCAAGACTGGCACAGTCAGTCAGGAGGAAAAGGTAACCATCCACCCCACAAATACAGTCTCACACAGACCTATTGCATCTGCATACCCAACACATAAACACACAAAAACATACTCGGAGGCTCTAAATAAAAATCTGCCTAAACAGCAAAGACCTCCTAAGCAGATATCCAAGCAACAGCCACCCCTCAACAATACCCACGAATCACATATCTCACAAAATCAGTGTGCCTCACAGTCACAGCCCTTAAGGCCAAACAACACACCAAATACACTTGTTATAGGGGACTCTATTGTCTGGCACACTGACGTCCCGCTCACCAGACTGAACAAGGAGAAGGTCACTGTAAGCTGCCTGTCGGGTGCTAGGATCTGCCACATAATGCAAGCACTCAGGTCACTCCAAAGCAAGTACAAGTATGACTCCGTCATTGTCCATGCTGGTGTGAATGACCTGAGACGTACCTCCCTGGACTACATGAAAAGAGACATACAGGAGCTCTCTGACCATGTAGCCCAGGCTGGTATGACCCTGACCTTGAGTAGCATCTTGCCCTCACCAAGAATGATGCCACAGTATAAAGACAAAATGATCAGTTTCAACAATTGGCTAAAGTATTGGTGTCATTCAAAGGGGATCCAGTGTCTGTCAGCCTGGGATGACATGCTCGACAAGCCACGTTGCTTCGCTAGGGACGGCTTGCACCTGTCACACTTAGGCTTTCGTATACTGGCCAAGGCTCTTGCCACCCCCATAGTGCCTTTTTTAGGCAAGGCTCAAAGGACAAACCCACCTCCATAGACAACCCAAGGATAAAAAAACTAAAGGTAATGCTACTCAATGCCAGAAGTCTAAACCTCAAGATGCATGCACTCGAGGCTCTCCTCAGTATGGAAAAAATCGATGTCTGTGCAGTAACAGAAACCTGGTTCAAGGCTCATGAGAGCACCCCAGCACTACCAGGTTATAACTCATAGCATGTGTTTCGGCCCCAAAACTCGGACCGAAGCACAAAAGGAGGGGGAGTATCTATATTCATCAAAGATACCTACACCTTCAGGTTAGTGGTACTGCACGAAGCATCGGAAACCATCCATGTGCAACTAACAGCGGGCAAAACTGCCTTTTAGTTTGTAGCCTGCTACAGAACACCCTCCCTATTACAGGAACCCTACTTGGCATTCCTGAGAACACTGGAGAATATGAAGGTCTCTCCAAACCAATTAGTTATGTACTCACCATAATGCTAGATGTATGTAGTCCATCTCGCCTCACATTCTTCACTTGTGGGTTTGGAGCCGAATGTCGGCTGCGACTCAGCCTATCTACTAGCTCGAAAGTCTTTGATTGGCTGGGCTAAGATGGTATCCCACAATACACTGCTCCACATTCCCAGATCTAATTTGCTGCCAACAGAAAAATCATATCTATCGCCCAAACACACACACATACTCATGACAACGAGGTCCAACAAATTGTCCAAAGGGACTAGTGACATGAGATGTACCAGGGGATCCTCCAAATCCTCCAGGCATGGGGGACAGTGGGTGGGTAATGAAGAATGTGAGGCGAGATGGACTACATACATCTAGCGTTATGGTGAGTACATAGCTAATTGATGATATGTAGTCCTATCTCACCTACATTCTTCACTTGTGGGACAGCGTCCCTAGCACCTACATCCTGGGTGGCTCAATGGAAAATACTCCTGAGTACTGTGGAACCAAAAGATGACCTGCCACTGGACACCACATCCAATTTGTAATGGGAAACAAACGTATGAGGAGAAGCCCATGTTGCAGCCGCACATATATCATCCATGGATAACCTAGCCTGGAAGGCCATAGAAGCGGAAACTGCTCTGGTAGAGTGTGCTCTGACTGGGAAAGGCAGGCTCTTTCCCCCTGCCTGGTAAATAAAGGAGATGCAACCAGCTATCCACCTAGAAATGGTGACTTTTGAGTCACCGCCTCAGGTACGTTACTCATTAGAGTATCTCCTAACTCCTTAAGGAGATCTCTCTGGAGCCGCGTGAAATGAGACAAATAATTTAGTGACCACAAGGTAAAGGTTGCTGAAGACAGTGTACGCTTCCCGTACCAATCCATCGTCCTAGACTCCTTGTTAAGGGGATGGACCGCAGAGGAAGACTCAGCAACTTCCTTCTGTGTGGCAGCCGCCACCACCATAGCATCTACCGGGACTCCCTTTGTCAAAAATTCTTTCCCTTGGGGGGGGGGCAGACAAAAATTTGTTGGGGTATCTAGGGACGGGCTCCACGGAGTCGGGAATCTCCCACACCCTTCAACAAATAAGGTCCAGGAGCTCGTCAAAGGGTGGAGACACCCAGGAGGCGGAGAGCTGGGCGCCAAAGGCCTTAAGGAATACTGACTCCTCCTCGGAGGGGGCTTTGGAAGGCCAGTCTCCTCTTTGTTTCAAGATCTCCAGGATATCGGAGAATGAAACATCCTCAGAGGAAGACTTAGGGGACCCCTCCAACTCCTTGAGGTCAGTATCAGAAGTGATGGACTCGTCCTGGGAGTCTATGTGCTTCCTCTTGCAAACTTTCTTTCTGGGGGGTTCCTCAGGCACCGACTCTGAGGGCCCCTCAGAAAGAAGGGGACCACTCATGTGGGTATCCTTAGGCCCTTGTGCCCTGCTGTCCAAGGATAGGTGGATGTCAGAAGCTCTCGCCGGTGTCATAGGGGACAGAAGGATCGATCTGAGAAGTAGCTGACCTAGCCAGCTCACTCCGCATAGCCTCGAAGGCGGTACCTCCCGAGTCGGAGGGCCGACCACCTTCCAAGTCCATGACCGGGACCGGGGTCCCCGCAGCCGAGGCGCCAAGGGGAAGGCGCGGCACCGACTGGTGCTCCGAGACATCCCCCTTGGGCCCAACAGAGGAGACCCGAGTCTCGAACCTGTGGACAGAGCCGACAGGGTCGGAGCCGATGCCGGCACCAATAAACCCTGCTGGGGGATCGGCGCCGGCACAGGAACGTCCCTCGAAGTGGAACTTACTGGTTCCGACGACAAGGATGTGCTCGGAGGAGGAATAGCAGGTACAACCAACAGAGCTGGCTCTGGAGCCGACTGGGTCAGAGCCGAGAAAAGTTTAGCCAACACTGGCGACTGTAGGGGCCTCTGTACCACCCTATATACATCCAAATCAGAAAACCTGGAGGATTTGGAGGAAATGGATGGAGAAGCAGACCTCCTATCTGGAGAAGCTTGCCTTAAACTTGGCGACCTGCTCCGAATCGGTTCCAATATTATCGGAGTGGCCACAGTCGATACAGTTACTTCCTGCGGCCCCGAAGTTGGTGGAGCTGAGGAAGCAGATTCCACAATGGAAATTTTAGAAGGTGGCTCCGAAACAATAGATGGAGCCAGCGACCTCTTCTTGGATTTGGAGGATTTAGACTTTGACTGGGAGCTGGGAGCCGAACCTAAATCTTCCTCAAAGGACAGTTTTAGCAGTCCCTTTAGGATCAATTTGTTTTTCCTCTCTTGGAGCACCCGAGGACTAAAGGTGTGGCAGAAACTGCACGACTCTTAAAGGTGGATGGCTCCAAGACAGTAAACACAGACCGAATGTCCGTCTGTGATAGACATCTTATAGGCACACTTAGTACACTTTTTAAAGCCCGAGGGCTTATGCTCTTTTTGTTCCATAGACATTCTAACAAATAGCAGCCGCTACCAAAAAGGCGGGAAACCGCTAACACAGAAAGCAGAAACACAAAAGAACCCACACAAGGTACAGGGGAGAACCTCTAATTAAAACGGTTCTCAACTTAAAATAAGAAACTAACCAGACAAGCACACGAGGAGGACTAGGTCCTCTAACTTAAACGGGCCTAGCCAGAGGGTGTAAGGGATACCACACACAACACACTCGCACTCTACAAAAACAATGCAGCAACACCACAAAGAACCACTCTATTGAATAACAGAATTATTTCAGCCAAGAATTAGCGAACACTTTTCCACAAAAAATTGACGTTTTCAATACTTAGCCACAGCCAAATCGAGACCACGTCCGAGCTCTACAAGCGGCAAACGAGATCTGGGAATGTGGAGCAGTGTATTGTGGGATACCATCTTAGCCCAGCCAATCAAAGACTTTTGAGCTAGTAGATAGGCCGAGTCGGACCCACAAGTGAAGAATGTAGGCGAGATAGGACTACATAACATACTATGTTATTGGGTGACTTCAACTACCCAAACATTGACTGGGAAAACTACTCAAGCCCAAACACCCTCACCCAACGGTTCCTTGAATTTATAAACTCTAACGCAATGGAACAGCTAGTCACCACTCCCACAAGAGGGAACAACATATTGGACCTGGTCATCACCAACATGGGGACTCTATGTTCCACACCAGAGGTAAACCCCTCATTAGTAAGATCAGACCATAAACAAATTTCCCTGGACATCCATATCCCGTCCCCACCCCCAGCCAAGGAAATCACTGTAAAGAATTTCTCAAAAGCCAACTTTGCACTTCTCAAGACTGAGGTGGAATCCTTCAAAGCCCCTGGGCCAGAGGATAATACAGCCCAATCCGCAGAATCCTTTACAAATGCATTCTATGAGCACCTGCAGGAATGCATGGATCGTGCTATCCCAAATAAAACCAAGACTCACTCCTCCAAAAACAGGAGACCGGTCTGGTGGACCCCGGCCATAAATAATCTATGAAACAGAAGGAGGAAGCTACTACATGACAGAGCAAAATCCCAAAAAGGGAAGGCATCTCTGATCAGTATTAGCAAGAAACTTTGATCCCTCATAAAATCATCAAAGGCTAGTTTCGAAAGAAAAATTGCCCTAGACACTAAAGATAATCACAAGACCTTCTTTAGTTATGTCAGGAACATGGGCGGAACCTCCCAGATATGCTCTGAATTGTTGCATAACGGTACAAAATATACTGAGCCTACAGAAATAGACAACATCCTGGTAGACAGATTCAGAGCAAACTTCTCCCCCCCCCTTCCCCACCAAAGGAGCAAATGCCTATCCCAACTGAATGTAACCTCCCTGACATCACAGATGCACAGGTGAAAGCTGCCCTCTCCAAAGCACAAAACACAGCATCTATGGGACCGGTCGGTGTTCCAAGCTGTGTCTTACACGAGCTCCAAGAAGAACTGAACCCTCACATTAAGTAACTGTTCAAACTTAGCCTTACTACAGGATATGTACCCAAAGAATGGCGTACAGCTACAGTGGTCCCACTCCACAAAGGTGGTGCCACAACGGACCACGGAAACTATCGCCCCATAAGCCTGACTAGTCTGGTCTGTAAAGCTATAGAGCGTATTATCATGGAACTCATAAACAAAGACATTGGGAGCCTCCAGACAATGGACCCTACCCAATTCGACTTTGTTAAGGGCAGGTCTTGCCTCTTAAACCTAGTTGATTTTTTTTTGAAACAGTTACCAAAGCCATAGATGAGGGCAAGGTAGTTCACACAGCCTACCTGGACCTCACAAAAGCCTTCGACACAATACCCCACTCGGGCATCATAAATAAGCTTACCAGCTTAAATATCAACCCCTATATCACAAGAAGGGTTGAAAACTGGCTCAGAGATAGAATCCACATGGTCAGAATCGCAGGTGCCATGTCCGAATCCAAACCAGTTACAAGTGACGTCCCACATGGCTCAGTTCTGGGACCTCTCTTGTTTGGTATATACTTCTCTGAGGTTCAGGCTAACACGGGGGGATTATGGCTGACAAAGTTTGCAGATGACTGCAAACTGGGGGCCATAATCGAATCTCCAGCTGACACAAGCATCCTCCAAAAGGGTCTCACAGAGATGGATGCTTGGTGCCAGAGCCACGGCCTCAAGCTAAATGCTAAAAAGTGCATAGTCATCCCCTTTGGGAAAAACAAGGTGCCCACAAATTACCACATAGGTGGTAATCCATTGGCACGGAAGAAGTAATTAGAGATTTGGGGACCAACGTAGATAGTAATCTCTCCTTTGATAATCACGTTGCCAAAGTGGTTAGAAAGACCTTCTATATAGCCCACCTTATCACGAAAGGGTTTGCATCTAGATCAAGAGAGGTCATTGTGCCCCTCTACTTGTCACTCATCAGGCCCATAATTGAATACAATGCCCCCTTTGGGATATACCTTACCAGACACCTGCAGCAACTGGAGAGACCCCAAAAGTACCTCACCAAGAGGATCATGGGCTACAAACAGATGTCCTATGCAGCTCGACTAAAGAAACACCAGCTCTACTCAGTTGCTTACCGCCTACTCAGAGGTGATCTATGCCTGACATACAAAGCCATGTCAAACCCAGAATTAATGGACATGCTCCACCTCAAAAAATCCAAGTCCCTTAGAGCTACATTCTCCAGGGACCTAAACCTCAACACAAAAATAAATAGGACATGCTGGAGGGACAGATTCATTTCCCAGAGGCTCCCCTCACTCTGGAATAGAATCACAATTCATGTTAGACATAGCCCCTCGCTGACCCTCTTCAAGCGAAATCTGGACGAGTGGATGGGAAATCACAAATTCACCCCTTGGATCTCTTCTGTGTCCCTGCTAGACAGAGGCACAGTAAACTAATCTTAAAAGGGCACCTTCTGTGACCTACTTTACAGAGGCACAGTAGGCTAATCTAATAGGGAGGCGGAAGCCAAATACACTCTGGCTAGGCTTATAAATGCCCTAGGGTAGATAGCCTAGTATCTACCTATGAACCTATAGTACTGTCCAAGGCTGTCTCCAGGCCAATACCGGTCATACAATGCTCTCTCTCCCTCAGATGTCAGGTAATAAATGTATATGGGTGAGGTAGGTCACTCCATGGGCAAATATTGTGGGTGGACTTCACACATATTTCAAATCAATAATAATAAAATGTGTTCACCAGCATTGCTGATTCTAAAATAAAGCTGTATTAATATATGCAGTATTGCTGTATTCCATGCACGTGTGTTCTACTGTCACTGCAGTCTAGTATAACACTGCAACAGTACTAGAATGCTATAGGAATTTCATGTAACTTGTACTGCTCCATTCATAGTATGATTCCAGGTGATCTCCAGACAAGTATCAGTCACCTAGTAGTCAGCAGTGACTCAGTAGCTCAGTCTGTTAAATGCCTTGTACACAGTATATTTTGCCATATACAGTCCTGGGTTTGAATCCAGTGATATGCAACACTAAATTTTCAGTATCAGTCACCTAATGCTCAAATTTTTTCTCTCCCCAGGACCACAAAAAATATATGGGTGAGTTAGCCCATATTATGTGCAGATATTGTGTATAGATCTCACAGAATGTTAAAATCAATGCCAAGAATGTGTTTTATCAGCATTGTTGATTCATAAATAAATCTGTGTAATCCCAGCTTTATTTGCAGATGTCCCCTGCAGTCACACCTATTGGATTCTACTCACATGCCTGGCAACTAAGGTATGACGGCTGTCTATTTTACTTACTGTGCACAAACATGCCGATCAAGTGTCACCATTTCTCATAATGTAATTAAAACTGCCTAATCTGGCTGCCACATGATTACCAGATAAATTATCACCTGGAATGCAATGTATTACCAAATCCATTTACAGAACACCTCCTTGGTAGTTATATAAGTCCACATTATGTAAAACTGTTCTGTGCAGTTTGCGCCTGCATTTGTTAGTGCTTGGCCCTTACTGTCCCATGCTATCAGCTAGAGAGGTATGCACATGCTGCAACAGCTATAGGAGAATTGTAGTCACAGCTGATACTACACACCTGTAGAAGTATGTATTATCAGTGTTTTCAGGGATATCATCTGCAATATCACTAATGGAATGTTTCTCTCTCTCTCTCCCCACCCCTTATCTTAATTTATTCATTACTGTTATGAATTATTATGATTTAACATTAACACAACTTATTAAACTACCCATAATTTGGAAAATGTGGTTGATTACTGTTACGTTTTAGTATGATTCAATATTAACATATTTCATTAAACTAACTGTTTCGCTGGCCTTACGGTTTACTTCATATTGGTATGTTGTTACCATACCGACTGTTATGTTACTTAATGTTGTGAAGCACATAATATACATTAATATGTATTTGGATTAATAAATACAATGTTCCAATCTGTTACTACTAACAATGGTTTGGCTATTACTAACCATAACTTATTGCTATAACTCATGTACCACAGCACGTCAAGGTAGGCCTCAACCGTCCATGGCATAGGGTCCCAGCACATTTGGAACCAGAAAGGTGGTGCCCTCTCTGCTGCCCCTTATACTACCTGTGGTGTTGGGTAGTACCACCCCATGGGCAGTGCCCAGCTCCCCCGTGGGAGTGGTGGTGGTGGAGGGGGAGTAGTCACCCAAGACGAGCTGCTGGTTGTGGTGCACGGGATAGTCCACTGTGGCTATGACCTCTGCCTGTGCTGGATTGAGGACATGCTGGCAAACCTGGTGGGGTGGCCTCGCCCTGATGCCCAGTCTCCAGCACAGCCACCCTCAGGGCAGTCATGGAGCAGTGCTGAGAGTCCCATGGGTGTGGACGTGAGTCACACTGCTGCCGTCTGGAGGCACATGTGACTTGGGTTCCACAACACCCTCCCTATCCAAGGTCATGTTTTACACACCTCCCCTGTCTGCTGTCTTGTCTGTTTGCAGATGCATCCCTTACCTCCTCAAAAAAATATATATATATATATATATATATATACACACACACACACACACACACACACACACACACACACACACACACACACATATATATATATATATATATGTATATATATATATATATATATATATATATATATATATATATATATTGTCCCATACACAGTTCTTCATTTTGGACGTGTCCACTGGATACACTTAATTTGGTCCAATTGGCTTGACAACGCACTTATGTTGTCATCACCCCTCTCTCTGAGGGTGACAGTCCAAATTCAGATAAAAACCTTTTAAAGTGCACAGTTGTTGCCATTGGAGAAATGGATGTCTATGGTTCTTTCCTACACCCTTCCTGCAAATCCCTACCTGCCTTTCACTATGTTTTTCCCCCTGCTTCCCCCATTTCACCACTTTCCTATCCCCAATTTTTTCTTTTCTTTATATTTTTTAGCAAGGCACTGTGCGACACTCTGAGTCGTGCAGCTTTGCTTATCTCAGCTAAATAGAGCTATAATGACTGTATGGGTTTATCACATTGTAAGACACATGTACAAAATAAACACCTCTGTCATTTCTCGAACCCAAGCCCATCACACTTACAGCACACTGCATTAACATGCCACACCACACAACTCTTTATTAAAATATGTGGTTTAAACAAAACATAAGAAATTGCCAATTACAGTCATTAGCCATGTTTCAGAGGAGCTGCACACTGCTGTGCACAGCACAAAAAGAATACAAATTAATGGAAAAAATGGGAGTGTACCTTGGACTCTGGTGCAACAGTACACAACTAGACAGCTAAAGACACGATTATGGACGTATGTGAGGCCTGTGACAGGTAAATGTGCCCTTTTATCAGCAACATGTAGAAAGACACCTGCTAAGTCAAAAATTGCAAATTACATGCACAACTGGGACCCTGGTGCAGAACTACAGCCATTTAAAGCTATGTACATACTGATGGATGCAGCGAATGTTTGTCACAGCCTGTATGTGTGACATATATCTTGCAAATACACCTGCTTTAGCAGTGATTCAGTAGCACAGTCTGTTAAATGCCTTGCATACAGTACATTTTGCCACACAGTCCTGGATTCAAATATAGTGTTGTGTTACACTTCAATTACATTATGGTGAAGACAGCAATTAATGAATTACTCATGCACTCTTTATCCACACAAAGCATTGCAAATGTAATAACTGCTTTTCAGTGCTGGAAGTCACAGGCTTGCAGGTAGGGGCACACTTCACATATCTGTATAGCATAACTATATGTCGCCTAGTACTCTGTTAGTGACACAGTTGCTAAACATATGTACCATAAACACATGCCTTAATTGGAGTGTAAAGGGTACCCTCACCCTAGCTCTGCCTCTTCAACAAGGCTGACACAGGTACACCTACAGCTTGTTGTCCTCCAAAGTGTTCACACCCTCTGCCTATGTCTGTTACCTGCAGCAGCGGCTGCAGCCTGTGGTACACACAGCTCTATGTAAAGTTTCTGCTAGAGACCTACCCTCTGCAACGATGTAGTCTCCTCAACCCAGCAATGTCCATCTCAACAGCTAAGAAAGGGGCCCTGGTCTACATGAAGCCCTTATATATTGCACAGTGGTTGCATGTCACTAGCTAATGATAGTGCAATTCAGCTGTTTAGGCTGCAATTAGCATATCAGAGATACAGATTAGTGCATAGGCAATTACCTGCTAATGAGAAGCATGTTAAAATTGCAAGGAGCTGGCTATGGGGAAACATTCTGTATGAGATTTCCTCACACAGAGCACACCTTTGTGAAACATTACCGGAAGCACATTTCAACAGAGGAGTACTGCACTCCAGCAGATATGTAACTGTTTTTTGTGTATAACAGGATGCAGATGGGACGATAGAGGTATGGGGAATAGGGATTGCAGCAGCAAGCCTGTCTTAGACCTGTGGTATTGACATGTCATTGATACCGTGTTGTCTTACACCTACTGGTGACATATAATACATCAGGGTTGCATTGTCTTCTTTCATTGTGGCACACTGGTGTTGTTGGACTGTCCCTATACAGTGGTTGTAACAGCATGCTGTTGTTTGCCTTGCACTGGTCTTATGACATATTATTGGGTGGCTGGCCTTATGGGACACAGCGCACAGAACCAGAGTGTTGGGTGTAATATCATACAGCAGAATCTCTGATGGCACACAGGGAAATACCTCAGTAATGATACTGTCTCGGTTGTATCCACACACATAGTATGTTGTCACATCATGGGGTATGACATGTGGAAACAAGCAGTCGATAGTGCCATCCATTTTGTTGTTGCTGTATCTGTACATAGTGGATGTCTATGTATATGATCCTGTAATGTGTGTCCCTTTTGTTGTCATTCAGGCCTAATGTATCTTGCATGCCATGCCCCCTTCTCAGATGCGGAGAATGAACTAATACTTGAAGGACTACGGCAGCATCACTACATCCTCCTATCGAGAGGGAGACATAACAGGGAACAGCGAGTTGCACTGTGGGCAGACCTTGTCCAGGAGGTGAATGCCTGAAACCACCAGCACAGGACATATAAGCAGGCTCAACACTGCACTACAAACATGGTGAACGCTGCATGACAAAGGGCAGCTGATGTAGCCAAGGATCATGCAGCCACCGCCATTGCCCCAGATGTCAAGTGTGCAATGGGAAGCAATTATATACAGGGTTACACCTCCAACAAAAAGCAAATACACCAGAAAGCTTTAAGCATAGTAAACAAGGAAAGAGGTATAGACAATAGAAATCAGGGGGCTGGAGGGAGGGTAACCAAGACTGCAACAGTGAATACACTCGAACATCTACATTTATTGTAAGTGTACACAACTGTACTATGTTCTTCATGTTTCACTGTTGCAGTCATCACATTTGGGTAGATTTCCAAAGCTAAGGATGGGAGGAGGTAATTAGATAGCATTAGGACCAGCTATAAGGCCCTGCAGGACTGCAGTGGTAAAGACAGCTCTGGATTTAGAAAAAATTGGGAAGTGGTAATGCTTGGTGAAGGTATGTACAGAACTCCAGGTAATAGCTTCTAGGATGTCTCTTGCAGGGACACCTCTGAGAAAGGCTGTAGAGGTAGATGAAGCCCTGGTAGAATGTGGTCTTATCCTCTGTGGAGTAGGTTTTCCATGGTGCTTATAGCAGAAATTAATGCAATGGCCTATCCATTTAGAAATGGTTTGCTTTGAAATGGCCTTCCCCTCTGCCCCTGCAGCAAATGCCACCAGCAGTTGTTCAGATTTCCTGAGAAGTTTAATCCTGTCCTAGTAAAATCTAAGTTGTCTGTGCACGTCCACTGGGTGCAGTATTCATTCCCCTTTGTTCTGTGGATTAGAACAGAAAATTGGCAAATGAATGGACTGATTAAGGGCCACACTGGATACCACCTTGGGCATGAAGGAGGGACTGGTCCTGAGGGACACCCTGTCCACATGAAAGATGATGAAAGGCTCCACAACCATGACTGTAATTCAGACATCCTTCTTGCTGAAGTGATGGCTAGAAGGAAAGCAGTTTCACCAAGAAAGGAATTTAAACTCTGCACTTGCAGCTGGGTCGAGGGGAGGCAGAGTGAGCTTCTCCAATACAAAGTTAAGGTCCCAGGCTGGAGTAGGGGCTCTCCTGGGTGGTCTTAAGTTTTTGGCCCCTCTGAGGAATTGCTTCAGCAGTGCCCTGCCATAAACAAACTGTACAACAGAAGGAAGAAACTGTTGCAAAAGAGTAAAATCTCATGAGTGGAGGAGCTCCCTGGTCAGCCTCAGTAAGATGCTGAGATCCCTTATAAGATCCTCCAAAGCTAGCTACGAAAACAAAAGCGCCACTAATTCTAAGGACAACCACAAAGCATTCTGTAGCTATGTCAAGAATCTCGATGGCAAAACCCAGATCTGCTCTGAGTTACATCACAACAGCATGAAAATTACAGAACCAACTGATATTGCCAACATCTTGGCAGATAGGTTCAGTGCTAACTTTACCCCCCCCCCCACCCCCTAAAGGGCCCATATCTATACAGGAAGAATGTGGAGTCCCTGTAATCACAACTACGCAGGTAAAAGCTGCACTCTCTAATGCCAAAATCACAGCATCCATGGGACTGGAAAACATCCCAGGCTGCGTTTTACACGAACTTCAGAACATACTGGCTCGCCACCTAAGCACCATGTTCAATAATAGCCTCGCATCAGGCTTTGTGCCCACTGAATGGCGCACAGCAACAGTTATCGCACTTCACAGAGGGGAGCCACCACTGATCCCGGGAAATATCGACCTATTAACCTGACGAGCCTGGTCTGCAAGGCCATGGAACGTATCATCATGGAACTCATAAACAAAGACATTGGTAACATCCAAACTCTGGATCCCACCCAGTTCGAGTTTGTGAAAGGCACATCATGCCTCCTGAACCTGATTGACTTCTTTGAGGCAGTCACCAAAGCCATAGATGAGGGTAAGGTGGTTCACACAGCTTATCTTGACCTCGCCAAGGCTTTCAACACCATCCCCCATTCTGGAATTATAGCTAAACTCACTAAACTAGGTATAAATCCCTACGTCACAAGATGGGTTGCCAACTGGCTCACTGACAGAACCTACACTGTAAAAGTGCAGACTCCAAATCTGACCTCAAAGCAGTGATAAGTGGAGTACCACAGGGTTCCGTCCTGGAACCTCTCCTGTTTGGTATCTACTTCTCTGAAGTACAGGCTAACACAGAAGGCCTATGGCTAATGAAGTTCACACAGATGACTGCAAACTAGGAGCCATAGTCAAGTCCCCAAATGATGTGGACATCCTACAGAAGGGCCTCGCTAAGACAGATGCCTGGTGTCAGAGCCATGGCCTCAAGTTCAATGCCAAAAAGTGCAGTGTCATTCCCTTTGGTAAAAACTCTGTACCCATGAACTACCACATAGGCAGCAATCTACTTAACACTGAATGTGTGATGAGATCTTGGGACCCAGGTGGACAGTAGTCTCTCCTTTGATAGTCACATCGCCACAGTAGTAAGGAAGTTCTTCTATGTGGCAAACCTCATCATAAAAGGGTTCTCATCCAGGAAAAAAGAGGTCATTGTTCCCCTCTACTCGACACTCATTAGACCCATTACAGAGTACAACGCCCCTTATGGAATGTACCTCAGAAGACATCTGCAGCAGCTGGAAAGGCCACAGAAGTACCTCACAAAGAGGATTACTGGCCTCAAACAAATGCCCTACACTGACCATCTCAAAAAACTCCAGCTTTACTCTGTAGCATATCGCCTACTCCGAGGTGATCTCTGCCTAACATATAAAGCTATGACCAACCCAGAGCTGTTGGACGTGCTACACCTAAAGAAATCCCAATCCCTCCAAGCTACATGCTCTAGGGACCTAAACCTTGTCACCACAATAAACAGGACATGCTGGGGGGATAGATTCCTGTCCCAGAGACTTCCCATACTCTGGAACAGACTACCCATCTATGTCAAGCAAAGTTCTTCATTAGCACTCTTCAAGAAAAATCTTGATGAGTGGATGGGAAATAGGAAATACACCCTGGAGATCACTTCTGTGTCTCTGCTCAACAGTGGCACAGGAAAATAACTTTCTTGGGTGGCGTAAGCCAGGGAACCTTGTTGGCTAGACTTACGTAGGCCCTTGGGCCAATAGCCTAGTACCTACCTATGAGAGAAGAGGGGTGGTTCTGTATTGTAATGAGCTGAAATGGCTGAGGGATTAATTTTAATGGAGGAAAATGAAAGGCCCTTTTGAAGCATCTCAGTTAAGTATTGAAGAATCTGAGGTAAATTGGGCGCTGCAGTGCCCATCCCATGAGTTTGGCTCCAGGAATAGGATCTTTTCCATTTTTCAACATAGGATTTTCTAGTAATAGGCCTCCTTGCCTCCAGAATGACATCCATCACTTGCTTACTGAGGGATGGGAATGGTGAGATCAGGTAATTAGCCAGGTTGCCAAGTTCAGGGTTTGAAGCTGTGGGTGCAGAATCTGACCCTCCTGCTGAGACAGCAGAGCTGGGGTCTGAGGCAGGTGCCATGGTGCCAGCAGTGACACACTGCGCAAGAGGGAGTACCAGTGATGGTGTGGTCAGTCTGGTGCAATCAGTATCGTCCTTGGTTTGCCCTGTTTGATTTTCAGTAGTACCTTGGAGAGGAGAGGCAGAGGGGGAAAGGCATAAACTGAGTTTTTTCCAGGTGAAGAACAGGGCGTCCACTTTCCAAGCTTGTTTGCGGGGGAGTCCTTGTGCAGAATTTGTCCAATTGATAGTTCTGGGGGGAGGCAAACAGGTCTATCTCTGTCTCTCCCATTTGTTTCTCAACATGTTGAATATCTTTGGTTCCAGTTTCCACTCGTGTGGGTCCATGAGATTTCTGCTTAGGTCATCTGCCAGTGCATTTAGCTTTCCTGGCAGGAATTGAGCCTGTAGGTGCACTTTCCACTCGTGTGGGTCCATGAGATTTCTGCTTAGGTCATCTGCCAGTGTACTCCGCTTTCCTGGCAGAAACTGAGCGTATAGGTGCACTTGGTAGCTCAAGGCTGTGTTCCACAGAGCCATAGCTAGCCTGCAGAGAGGGTATGAGTGGGTTGCCCCCTGCTTGTTTATGTACCACATAACAGTGGTGTTGTCTGTCTTTACCAATCATTGTCCTGGCAGAATGTGGTCCTTGAAGGCTGTCAGAGCATACTGTACAGCTAACATTTCTTTTATGCAGGTCCAGTTGACTTGGGTTCCATTTGCCCTGAATGCACTGCCCTGCCAAGTGAGCCCCCATGCATAGTCTGATGCGTCTGTTGTTAGGGTTTGGGCAGCAGTGGGTAGAGTGAATGGCAGTCCCTTGTTGTGGTGGCAGGCCTCTGCCCACCAAATGAACTCTATCTATAGACAAGGTATGATAGGAATAATTGATTCTAGATCCTGAGAAAGTTGACACCATATGTGTTTTAGATACCATTGTAGTTTCCTCATATGCAGTCTTGCATATGGAATTAGAAGAATACAGGAGGCCATGAACCCCAAGGCTTGCAGTATTTGTCTTGCAGATAGCAGGGTCTTTGTGGCCATAAGTTTGAAGTAAGCTGTCAAATGAACTTGTTTCTCTGGCGCGAGAGAAGCCATCTGGGAAGTTGTGTTCAAGATTGCTCCCAGGAATACAGTTTGTTGGCAGGGTACCAGATGTGATTTCTTTTTGTTTATGGTGTACCCTTGAGAGGTTAGCACTTTTTGTACAAATGCCAGATGATTCAGTAGTATGCCCTGGCTTTCTGCCTCAATTAGACAATCGTCCAGGAATGGGTATATCTGAATATTTCTTTGCCTGCAAAATGCAATGACTGGAGCTAGGCACTTTGTGAATACCATGGGCACAGTAGATAAGCAGTGCAGAGAACTGATAGTGCATGAAGCCTGCTTTGAAGCGTAGGTATCTTCTGCAAGATTCCCTGATTGGGATGTGCAGGTAGGCTTCCTTTAAATCCAGTGTTGCCAACCAGGCATCCTTGCCTAACATACGAAGCAACTAGTGAAGAGTTAGCATCTTGTAGTTTGGGATCACCAAAAAAGTGTTTAGGATACAGAGATCCAGGATAGGACGCCAGGAGTTGCCCTTTCTGGGCACCAGAAAAAGTCTTGAGTAGAAACCTTGTCCCCTTTCCTCTTCTGGGACAGTTTGAGTAGCCCTTATACCCAAGAGAGAGAGAACTTGCTTTTGAGCTTCTGCCCACTGATTTAGGGGTATAACGGGCCAACCATCTGGGGTTGGTAAAGTGTGGAAGTGGAATCTGTATCCCTGGGAAACTATTTTTAAAACCCATTTGTCCTGGGTAATGAGTTCCCAGTTTTTTGCCTGCAGAGCAATCTTTCCCCCCTAAAGGAGCAGTTAGTTGAGAAGGGCTTGGAAGTTTTAAAGTTAAATCATTGAGACAGTTTACTATAAGGGGGGGGGGGGGTCTTACTACTCCCTGCTTTGGAAGTGGGAGCCCCCCACTGCTTAGTCCTGTGTGTACCTTGAGACTGAAGCCTGTGTGTTCTGCTGGGTCTGGGGTTAAACTGAGAAGGCCTGGAAGAGGCAGGAAAGGACCGATTCTTAGAGGGACAATGCCTACTAAATCTTGGAGGCTGCACTTGCAGGAAATCTTTAACAGTCTGCATAGATTTAGCTTTTTCCTCCATCTTTTTAAGTACTTCTTCTGCTTTGTTGCCAAACAGGCATTCCTGGTTTCAGGGAGCATCCAACAATTTAGCTTTAACATGATCTGGCAAAGATTGCTCCTTAAGCCAAGCATGCCTTCTAAGTACAGATCCAGTAACAGCAGCCCTCCAAGATGCCTCTAGTGAATCAAAACCACTTTGCAAAGTATGTTTTCCAACTTGTTCAGCAGAATATATTAAATCCTGTAAATCCTTATTTTCAGCACAGTCAGGAATCAACATCATTTTTTGTATAAGCAATCCAATAATGTGCTGTTGATACTTTAACATATGAAACTGGCAATTTAAGGCCCTGATGGCCAAGGTTGCAGAAGTGTATACCTTCTTACCCCATCTATCCAATGCCCTGGAATCTCTAACAGAGGGGGTAGGATTTTTGGCAGTTGTAGCCTTTATGCCCTTGGGTCCTTGTGAAATGGTCTCAGGATCCGCAGTAGGATTTTTAAAAAGGAACTTGTGAGAGTCAGGAACCCTGTAATATCTATCTAGTCTTTTGGGAGCAGGAGGTAAGGAGTCAGGGGCCAAGCTAGGCTCCGTAAAGGCATCATCAATAATGTCCAGTACAGCGGGGATAGCTAAAGGCGTGTGTTGGGGCAGGAGTAAGAAATCCTTAAGCCTCTTTTTAGAATCAGAGTAATCCTGGCTTTCCCAGGGGAAATGCTCCCTAAGAGTATGCAAGGTTTCACCAAAAGAGAAATCTTCTGGAGGGGAAGCAGAGGGAATTGAGTCCTCTGCATCAGAATCCTCATAGGCAGAAAAGGGTAAATCCTGGTCATCAGAAGAAACAGAAATTTCAGAATCCTGATCAGAAGAATCATAGCCAAATTCAGTCCTAGGTCTCTTAGAGGGGGGATGGTCCACTTCCCCTGATTAAAGTAATAAGGTCTTCAGCCATTCTTATCATTTGTTTTTTAGGCACAGAGGCCTGACCATGCGGTTTGGGCGTTGGTTTTCTAGGCATGGATTGAGTTTTAGACTTGAAGAAAAAGATGGCATCGGTTTAATATGCAAGTCAGTAGGCCTGAATACACCCTTAGAAGTCAGTGCGTGAACAGCGGCTCCGGACCCAAATGAGGTAGAGACATCCGCAGGTTCCACAGTTGACGCATGTCGCGGCATACCGAATGGGTGTCAGTAGAGGCCTGCGAATCTGAAGTAGCAGGTATCAGGAGCTGCAAAAGCGCCTCACTGAGTACTGGTGAACTGGCAACTAGCTTAAGAGAAGAATCATCAGCAGCTTTGGACATAGGCGGCCTGTCTCTGTCTTTATCTTTGCATTTTTTCGGAATGTCAATAGTCGGGTGACTTACCAAAGCTATATCTGGATAATTGAATAGAGTACCGAAATATTTAGAAGTGTAAATATACCAACGACAAATAGTTTGTTGTTTAAATAAGGCACAAAACCAACAGCGAGGTACGTCGTGGTCAGGGTCTAGGCAAGGAATACAGTATGAATGAAAATCTTTATGAGGTATTTGCTTTCCACAAGAAATACATTATTGACTTTTACTGATATCGATTAAGAGCGAGAAAAAGTTTCCCCAACGGGGTACTTAGCTTTAGTTGAAGACTTCGGTTCTGAATCTCGAAAACGAAAATTTCAGGAGTTGGCTGACTGGCACTTGCGAACTGCTTCTGCTTCGGGCACTGCATGGCAAGAAAGACTGATAAAATGGCGTCGGCTGCATGCTTTGTACCCCTGACTACCTGACGTCATGGAAGATGAGACGGCCACCAATGCAGGACCCAAGACTTTGTTAATCAAACCAACTGAGGGCTACTGCAAGCAGATAACCCAAATGTGATGACTGCAACAGTGAAACATGAAGAACATCAACCACTCACAGCCATTGAGGAATTCCTAGCGAATCTAGGGATACACGACGGCTCCCAGGCATCCATCACACCATACGTCGTGAAGTTGGGTGTCACAATGTCCACAGCAAAGGAGTATGCAGGTAAGCTTACTATGATCACCATTGTAATACTGTAGCAGTCATTCTGTCAGGCTGTACATAACTTTACGTGGGTGTCAGGTCTATGTGATTTGGGTGGTGGGGTTTAAGCTCAGTTGTACACTCATACTAAATATGTCACCAATACATCAAGTAACACAGTACCTACTGTACATGTGAGATATATGCAAGCATTACCTTGTTGTGTTGCAACATGTGACGGTACTGAAATTACCTCACCCCCACCTTTTTACAGGTCCATCAGGTGTTGTCCAAGGCCATGATCCTGCTCTTGGTAAGCTTGATACTGTTTTGTTATGGAACATACATATGCTATTAAAGTTAAGGGCCAGAATAATGCCCTATGTACAATTAATGTTGAGTGTAACCAGAGTGAATGTATGTATGTTCCAGTCTGGAACATCTACCTAAGGTTCCTAGAGTGGGTAATCACAGGACTGCAGCTGAATGAACAGAAACACTTTTGCAGTTATTGTTAACAGCGAATAAGCCTCCTGGTTTACATGAGGCAATTAGTCTAATATGCCTTTTAAAAACTGAAAGGTTGATGGTACATACCTTAGGCAATGAAATGTATATTTTTTATTTACATTTGTTAACCTGGAAAGTCCAACTTGGAATGAAGCCAATTTTCAGTGGAGGCCCGGGGAGAAATGTTCCAGATGCATGTCTTTATAACATTTATAATTTGTATATATTTGTTAAGATAGGTGTACTGGTTTTTTGTGTTGTTTTATCAAGTATAGTGTCATATTGCATAACTGAAAGGTCGATTGTACTGGTCAAGTTTCACTTAATTTACCTGATGTGCTTGTTATAAAGGCCTTGAGTCGAATGTGTATTTTGTTGTGAGGAAGTCTGTTGTGCATGACAGTGGAGATGGGAAGATTTGAGACTGGTAACGCAGTTGTGTATCTCCATTATTACTAGTCTTTGTGGATTTTCCACACATAGCAGTGCAGGTAGTAATGTATAGATTTTGTCTTGGTTTCCACAGATGACCCAGGGGGTTAGGATCTCTCCCCCACACAACCTGATGTCAGTGTCTCTTCGGACTCTGATGATGATGATGGTGGCCACAGTGAGGTACAGGTAGGGTTGTCAGGGGCTGAAACTGTCCCAGAGGTTGACATCCCTCTTCTGACCCCATTGTCACCCAAACATACCCAGTCCCCAGAGGCCACAGATACAGGACATTCAGAGGGTAGAGACACTGAACAGGACAGTGTGGCAACTATGGCTTCAGTGAGTGTAAACAAAGGCCATAGCCAGAAAGCTGGCGAGGCCCAACAAAGGCGGATTGACAGGGGTGCTCATAGGAGGACTGCAGCCCATCCAACACCTGTTGCAGGTGTCACATCACAGAGGCACTAGGCACATGTTTCGGGCCATCATGAAGGCACAAGCACATTCTGAATGGAACACCTGATGTATGCTTTGGGTTATGGATGCAGCACAGTCTGACATCTGTGACTGCCTCCACTGCATTGGGAGCACCCTGGACTGGTTAACTGATACAATGGACAGACAGTGGACTGAAACAGTGTCTGTCTTGGACTGCACATTCTCTGTGCTGGGACATGTGGTTGGATTAGGGGGTCGGAGCCATGGACATAGGTCAGCAACACCATCTGCTGAGAGTCCACACGGTCATGCACATTTACGCTCCCAGAGTGGCAGTACATCCAGTGCTACAGAGGGGTGTGTGCTCTCCACATCACAATGTGGCAGGCCTTGGGCTCGTGGTTCTGGGAGGTCTGTAAGGGACACGGTCACAGCAGACAGCAGTCACCATCAGGTACTAGCACCGCATCTGACTTTGGGCATGGTGGTTTCAGTGAAACTCCTGGCAGAGCCAGTTCCCATGTTCGGAGCCAGAGACAATGAACTGTCAACTCTACCACGTAAGGTCCAAAGCTGTCCAACATACACACGTGCAGGGCTAGCACTTAGCTTGACAGTGTACACACACACACACACACACACACACACACACACACACACACACACACACACACACACACACACACACACAAACACACACCTCTGTCACGTGCAAATCACCAACAGACACACACGGCATCTCTCCATGGTCCATCTAACCAGCTTCCCTATCTAACTCACAAACATGCTGTCAACCGTTTGGGCCAGCCAAGGCCTCCAGCACCACCATACAACACCTTGTGCAAGTGATGACACCTGTGCCACATCCTTGTCATCCTTCCCATCAATGCAGGGAAATGAAGCTATGTGTCTGATGCACAGGCTGACATGTACTTGTGTAATGCAGTATTGTTTTGCCATGCCACTTGTAGTGGTCACCAACATATACTGTATGCTGGCATGTGTCATGAGTACGCAACATACTTGTGTGTACCTCATGTTGTATGATGTTGTAGAAGCGGTAGTTTTACACAATGACAGGTATGTCATGGACCTGTGTATGTTTCTGTTCCAGGAGTCTGATGGGATAACCTATGGGCACATGGCGGCAGTAAAGCGGCACAGGATGGCATGGCAGCACAGAAGAAATATGACTTTATAGGTTGGTACTAGGCTATCAGCCCTAGGGCCTATACAAGTCTAGCCATAACAATTCCCTGGATATTTCTTCCCACAATATTTACTTCCATAGACCCCTGTCTAGCAGGGCGAATGACGTGATCTCCGGGGTGAATTTCCTATCTCCCACCCAATTGTCAAGGTTCCTTTTGAAGAGGGCCAAGGAGGCGCTCTGCTTGACATGTACGGGCAGTCTATTCCAGAGTATGGGGAGTCTCTGGGTCAAGAACCTATCCCTCCAGTACATTTTGTTCATTGTGATGACAAGGTTTAGATCCTTGGAGCATGTGGCTCTGAGGGATTGGGATTTCTTTAAGTGAAGCATGTCCAACAGCTCAGGGTTTGACATGGCCTTGTATGTTAAGCAGTGATTGCCTCTGCGTAGACGATATGCCACAGAGTATAGCTGGAGTTTTTTTAAGACAGTCAGCATGGGGCATCTCCTTTAGGTCTGTGATTCTTTTAGTGAGGTATTTATGCGGCCTTTCCAGTTGTTGCAGATGTCTTGTGAGGTACATACCAAACAAAGCGTTGTACTCTATAATGGGTCTAATGAGGGATGAGTACAGTGGGACAATTACCTCCTTTTTTCTGGATGAAAAGCCCTTAGTGATGAGGTGTGTCACATAGAAGAATTTCCTGGCTGTTGTGGTTATCGAAGGTGAGACCACTGTCCACCTGTGTCCCTAAGCCTCTCATCACACTTTCTGTGTTTAGTGTACTGCCAACTATGTGGTAATTCATGGGTATGTGTTTTTTCCCAAAGGGGATAACTATATATTTCTTGGCATTAAGCTTGAGTCCATGGCTCTGGTACCAAGCATCTGTTTCTCTAAGGCCCTTTTGTAGAATATCCACATCATTTGGGGATTCAATAATGGCTCCCAGTTTGCAGTCATCTGCGAACTTTGTTAGCCAGCGTCCCTTAGTGTTGGCCTGTACTTCATAGAAGTAGATGCCAAAAAAGAGCCGTCCCAGGACTGAACCCTGAGGTACTCCACTTGTCACTTGTCTGGAGCTGGATTTAGAGTCGGCTACTTTTACAGTCTGGGTTCTGTCAGTAAGCCAGTTGGCAACCCATCGAGTAATGTAGGGATTTATGCCCAGCTTAGTAAGTTTATCTATGATTCCAGAGTGGGGGATGGTGTCGAAGGCCTTGGCGAGGTCCAGATAGGCTCTGTGGACCACCTTACCCTTGTCCACAGCTCTGGAGACTGATTTGAAGAAGTCAATCAGGTTCAGGAGACAAGATCAGCCCTTCAAAAATCCAAACTGGGTGGGGTCCGGTGCTTGAAGGTTGCCAATGTCTTTGTTCATAAGTTCCATGATAATGCATTCCATGCCCTTGCAGATCAGGCTTGCCAGACTGATGGGTCGGTAGTTCCTGGGATCCAAGGTGGATCCCCCCTTGTGCAGTGGAATAACTGTAGCTGTGCACCACTCAGTGGGCACAAAGCCTGAGGTGAGGCTATGATTAAACATGACACTTAGGTGAGGTGCCAGTTCATTTTGTAGTTCATATAGTACACAGCCCAGGATGTTATCTGGTCCCATGGATGCTGTATTGTTAGCTTTGGAAAGTGCGGTTTCTACCAGTGTGGCCGTGATTACCAGAATTTGGCAATCTTCTGGTATTGAGATGGGCCCTTTAGGGGGTGAGAGGGGGTGAAGTTGGCACTAAATCGATCTGCCAGGATATTGGCAATATCCTTGGGATCAGTATATTTAATGCCATTCTGTGTAGCTCAGAGCATATCTGAACATTGCCATTTAGATTCTTGACATAACTATAGAATGCATTGTGGTTGTCTTTGACATCTTTGGCACTTTTATTTTCATAACTAGCTTTGGAGGATTTTATGAGAAATCTCAGCTTCTTACTGGGGCTGGTAAGGGAGTTTTTTTGCATCCTGGGATTTTCCTCTTTTCTGCAACAGTTTCTTCCTTCTGTTGTATAGTTCGTTTATGGCAGGGGATCACCAGATTTGCTTCCTTTTTTTGGAGGAGAGCGTCTTGGTTCTATTTGGGATAGTACGAGTCATGCATGAGTGGATGTGCTCGTACAGTGCCTTAGTGCAGGATTCAGCAGTCGAACTTTCAGCTCCCATCTGCATGGGTGTCATGAAGTTTGTCACTTCTGACTTGAGTGGCATGAAGTAGGCTTTGGAGAAGTTTTTTTTTACGGCGGTTTCCTTACTGGGGGGTGGGGCTGGGATGTGGATATCAAGGCTGATTTGCTTATGGTCAGACCTGACCAATGAGGAGGTGACCACTGGTGTGAAGCATCTATCTCCCATGTTGGTAATGACCAAGTCTAGGATATTGGAGCCCCTGGTGGGACACTGGATTAGTTGATCCAGGGCATTGGAATTTATGAATTCCAAGAACTGTTGGGAAAAGGTGTTGGTACCTGAGTGGTTTTCCCAGTTAATGGCAGGGTAGTTGAAATCACCCAGTATTAGGGTGTTTGGTTGTATCTTAATATTTTCCAGTATGTTTAGAAAGGTGTAGTGAGAATCTTGGGGCATGGTGGGGGATCTGTAGCAAGCTAAAATTTGGATTGCAGTCTCACCTAGTGTTAGTTGCACCTGGAGAATTTCAGATGCATTGTGTTGGGCAACAAGCCTGCAGGTGTGATAATCCTTGGTTAATATGGACACTCCCCCCACCTTTAGTGTTTCGGTCTTGGTTTGGTGACCGAAAACTGTGGTAAGAGTTGTAGCCTGGTATTTCAAGGGTGCTCCCTGGAGCCTTGAACCAGGTCTCAGTTACTGCATAGATATCGATGTTCTCCATTTTTAGGAGTGCCTCGAGAGAGTGCATTGCGAGGTTTAGACCTCTAGCATTGAGTAGTATAACCTTCAGATTTTGCATGCTTGTATCTGTTATGGTGGTGGTTTTGGCCTTTGAACCTTGCCTAAAAAAGGCACTGTAGGGGTGGCAAGAACTTTAGCCAGTATCCTGAATCCCAGGGGTGACAGGTGCAGACCATCTCTGGCAAAGTATCATGGTTTGTTGATCATGTCGCCCCAGGCAGACAGATATTGGATCCCCTTTGAATGATGGCAGAAGCTTAGCCAATTGTTGAAGTAAATCATTTTGTCCTTATACTGTGTTATCATTCTGGGAAAAGGCAGGATGCTACTCAGGACTAGGGTCATACCTGCCTGGGCCACATGATGCGAGAGCTCTTCCATGTCTCTTTTCATGTAGTCCAGGGAGGTACGTCTCAAGTCATTCACTCCAACATGGACAATGACAGAGTTGTATTTGTAGTTGTTGTGGAGTGACTTGAGTGCATGCGTTATGTGGCGGATACTGGCAACCGACAGGCAGCTGACTGTAATTTTCTCCTTGTTCAGCCTGGTGAGTGGGACATCAGTGTGCCTGACTATAGAGTCACCTATGACTAAAGTATTGGGTACATTGTCTTGCCTTAGGGGCTGTTGTTGGTTGGCACACTGGTGTTGTGAGCTATGTGTCACTTTGGTTGTGACTGCTTTTTATTTGCTTTTCAGCTTCGGAGGTCCTTGTTGCTTGGGCAGGTTAATGTGAAGGGCCTCCATATATGTGGGTTTAGGGTTGCTATATGTGGGTGTTGATGGTGTGGGATTTGAAGGGCTATGTGTTGCTTGAGGTGTAGTGCAGGTGTTAACCTTCTCCTCTTGACTGTCAAGCACAATCTTGGCCGGAGAGAGCTTTGTTTCCAGTTTGGCTATGTAAGTGCATCTCTCTCAGGTTGTAGTGTTGGGTGGTAGGAGGAGAAGGTTATCTGTGTACATGAGGCAGTTGCTGCATTGCCCCAGTATGCCCAGATTCATCAGGAGGACAAGAGAAATTACCAGAAGCTGACTCTTGAACATGCCTGTTTAGGTGCTTTTTTGTAAAGTACAAGAGCTGTTTTCCCTTACCTTTGTAAGGTACTTTGCAATTATAGGCTTAGTGCCTATGACTAATTTCTCCTTATTAACAAGCAGAGTTGAGTGCTTGTATCACTTTAAGACTTCCTAGTACTTTCCTGCAGGTTCTAGAGCAAGTGCTAGTCACAGGGGTTCAGATTTTAGTGCTACTACTGAGAAACCAACTTGTTCCAAGGGAAAATTTGAAGAGCAGAGTTTCTGGCACCTGGAATAGTTTAGCCATAGCCTCGCTGTGTTGCACGATGCGAAAAATTCGCAAACACGAACGTTTTTAAGCCAGAAAGTTGAAAGAGATACAAATCAGCCCAAATGGCTAAAATTACAATTTCAGAGCTGGAAACCACTCCTCTAGTGTTAGACAGGCAGTACAATGCTCACCACTCCCACTGGTAAGCAGTAGGACTTCCCTCTACCACAGCAAGGTCTGCATAGCTCTGAACACAGAAAATAAAGTCCTGAAACCACAAAGCCTGGGATCTGGACTATACTAGCTAGGAAAGGCAGGAAACGAGCAAACAAGATAGTATTTTTTTTGGTTAAAACAGGCTAAACAATGCAATAATACACTAAATTAACACAGAAAAGGCTAACGCACTTGAGTGTGTAGCCCTAAACAGTAAATACAATTAAAACTCTACAACATTAGCAATTTAAAACTTTTTAAATGAAGCAAGGCAAGTTTACAACTGAAAAAACGATTTAAGAGGCAGTAATACAGTAGAATAAGTAGCTAGTCTACATATAAAGAAAAGTCTATAGATACAGAAAAACAGCTAAAACACACTAAAACAATTCAGATATTCAGATGCAGTGCAACATAGAGCACTTGAGTTGTAGCAATATTAAGGCATATACAGTTTTAATAAATGCACTAAAATATACTCTATATTTCCAAAATGTTTGAGAAGCACAGTCAGAACACAAGGATATTCAGGTAATTTATTTATATTTTTTATAAAGGGAGAAAGAAGAACCCAGCCACTGGGGATGCACAAGCCAGTGCATTTCTTTGTGCCAGTCCCAAGCCCGGATAAATGGGAAGGGTTATGTCAGGAAGGGCATCCGGTGTAAAACCTCTGCCAAATAACATATTCGGACAACAATACAGATTTCCATACCGGATCGGTCGAGGCCCTGGTTAACAACAACCGCCACCAGTGCTGTTAGCCAACAGGGTGCTGGGAGAAATTGGGCTACTGTTGGCCGAAGGAGAAGAAAAGGGGGAAGGCATGCCCAAAAGCAGAAAGAGAGGAGGAAGATTAGGAGTGTAGTAGTGAAGGTAGGAACTTTGAATGTTGGCAGTATGACTGGTATAGGGAGAGAGCTAGCTCATATGATGGAGAAGGAAGGTTGATATATCGTGTGTGCAAGAGACCAGATGGAAGGGGAGTAAGGCCAGGTGTATAGGAGGCGGGTTCAAATTGTTCTATCATGGTGTGAATGGGAGGAGAAATAGGGCAGGTGTTATCCTGAAGGAACAGTATGCCAAGAGTGTTTTGGAGGTGAAAAGAGTGTCGGATAGAGTGATGTTTATGAAGCTGGAAATTGATGGTGTAATGATGAATGTTGTTAGTGCATATGCTCCGCAAGTTGGGTATGCGATGGATGAGAAAGAAAAATTTTGGAGTGAGTTGGATGAAGTGGTGGCGAGTCTACCCAAGGGTGAGAGACTGGTGATTGGAGTGGATTTCAATGGGCATATTGGTGAAGGGAACAGAGGCGATGAGGAAGTGATGGGCAGGTATGGTGTTAAGGAGAGGAATGCAGAAGGTCAGATGGTAGTGGATTTTGCGGAAAGGATGGACATGGCTGTGGTGAATAAGTATTTTAAGAAGAGGGAGGAGCATAGGGTGACGTACAAGAGTGGAGGAAGATGCACTCAGGTGGATTATATCCTATGCAGGAGGGTAAGGGTGATAAAGGATAGTGAGGGAAACATACTCACAAGCGAGGCCAGTGTGTTGAGCAGATGGAAAGAGTACTTTGAGGGGCTGATGAATGAAGAGAATGAGAGAGAGAGAGAAAGAGAGAGAGAGAGAAGGTTGGATGATGTGGGGATAGTGAATCAGGAAGAGAAAAGTACAGTTTTGTACCTACCATAAATGTAGATGTTCGAGGATCCACATTGCTGCAGTCCTAACTATTAGGTGAGTGTCCTGTGTCCAGTCGGGCTCTAATACATGGCTGGTATTGACGTATAGGCGCCACAGAGTGAGCTTCAGGTACAGCGATGAATGCGATCCTCGGGCGCCACCTTGCCAGTCTATCCAGACCCAGAAGCCCCTGAAAAGATAAGAAAAAAAAACCAAAAATACAAATCAAAACCAAAATATATATATATATATATATATAAAATATAGCAGACAAATATAATTACTTCACAACCAACCACAAACACAGACCCCCTAAACACAGGGAGGAAAAAGAACAGGGGCAGGAGGGATATCCTAACATCTACATTTGCAGTAGGCTGTACATGGTAATTTCTATTTCTTCATTCCACATTGTTGCAGTCCTAACTATTCCATAGAATCCCAAAGAGAGGTAAGGAGGCTGGCAAATCATAAGGAAGCAGAGGGAAGCCTTGCAATGCAAAGCAAAATAGCTGTGGCAAAAAACCCCCCTAGACTTAGAGTAGAGGGAAGGTAATGTTGCTTAGAGAAACTGAACTACTCCAGTTATGCTCCAAGCTCCCTTAGTGAACCCCCCTAAAGCCCTCCAAAAAGCTGTGTAGCTGCAGTGGCCCTAGAGGATCCCCTAATAGTGGAAGCATCTGCCTAGATGCCATGAATGAAATGCAAAAAGCAAATCCCAATCACCCCAGAAATTAGTTTGTTTGAGGCTTGAAATGACCCTGAGAACTCAAAGCAAAAAAAAGCAACAACTGACTGCAACTGCCTAAAAAAATTGGGCTCCATAAAAAATTAATAATGATTGCCTGTGTGCATCTAAAAGCAAAAAAAATCTTTTAAATTGGGACGAAATTGCTAAAAAAATGTAGGGCAAACGAATAGAAGTTTGGTTTTTAAAGCCACACTCAGAAACCACTTAGCAATAAAGTTGAAAATTGAGTATGCAATGACAATTCCCTAAGTTATGAAAATCAAAAAAAAGGCCTTCAACCGCCATAAGGGCCTAAAACTCCTTGCTCAAAGAGAAGCAGAAGTAGGGGCCATGACAGCAGAGAAAGTGAAGTTTCACAGTAGCAGCAGCAGTTGCAGGCTGAAAAGGTTGAGTAGTAAGTTTCAATGCAACAAAATTGTAGCTCCCAAGGGGGTAGGTAGAGCTGCATGGTCTTTGCTTTCTTGAGAACAAAAGCGGGGGCAATTGAAGTGAATGTGGATGTCAAATGGTCACAATCATAGTGGGTGAGCAAATTACAATCTGAATCAAAATGAAAAACCAGACAATTGAAGAACCAATAAAGATAAGAGATATTGAAAAGCCACATTCAATATCAAATTCGAAATCCAAAATCCTAATCTAAAAATAAAAGTCCATCTCTTCCATTTTCTTTCCATCTTCTGGCGTAATTTATCTTCCTTAATTCATAATTGAGGATGGAGTTGAGGAACATGAGACTGCTGTTCTTCAAAACAGAATTAGCTATGTTGTTAGATGAAGAGAGTTGAGGCTGGGAAGCAGACTAATCGGAACTTTCCAAGAGACAACAGGTAAAGGCCCAAGAGAAAAGGCTACCAGACTCCTCAGGGTAGACTTCATGAATGCTAGTTAGTGCTGGCCCTCATGGAGGGGACACTATTTGTCTTGTCCTTGGACTTGGTTGGTTTAACCTTTAGAAGAGGATTGAAGAAGAGGCACACATGAAACATTTCACATGAAGATTTTTTCCGCATCGACTTTGGGAGAAGAGGATTCCAAGCTGTGAAAGCAACCTCAGCAAAGCTTTTTTGCTGCTGAGAAGTTTGAGGTGGAGTAGTTTTTGTTCCCTAAACCTTGAGTTCCCACTTTCACTGTCAACTTTGAAATCCCTGAAGACACTGTTTGATTTGGTGGTATTCCCAGGAGGTCTGCCACTTCTGCTAAGTGAGCCCCAGCTCCCGCAGAAAAGAGTCTCGAAGAGCAGGTGTTCTCACATAAAGCAGTCTCCCATAAAATCCAAGGCTTGCCCTCCCAAGCAGCAGAAATGTGTTGTTCTGCCGCTGTGCTGTTGTGTACCATGAACACCTGCCCAAAAGTAGTTAGAATCACCACCCCATTAATGTAGAAGTAACCTTGAACAATTAATGCAAACTGGACTATGTACATCCTTCCCGGCAGAATGATGTGACTGTGTACTATTATCAGTGTGGCTACTGCTCACTGCATCTTCTAGTCCGCAGGTCCATAGAATTGCCAACACATCTGCATTTAGATCTGTGTCCCTTTGCTTTAGAACAGCTTTCTTCATTAGATGTTGACTCCCTTGACATTCCTGATAATTTCACAAAAAACCCTTGACAAGAGCGTCCAGTGTTGTCAGTGTATTTTGACTGGCAGTGCTGTGTCCATACTTGAATATGCAATGTCTGCAAAATGAGCATGCCAAATCTTTACTGCCATGAACAGAATACCTTGATATGACAGTTTTGCTCTTGAAGGACTGTCTGCTGTCAGCCCGGACTGAAGAGATAAAGATGAAGCAAGGACTGAAAGATTCTTTGTTTGGTTTGGGTTAAAAGGCCATTTTCTCACACCAGAAAGCTCATGTCTCTGTCTGAGTACTTTGTCTTTCCGGGGGTAAAGAGCCGACTGATTAGGTATCAGAAAGATACCTATGAGATAGCACAACTAGCTATGAACATATTCTGCTTCTTAATCTTAGGTCTCTTGAATCAGCCAATCAGGCAAGGATAAACTTTTATATTCCAAAATCCCTTCAAGCAGAGAAGCTCAGGCCATCGGAAAAAGAACCTTTGGGCGAAGTAGATGATAAATAAGCCAAGCCAAATGCAGAGCCATGGATAATTGATCCATCCAGTTCGAAACGATAGAATAAGGGCGCAATTTAGAAAGCATAGTATGAAATTCTAAAGCTACCAGATCTAAAGTTACCCCAGAGCGACGTAGAGCCAGCAGAGGTAATTGCTGCGCCAATATTTTGAATTGGGAGCTTATAGATGCATATATAGATAAATCCAAAAGTGGTTTCCCAAACTCGGCAATTTCTTGAACTTGGGCCAGGAACCAAAAACCCTTTTTGGCATTAGAACCAATCTGAATGCCCCATTTGAGTGAATCTCCTAATTGCTTTGTTCGCCTCTGGTACTAGGAGGGAGGTTGGTAAGTATTGGGAAACCTTTCTGGGCAAGGGTAATGCCCAAAACCTGTAAATTTGATGATGAGAAGAACCCATTTGTGAGCCTTTGGGTCCTTATTCTTTCAAAAATGAGGAAAAGAGTGACCAGAGTCTCTTAGGAGGGCTTAGAAAGGCTAGGCCCATGGGTAGGCAGGTTCCAAAAGCAGGGTCATTGGGTCTGCTTACCAGTGCCCTCACCAGAGTGAGCAGGTGAATCCCAGGTCCTCTCCGTCAGCTGGCCCAAAAGCCTGCACCTACCAGTTTCAGACCTACCCTGGAGCCTCCTACCCCTACAGGGAAACACCAGCCGGATAAGTCAGCCCCTCTCTAGGCCAATTTCTAGCCACCCTGCAAAAATCCTCACCAAATCTCAATACCTTGCATACCAACTGCCTTAAACCATCTTCCACAGGCTGCTTAAGCACAGGCGGTCCACTAAAACAACAGGCCGAAAAATGCAGTCTTCCGAAAATCAGCTAAGTTCTGATCCCTCAACCAGTGTCAAGACCAACTACATGCGTGGCCAGTGGAAAAGAACCCAACAGCACAGACCCTGAAGAGACCACATCGCAAGGAATCAAAACCACTCAGCAAAGAATTGATCCCTTCACAAAAGACACACTAACTAAATCCCCACAGAGCCACACTCAAAGATGTAGACTCCGCACAGCAGCATCCACCTAGATTTCCAATCCAGTTTAACCACATTTTCAGGATTCCTCACCCACTTTCTGGAAAGCATACACTTTCTGGCATCTCTAAAGAAGTATTTGCCTTCCACCAAAAGACAATTATTTTTAGGACACTGATTAAATTCTGTGAAACTTTCTTGAGGAGACAGCCCCTGAGAGAGACAGTTTCCGGTCTGCCTTAGGACCGATAAAGATACTATGACAATATGTTTCCTCGGTCACCTGGGCGCTGAATGGGATGAAAAGGATTTGATTCACTGCTTGCAAAAACATCTTCCACTTAAACCAAGTCTAAGGTATCTGCCGTAGCTGGGCCTTAAATAAAACTTAGAAGCTCTAAGCCTTTCCTCTTTCCTGAATCAGGGAAATCTTGACCTTCTATTGCAAAAAATCCTCAAGTGGAATCTCTGAAAACTGGAAAACAGGAGCCCTCAGGAGGGGAAGAAGGGAGAATCAACCAGATCAGAATCAGAATTTAAAGGGGCAAAGATTAAGCCTTCAGCCCAAGACAGAAGAAGCCTCATTGCATTGCTCAAAATCACTCAGATTCCATCCAGACCCTAGGATCATAAAAAGGGGGCTAGAAACCCCCAATCAACCAGTATGTCCCTTGCCATCCTAACAGTCTTCAGCAAGGGAAAAAAGACGGAAGTACCAGGCAAACCCTCCAACAAAGCAACCTCCCTCGGCCTCAAAGACTAAACTCAGACCGAAGCATAGCTCCCTATCAGGAGGAGAAGAGAGGGAAGATGCCATTCAGAGAAGCCAGCCTGTCGCATACTTGAGAGAGTACTCCTGAGAGTATACACTCTGTCACAACTGAGACTAAAAAGAAAACACCAAAAGCAAACTGGTAACCCACTGGCTCTTCAAGGCAACAAAGAGGGGAAGACCTGGAGAGTCGTACTCCCCTCAGAGGGTTTTGAAGCTTTTTTAGTTGAAGTTTTCGTCAACAGGTAACCGGCATTTTATAATTACAACGCCTCAAACACCAAAAACCCACAGTTAATAGTGCGGAACTTAAAGACCCTCCTCTAATACAAGCCAACATCCAAAAAAGCACAAGAGCGCATCTCTGCCTACAAGGTATTAGTCCTAAAAGCTGGTAATCCCTACATCCGATCTTATTCTACAAGTAATACATTTATTAAGCACAACTGACCCAAACAGTTAAACCTTCTTACAGAAAAACCTTAATAAATCAGTGGGGCGGGTAAATCTATTTATCTCGGTCTGCACGAAACTCTGGCTTCAGATTAGCAAGGAGGAAGTAAGGATAGCTATGAAGAGGATGAAGAATGTAAAAGCTGTTGGTCCAGATAACATACCAGTGGAAGCATGGAGGTGCTTAGGAGAAATGACAGTGGAGTTTTTAACCAGATTGTTTAATGAAATCTTGGAAAGTCAGAGGATGCCTGATGAGTGGAGAAAAAGTGTTTTGGTACCTATTTTTAAGAATAAGGATGATGTGCAGAGCTGTCGTAACTACAGAGGGATAAAACTGATCAGCCACAGCTTGAAGTTATGAGAAAGAGTAGTGGAAGCTAGGTTAAGAAGGGAGGTGATGATTAGTGATCAGCAGTATGGTTTCATGCCGGGAAAGAGCACTACAGATGCGTTGTTTGCTCTGAGAGTGTTGATGGAGAAATATAGAGAAGGTCAGAAGGAGTTGCATTGTGTCTTTGTGGACTTGGAGAAAGCATACGATAGGGTGCCTAGAGAGGAGTCGTGTTATTGTATTGGGAAGTCAGGAGTGGCAAAGAAGTATGTAAGTGTGGTACAGGATATGTATGAGAGTAGTGTGACAGTGGTGAAGTCTGCAGTAGGAGTGACAGATGCATTTAAGGTGGAGGTGGGATTACATCAAGGATCAGCTCTGCGCCCTTTTTTATTTGCAATGGTGATGGACAGGTTGACAGATGAGATCAGACAGGAGGCCCCATGGACTATGATGTTTGCAGATGACATTGTGATTTGTAGTGAGAGCAGGGACCAGGTTGAGGAGACCCTGGAGAGGTGGAGATATGCTCTAAAGAGGAGAGGAATGAAGGTCAGCAGGACTAAGACAGAATATGTGTGTGTGAATGCAAGGGAGGATAGAGGAATGGTGAGGGTACAAGGTGTAGACTTAGCGAAGGTGCATGAGTTTAAGTACTTGGAATCAACAGTTCAGAGTAATAGTGAGTGTGGAAGAGAGGTGAAGAAGAGAGTACAGACAGGGTGGAATGGGTGGAGAAGAGTGTCAGGAGTGATTTGTGACACACGGGTACCAGTAAGAGTGAAAGGGAAGGTCTACAAGAGGGTAGTGAGACCAGCTATTTTGTATGGGTTGGAGATGGCATTGACAAAAAGGCAGGAGTCAGAGCTGGAAGTGGCAGAGTTAAAAATGTTAAGATTTGCACTGGGTGTGACAAGGATGGACAGGATTAGGAATCAGTATATTAGAGGGTCAGCTCAGGTTGGACAGTTTGGAGATAAAGTCAGAGAGGCGAGATTGCATTGGTTTGGACACGTACTGAGGAGGGTTGCTGGGTATACTGGGAAAAGGATGCTAAGGATGGAGCTGCCAGGTAAGAGGAAAAGAGGATGGCCTAAGATAAGGTTTATGGATGTGGTGAGAGAGGGCATGCAGGTGGTTGGTGTGACAAAGTGATATGCAGAGGACAGGAAGAAATGGAAACAGATGATCCGCTGTGGCGACCCTTAACGGGAACAGCCAAAAGAGAAGAAGAAGAAAGGGAGAAAGGAGGAACATTAGGAAAGAAGCTAAGTGGGTTGGCCTTCTCAGATGTTCTCTCTGTATTAGGTAGAATGAGCTAATGACACTAGACTAGTAGGAGTGTCCAAGATCAAATTCAGAGTAGGGGCGGGCAACTGCAAGGCCAGCAGGCAGAAAACACTACAGAAATGTTTATCACAAGTGAGCCAATAGCTATGAAATACAGTACAAGTATGCAGTATACAATAAAATGGGTCTATATTAGAACACCAAACATTTAAAATGTCAAGTGTTCTAATATCGACCCATTTTCAGTGAACGCTGAAAATATCGAAGAAGCAGAAAACCGAATTCCTTCCTATGGAAAGAATCCGGTTGTCCATTTCTGTTGCTTCGGTATTTTCAGCTCTCTGGTGGAAAGTTACGGGTCAGGTTCAGGTAAGTGTGCGATTGAGTGTTGGTTAGGTATGTGTGTGATTGTGTGGACATGAGGGTTAGGGCAGGTTAGGTGAGTTAGGGTTAGGAAGCAGGTTAGGTATGTGTGCGATTGTGTGGACGTGAGGGTAAGGGCGGGTTAGGTGAGTTAGGGTTAGGGCGCGGGTAAGGTGAGTGTGCGATAGTGATGGACCTTAGGGTTAGGGTTTAGGTTACGGTAAGTGGATAGTTAGTGGTGTGTGTATAGTTTAGTGTAGGGTTAGGTGTAAGAGTTTAGGTGTATGTGTGTGGATTGCTGTTTGGTGTGCTTGTGTTGTGTGTACGTGTTTTGGAACAGCAAATTTTTTCCCTAGGAAAAAATTTGCTGTTCTGCATGTTCCATGTTTAGTATTTCTGATTGGTAGGGTTCGATATTAGAACACTCGACATTTTGAATGTTCGGTGTTCTAATATAGACCCAATAAAATTGCTATAAATATCTAGAATAAGCAATAACTACTACAAATAAGCAAAAAAATAGGCTACTTATTGCTATATATCACAGATCAGGTGCTCCTCCTCAGATAACTCTGTGTGTAATGGCTGAAACACTCAAGTTAACTTCTTAACAGAAAGTTGAAACCTGAAAAAACTTAAAAAAAAAAAAAAAAGCTCAAAACAGCCAATGAGGTGCTTTCTCCAAGCCATAGCCCTGGCAACCCAACCAGACAATGACCATAAACACTAAACTCTCACTGAAGTGGGGGATGTTTTTTGCTAACTAAGATGGCCTGGACAGTGAGCTCAGAAAACAGCCTCTAACAAACAACTAGGCCCACAACACAATCAGGAATATGGAGAATATTACAGCTCCTACCTAAGCTGCTTTAGGCAGAACACACTACATAAATGTTTATCTCAAACACAATCAGGAATATGGACAATATTACAGCTATGACCTAAACTATTTTAGGCAGAAAACACTATAGAAATGTTTATCACACGTAAGCCAATAGCTATGAAATACAGCACAAGTATGCAGTATACAATAAAATTGCTACAAATATCTAGAATAAGCACTAACTACTACAAATAAGCAAAACAAACAGGCTACTTATTGCTATATATCACAGATCAGGCGTTCCTCCTCAGACAGCTCTGTGTGTAATGGCTGAAACACACAATCAAGTTAACCTCTTAATAGAAAGTTGAAACCTGAAACAACTCTAAAAAAAGCTCAAAAGAACCAATGAGGTGCTTTCTCCAAGCCATAGCCCTGGCAACCCAACTAGACAATGACCATAAATACTAAACTCTCACTGAAGTGGGGGATGGTCTTTGCTAACTAAGATGGCCTGGACAATGAGCTCAGAAAACAGCCTCTAACAAACTAGGCCCACAACACAATCAGGAATATGGAGAATGTTACAGCTCCTACCTAAGCTGTTTTAGGCAGAACACACTACAGAAATGTTTATCACAAACACAGTCAGGAATATGGACAATATTACAGCTATGACCTAAACTATTTTAGGCAGAAAACACTATAGAAATGTTTATCACAAGTAAGCCAATAGCTATGAAATACAGTACAAGTGTACAGTATACAATAAAATTGCTACAAATATCTAGATTAAGCACTAACTACTACAAATAAGCAAAAAAAACAGGCTACTTATTGCTATATATCACAGATCAGGTGCTCCTCCTCAGACAGCTCTGTGTGTAAAACCTGAAACAACTTTAAAAAAAGATCAAAAGAACCAATGAGGTGCTTTCTCCAAGCCATAGCCCTGGCAACCCAACCAGACAATAACCATAAATACTAAACTCTCACTGAAGTGGGGGATGGTCTTTGCTAACTAACATGGCCTGGACAATGAGCTCAGAAAACAGCCTCTAACAAACTAGGCCCACAACACAATCAGGAATATGGAGAATATTACAGCTCCTACCTAAGCTGTTTTAGGCAGAACACACTACAGAAATGTTTATCACAAACACAGTCAGGATAATGGACAATATTACAGCTATGACCTAAACTATTTTAGGCAGAAAACACTATAGAAATGTTTATCACAAGTAAGCCAATAGCTATGAAATACAGTACAAGTATACAGTATACAATAAAATTGCTACAAATATCTAGAATAAGCACTAACTACTACAAATAAGGAAAAAAAAACAGGCTACTTATTGCTACATATCACAGATCAGGTGCTCCTCCTCAGATAGCTCTGTGTGTAATGGCTGAAACACACACTCAAGTTAACTTCTTAATAGAAAGTTGAAACCTGAAACAACTTTAAAAAAAGCTCAAAAGAACCAATGAGGTGCTTTCTCCAAGCCATAGCCCTGGCAACCCAACTAGACAACGACCATAAATACTAAACTCTCACTGAAGTGGGGGATGGTCTTTGCTAACTAAGATGGCCTGGACAATGAGCTCAGAAAACAGCCTCTAACAAACAACTAGGCCCACAACACAATCAGGAATATGGAGAATATTACAGCTACTACCTAAGCTATTTTAGGCAGAACACATTACAGAAATGTATATCACAAACACAATCAGGTATATGAACAATATTACAGCTACGACCTAAACTATATTAGGCTAAAAACACTACAGAAATGTTTATTACAAGTGAGCCAATAGCTATGAAATACAGTACAAGTATGCAGTATACAATAAAATTGCTATAAATATCTAGAATAAGCAAAATAAAATAGGCTACGTATTGCTCTATATCACAGATCAGGTGCTCCTCCTCAGAAACCTCTGTGTGTATAGCAGTATATGTGCATGGCTCCATAGGTTCATATGTGTATGACAGTCTAATAAGGACAATGGCGGCAGTCAGCGTACTCGTGCATTTATAATTTGTGATAAGGTCTGCTACCCTTGATACATGTCACCTGTGTTTTCAGAAGTTACACATCTGCAAATTGAGGTGATGGAGTGCACCCCATCTACAAATATCTTGTGTCCGTTTCTGACAGTTGGCCAACATTAGTTATGAGTGTCATGTTCTGCATCCCATTGTGTAACCTGCACATGATGTGTGTCACAGCAGATGTGTGCTTTACATGCATGGGGGGCCTATTTCATGTAGGGTGTACTGTCTGTTACTTAGCAGTCTCCCCACTAAATACTATGTATGCCACACTGATGCTGTAGGTGTGTAGAACACATGAGACATGTGTTACCCCTGTCATGGTAATGTGGGAGGTACACAGTGGAATCTGACACCTCCCTTTATGGGGACATACACATCCCTTTCAGTGCATTTAGGTAACAGATTACATTTGTATGATCGTGACTCGGACTCCATAGGACAGGTTATCTACACTGTGTATTGGGGTACCATGGCACCTGTGTGGCTGCTACAGTTGTACAATAAGCCTGTGTGGTGACATGGAAAGGGTGCCATTGCACACAATGATAGGTGTGCTGGCTGCCACATTCAGTACAGCAGTGACAGTCTAGACATGTACATCATAAACCTGTCGGTATAGGTGGCACAACAGTGAATGCATCCCCACATCCTAATGAACAGTGACCGTCAAAGGTACAGTGTGTCCCTACCTTCATGAGTAATGGCTCAACAACAGCTGGAGAGACCACAAAAGTACCTCACCAAAAGGATCAAGGGTCTCCAACACATGTCTTATTCTGTCAGACTAAAGAAACTTCAGCTGTATTCAGTAGCATACCGCCTGCTCACAGGTGATCTCTGCCTGACGTACAAGGCCATGTCCAATCAGGATCTGATGGACATGCTCCACCTCAAAAAATCCAAATCCGTCAGGACCACAAGAGCTAAAGACTTAAACCTCGGCACAAGTATGAATAGGACATGCTGGAGGGATAGATTCATAACTCAGAGGCTTCCCATGCTTTGGAACAGGATCCCAGTTCATATTAGGCAGAGCCCCTCACTGACTCTCTTCAAGAGAAATCTTGATGAGTGGATGGGAGATCGTAAGTTAATCCCAGGGGTCACATCTGTGTCACTGCTAGACAGGGGCACAGTAAACTAATTCTATTTTATAAGAGGACCTTCATTGTGTCACTACTAGACAGAGGCACAGTATTCTAGATTTATTCTGTACATTTTTGTACCATTTCATGGGGTGGCAAAAGCCACATCACTATGGCTAGGCTTACAAATGCCCCAGGGCAGATAGCCTAGTACTATACTATGAAACTATGAAACTACAAGTGTGTGCGGTGTGCGGACACTACAGTATTGTGCTGGGGTGAATGATATCCCACTGGGTAGTACCGTGCAGTGGTTGGCATGTCATCTGTGTAAGTGGCTCAGACAACTGACTGTGTCACAGGCCATCCTGGATAATTGTTGGGTCTGTGTGAGAGTCGGTGATGGCTTCCAAAATGCAACCACCTGCTAATGTACCAGTCAGAGGTCACTGACAGTGGCTGTGAATGCAGGGAAGGAATACCTAGAAGGGGCATGCAATTAATGGCGGATGGCGAATCCCACTGGTGAGTGGCATCAGTGCAGCGTAGATCACCCAATACTATGGTCCCAGGGTATGACTCTCAGGCACATGCCTATACACCACCTGACATACCATTCTGAACATGATGTACACAGTTTCCAGCATGGCCTGCTGCCCTAATATACACATAAACCTTGCCAGGCCAAGGATGTTGGAGTGAGACTGCTGTCCGACATCCATCGCATAGTGTAAAAGTCATAGGGCACTGCTGGTCACAGTTGGTAGGCATGGTCTAGCACTGAGCAAAATTGACAGTGTTTGGCCCAGTGTCAGTAGGTGTACAACAGTATTAGTGCTGGTGTCCATGCTAACTCCTATCGTGGCATTTCAGGTGACATGGCTCAGAGATCTGGGGACACCACTTGGCACTACATGCTAGTTGTCCTCTGTGCAAGTAAGTATTGTGGTTACTTCCATCACGTTCCAAGAAGAGAGTTGCACACTGTGTAGCCTACTCGTGGTGCGGATCCCTTGTCTGAAGCATGGTCCAGGTCCTTACCTACACTGCCTTGGAGCGGTGCCATGACATCCCCACATGGGAAACCAACATATAGCATCATGTGTGTAACAATATGGGTGACCACTACAGCCCGCCCAATGTAAGGTCCACCCTGGTGGAATCTGGCCACATGACAATCTCCTTAAAACTACCAGCACATATTCCCCTTGCAGACAATGCAGACATATATGTCAAGAAAACCATTTATTACCTCCTGTGGGATGCTTAACATAGCGTGACTGCACCTCCCCCTTCAGATGGGACAGGCATGTCTGCAGAGCTCTACACCCATGCATTTTGTCATCAGCATTACAACTGCATGATCTTGGCTGTACAGGACAGGGGGGACACAGGCTTGTCATGCCTCAGTACACCTGACTGGTGGACAAGTGCCATTAGCAAGCTGTACAATAACAGTTGGACATTGCTATGTGAGTGTTGGGGTGGGGTGTCCCCCTAACATGGTGGTACAACCTCCTCAGGTAACAGCAGCACAGTGTTGTTGTGTAGACATGGTAAGTGACACTTGTCACCACTCACACAAAGCAGGACCGGAACACACAGTGTAGTTACATGTGTAACCCCAAAGGACAGGCCCAGACAGTCGCTGACTGCTGATGGCATGATGCCACATATGATGGGTCTGTACTCATAGCTAGCCTGTACTCCCGCACTGACTGCATCATGTGCATTCCCTAGTCCTCACCACATGTGACACATGACACTCCTACAACCTGTCCCATAACCGCCATATTGACAGAGCAGTTAGTAACTAGCCTCACAATGGAAGGCACACAGTATCTATTGCACATGCTAACATTCCAGGCTGAATCCCACCTGTGATCTGACAAGGGTTACTAACACCACTGGGAAGCCCTTACTTTCATACTGACACATTATCTACAGACCAGCTGAGTGGACTATGGCATGTCTTCTACCCTTCCACATGTCTTTGTGTAAAAATCCAAATCTGTATGCCCATGGGGTGATCATAATGGAGCTGATAAGCACATATTTATGTGGTGTATACACTGTTGGGTGTACACACTTTGGATGTGTGACAGGGGTGCATGACTGTTACACATGGTGGACTTTTCTGAGACAGTCAGCAAGGACACGGGTGAGGGTACATCAGGCCGTACAACCCCCAGACTGCGCCAAGCCATCTGACTATATCACACATGCAGGCAACATGTATAAAGCACCCACTTAGGCATCCACGATACTGTCATTGTAGGGGGTCACTACGTGGCCCACTAAAGGCAGGCATGAGCAACACAGGGACATCCAACTCCAGTAGCTGATCTGTAAGCAGCAGTGGTTCCTCTACTGCTTGGGCTGCATGTCACCACAGTACATGAGAGTACTGACTGACTGCAGCTAACAATGTTGGCTGCTGCCTGCTGATTGTGAGCACTCACAGAGTCTCTGTGTTATGTCAGTATCCTGCAAGGGGGGTATTGCAAACACATGCCTGGTGACATATTAATGGGCATAATCTCTGAGCGAATATATAAGTAGTATTATTTCCATCAGGTAGACCTATGTTCCCGGTTAATAGCAAATCAATCCCAATGTGTGATGTACATACCCAGGGTTGGAAAGTGGGCACATAGACCTGGCCACACAGGTTTACATCTAATGTGCCTCAGATCACCATGTCTCTACAGTGGTATTGGAAGAATCATATAGCGTAGCTGAGGACACAGTCACCAGTAGGTGACATACTCATAACCTCCACATACTCTTCCCTCAGCATGCCAATATCTGAGTACAACGACCATTTGTTAACATACCTTACCAAGCTGTACTGACACTTGTATACAACAGTATGGTCCCTCACAAAGCCACTTCACTTCTTCAGTATGTGCTCACTGTTGATCATCTGCAATGGGTGTCATTGCCACCTGTGGCATATAGACTACTCAGAAGTGATCTGTGCCTTGCATACAGGGCAAGATGTGACCCTGATGGGGCGCACATGCTGCCTATCTGTAGGCAGCATAGTAGATGGATGACTCACTCTAAGGACATTAACATACTGTGTGACTTTAATACTACATGCTTGTGGGAGGCATTTGTCTAGTAGACATAAACACACCCTTGAAACAGACCCTGCCTAATGGTACACAGAGCCCCTGAGTGCACCTCAGCACATGCCATCTGTATGATTGGCCGGGCAACCATCATCTCAACACATGGCGTCTGCCTGAGTCCCTCTTGAACTGGGGCAATATGTGCTGATCCTATACTGAGGGGTATACAGATGTCTCTGCTTGTAAGCGCTGAACGGCCATTATGCTAGTTAGTTCACATGTCCTATGGCTCCATAACATGATGTATACTGCTGTAACAATCTCACACACAAACACAGCCATATTCAGGCCAGCATCACTTCCACTCACTGCATACAAGATACACCAAGGCACACACATACTGCAAGCTGGCTGTATGTAGATTAGAACACTTACCTACATACTGATACACACTACAGATCACCTTACCTATATACTGGTACACACTACAGATCACAGTACCTGATGAACACAACACACGTCATGTCTGCCAGTACTATCAGTTTAGAACATAAAATGCTTGTTGACATCAGCAAGCCTTGTTGTGGTCAGTCATTTGGGAGGCCACATCTTCTGCTACAAGTAAAATAATGCAACATCTACCTATATCACAAAGGTTATTATATGTATGCCATATGGATATACACAAGCACAAAGTTGGGCAGAGTGAGATTAGAACCCTTACATTTCTAGGATTCGACACTATAGACCACAGTACTTATTAACATGTGCCATGGCCTATGTCTAATATTACATTGTCAACTGGTAGTCTTAAGGTGGCTGACATCATCAGGCCTCGTAGAAAAGGGCAGTTTGGAAGCCGGCTACAAGTTATGGTCCCAAAAAGTGCAATACCACTGCAGGTGGATAGCCCATGAAAGCATGTCTGTTGTTTTGCAGGGGTATACACAGACACACGCACACACCAACTGGGCTAGACTAAGAACAGAACCCCTAACTATCAAGGCTTATACACTATAGATCACGGTACTTATTGCATGCGCCAAGGCTTATGTCTGATGCTACATTGTCAGATGGTAGTCGTAAGGTGGTTGACATCATCAGGCCTTGTAGAAGAGGGCACTTTGGAAGCCAGCAGCAAGTTATGGGCCCAAAAAAGTGCATAACCTTTGCAGGTGGATAGCCCATGAGGGCATGTTCGTTGTTTTGCAGGGGTATACACACACACACACACACACACACACACACACACACACACACACACACACACACACACACACACACACATTAACTGGGGTGGAGTGAGATTAGAGTCCCTACTTATCTAGGCTTTTATGCTTTAGATCACAGTACTTACCGCATGCACCACAGGTTAAGTCTGTTGTATATGTGACTGCAGGCACAGTACTTGTGCATTACACAAACTAGGCATGTGTTGAACAGCATCTGTGGCCTGCAGAGTGATATTGCTTTGTACTGTTATCTGCATCTAGCATCCCAGCAGTGAGATAACTGTTGTTATTCTAGCTATGTGTGTACAGTTACCAGTATGGCCATATGCGGCTGCTTGCAGTTAGGTGAAATTGTGGGCAGGGACAATGTGTCCTGTCCATACGTGCATTGACACCATTTTACATTACACCACCTGCTCACCTGTGTCTGTCTACGTAGTGACATCTAGCAAGCATAGGAGTCTGTAGGTAAGTAGATTAGGTACTGTTACACCCTTAAGTTTGGATCCTTTGAGGAACATTATGGCTGTGTGACAGTGCAGATTTGTTCACCATTATTAGGGTATATCAGACAATGCAGACATCCACTCACATATTTCTGTATATAACAGGGATGTATATATAAATGTAGCTTTGTGGATGTGTGTATGATATGTATAATGTAGATATAGGGGGGGTCTATGTATCATTTTAATATATATAGCTATACAGATCAGTATATATCTATTTTACACTACATAGCAATACATATTCTATGCATGTGAGAGAGAGAGATACTGACAGATGGCTATGTATAAGTATGTCTGTATGTATAGACATTTATAATAACCAGCTATTTCAATGAAGGGGCTACAGAATGGCAATCATTTTTACTAATTGTACAGGCATGCCCTGTGGGACTGTCAGTACTTATAATTTGACTCCAGGCCACACCTACCTGTACTCCAGTCTAGGATTTTGTATGTTACAGACATTAACATCCTCCCATGTTTCCACAGTACTGCACTTCACTCAAAATGTCCACGGCATTCCCCAGCTGTCTGCTGTACTTAATATGTGACTGAGGTTGGTAATGTTACACCACCAACAGACTGATACTCTGCATGCCTCTCAGCTGTCCTGATATTCGCTGAATGTCCAGAGTTTTGCCTCATATGTTTGGTCTGTTCCCCAAACATTTGTGGTCTTCTTGTGCTTTATTGAATGTTGACGTCAATGCATTCTACTAACTACAGAAAAACATTTGTGTTTCAGACTTTACATCCTTCAGAAAATATGTAATAATGAAACACCTTTAATTCCAGCAACTGTGAAGGTTTATGTGACCAATATTTAAAATCTGTCCCTATGTTTGGACTTTTGTCCTCCCCCAGTCTTTCTGGCTTTGTCCAGATTGCTTGTACTAAGAGGCTCAGAGGTATGACATTCCGTGAAAACACCAAAATACTACTACCTCACATGCAAAATACGTGAGTAATTCCAGATTAGAACCATCAACACCATCACCCACAATAACTTCCCTAGTCCACTGAGCCACACAGGTCGCTAGACAGAGGGGAGTCATTCATCAAACAATCAACAGCATACATATGTACACTGTTATCCTGTGTGAACAGATATATACAATGTATGAGTGGTATTTATATTACAGCCCTGAGATTGCCTGGTCCACTGATATAACACAAGTGATTTTCTGTTAGAGCGGTTTTATGGGTACTCTGCTGTGTTGGGGGTGGGGGAACAGCAACACTTGACCAGCTTGGGTAGACAGTAGTCCAAATATCATGTGTACCCACTGTTTTACATCACCCTTGACTGATATCGTGAATATTCCAACCATGAGGCCTAGTGAATATCAAGGAACACACACTATTGGAGTGGCTATCTGAAGTCCCATGTGGATGTAAATCTGACTAAACAGCCCACTATATTTCCTTGCATAAGAGCAGCAAATCCATACATACAATGCCAGCATTTGATAATGTTAAGTTGTCAATCTCGCCTTCATTCTTGCTGGATGGGTTCGGAGCCGAACTTCGGCTCCAACTCGGCCTAATACTAAAGCCCGAGAGCTATTTTTACCGGCTCGAGGCTATGCTATGTCCCATAATGTTAGGCGTCATATACCCAGATCTTGTTTGCCGCTTCAGCTACGAGGTTGTGTTTTCACCGGCTCCAGGTCGTATTTAAGATTTTTTATATTTACAACTAGTTTTTGATAGATATTCTTCCCTTAGATCTTTTCTAGTAGTGTTAGTAGTCTCTCGGTTAGTCTTCCCCCCCCCTTTAATAATAGTTTTCCTTACTCTTTTCCACCCTTAAGGTGGTTAGGCCTCCCCCCCCCTTATAGCAGTTTTTGTTCAGGTTCCATTCAGTAGTGTGTGTGTGCGTGTGTGTGGAATTTTGTTTTATTGTAGTAACTTTGAGAGTGTCTTTTCAAGTGTTGTGTGTGTGTTTGTTGTGTCTGGTATACTTGTCTAGACTTTTTTGTCCCGTTCCTGTGGTATCATGTCTAAGGATACCAAGATATCGGGATTCAAGAAGTGTGACTCGTGCTGTCAGAAGATGTCTCTGACAGACGATCACACTTCTTGTGTGTATTGTTTGGGCCCTCTGCACCTGCAGGACTCTTGTTCCATCTGTCATGCTTTTAGCCCAAGAGTCCTGCAGGAATGCAGAAATAAGCTCATCCTAAGGGGCTTATAAAAGCCCGAAGGTTCTCCTACCAAGCCTCTGTCAGGAAAATCTTCTAAGCCCGCCAAACCGTCGGCTCCATGTTAGGAGCCGGCGCCGAGCGGTCCTTCTTCTGCCTCGTCGGTTCCGGCTGGAACCGACACATCGAGACCTCAGTCGGCTCCGACCTTGGTGTCGGAGCCGTCTCCAAGCCGAAAGCGTTCCCGAACTCCTTCATTGGAGTCGGTCAGGTCGGCTCCGAAGTCCCCTTAGCTGTCGGAGCGGAGCCATAGGTCTCACTCCTCTAGATCTTCCAGGCTTTCGGACCACGACCGCGAGAGGGTAGTCAGTAGGCTTTTGAAGTCACAGGCGCTCGCCCAGTTATTGCATAGATTGTCTCAACAGATAGCGGCTTCCCCAACGCCTGCTCCAGTTCCTCCTCCGACTATTCCTTCGAGCTCGGAGCTGGAGGCCGTCGGGGTTGGTAGTGTGGGGGTGTCGGAACCGATTCCACCCTTATTGGTTCCTTCGTCGGCTCCGATCCCTTCATTGGCTCCGTCCTTGGAGGGATCCGGGCACCGGGACTCCCTTGTTGGTTCCGAGCGGGCGAGTGGCATCGGACCCTTGTCCGACCCCGTTCTCCCTCTCGGAGCATCGGCGCAGGTGAGTTTGGCCCTGAAATCGGCCTCGGAGCGGTCCCTCTCGGTGCCGGGAGGAGCTCTCATCTCGTCGGAGCTGGGTCCTTCCTCTCTGCCTGATAGGGACGCCTTTGAGGTCATGAGGAGCGTGCTGGCTCCTATACCAGCGCCATGGTCGGGCCCATCGGCCCCTCCTTCCATGGTGCCTGCTTCAGCCTCTGCCCACCCTCCCGAACCCAAGCGTGGAGAACCAACGCTCCAGGTCGCCCCATTGGGCGTATCCTCCTCTTCTGAGGCCTCCCCTGATCCTGCGGGGGAGGCCCCTCGGAAGAGGACATGCAAGAGGAAGCATGTGGACTCCCCGGAGTCAGTGACATCTGACACCGACCTGGATGGTTTGGAAGGGTCCCCAAGGTCCCCCTCTGAGGATGTCTCATTTTCTGACATCCTAGAGATCCTTAAACAGCGGGGGAACTGGTCTGCCCTCAACCCTTCCGAGAACGAGTCGGTGTACCTGGACGCATTCGGTTCTCGCCCTTCCACCTCCCGGGTGTCCCCGCCTTTTGACCCACTCATGGAGGTAGTGGCTTTGAAGGCGTGGACGGCTCCGGATACTATGGAACCAACTCCCCGGAGGCCCACTAAATTTATTACAGCCCCTTCAGACAAGCAGTTTCTCACTAAGGGCGTCCCCGTTGATGCCATGGTGGTGGTGGCGGCCACTAAGAAGGAGTTGGCTGACCCTTTAGTTCCTGTCCATCCTCCTAATAAGGAATCTAGGACTATGGATAGGTACGGCAAGCGGATGTTTTCTTCAGCGACCTTTGCCATGCGTTCGCTGAATTATTTGTGCCATTTCACCAGTCTTCAGAGAGACCTTCTCAAAGAACTTGGTGATACCTTACAGGACCCATCAGCTGCGGGGTCTCAGGAAAAGATCAACTCCCAGCTAGGGGCCCTGAACTCTATTGTAAACTCCTCCATGCGGCTCATTTCCTATGCCGCCGATGGAGCGAGTAGGGCTGCAGGCACGGGCGTTGCTCTAAGGAGACATGCCTGGATGCAGCTTTGCAACTTTGCCGACCCCTTCAAGGCATCCTTCACTAACACCCCCTTTGACGGTTCTGCCTTGTTTGGACCTCAAGTGAAGGATACATTGACCAGGTACGAGCAGGAAGGCAAGACTCTCTCTGCCGTAGGAGTCCGTTTTTCTACCCCTTCTAGACCATACCCTAAGGGTCAGAAAGGTGGGAAAATGTGGTTCCGCAAACCTCAGGGAGTACTGCCTGACACACGTGGTGAGCTTCCCTCCAGTGGCAGAGGAGGGAACAATAATAGATGCCGCCCGAGGGGCAGGGGGGGGGGTCCGCAGAATCAGGGTAGCAGAGAATCTTTCTCTGACAAACCCTTCCAGCACCCCTGAGGAGCTGCCCGACTGTCCACCTTCGGAGGCAGTCGGGGGAAGACTATCACTGTACCCAGAAGCCTGGCATTCCTTCACGCAAGACAAATGGGTATGGTCGATCATATCCGAGGGTTACAGAATTCCCTTTATTCACACCCCACAACAGCCAAAAGGGCCCCTTCCAGACGTTCCACCTGGTCTAAGGGATCTAGCAGCACTAGAAATTTCAAAGCTGCTAAGAAAAAGGGCCATCCAGCCAGTCCCAGCAGACCAACAAGGATCCAGAATCTACTCCAAGTTCTTTTTGGTACCAAAAAAGACAGGGGACTGGAGACCTATTTTGGATCTCAGCAGGCTGAACAAGTCGGTTCAAAGAACGAAGTTCCGGATGGTCATGCTACAGTCCATTCTACCCTTTCTGGGTCAGGACAATTGGATGTGCTCTACAGACCTTCAGGATGTGTACTACCATATCAAGATGAACAGGCGCTCCAGAAGGTTTCTCCGCTTCCGGCTGGGAGCCAGTCACTACCAATTCAGAGCCCTGCCCTTTGGCCTCACCACAGCCCCCAGGGTGTTTACCAAATGCACGGCAGTGGTTGCGGCTCACCTGAGACGACAATGATTCCAGGTGTTTCCATATTTAGACGACTGGCTCTTACTGCCACCACCAGGCACCAACTACTCCAATCCAGAGATTATACTGTACAAACGTGCAACGCGCTAGGTATCTCTATAAATTTCGAAAAGTCTGCATTGTCGCCTTGTCAGTCTATTACCTTCATAGGCGCTGTTTTAAACACAGTGGAGCTCTCAGCAAAACTACCTACACAAAGAGTTTCAGACATTCGCAACCATGTTCAGATCCTATTACAGGAGAGCAGAGTCCAAGCCAGATTTGTACTAAAAACACTTGGTCTCATGGCAGCAGCAATCACTTTACTCCCCCTACCGTGTTTTCATATGCGGATCCTGCAGTGGATGCTATTTTTCCAGTGGTCCTTTCACCAGCTCCCCATGTTACACACCATTCTAATCACTCAGTCATGCAAAAGACACCTTTCTTGGTGGACGGTCTCCCCTCAGGTACTCCAGGGCAGACCTGTGGTCCTTCCTCCTCCTGTTGCCACTGTGATAACGGATGCCTCCCTGATCGGGTGGGGGGGGGGACATTTTTGGGGCAGGACAGTCCAGGGCACATGGCAACCCTTCGAATGCCACTTGCACATAAATGTCTTGGAAATGACAGCGGTACTTTTAGCGTTGCAGGCCCTTCAGGACTCTCTTCCCACCGGGACTATTGCAATTCAAACAGACAATATGTCTGTAGTGTGGTACATCAACAAGCAGGGTGGGACCAGATCCTACCCCCTATGTCGAGAAGCACTCAGACTTTGGCAGTGGGCGATCTCTTCTCAACAGTTTCTGGTAGCAACGTATATTCCCGGGAAGTCCAACATCATAGCGGACAGACTGAGCAGAGCAGAGCCATTCTCATGCCTCACGAGTGGTCTCTCAACCAGATAGTGGAAAGAATTTTCAGAAGGTGGGGTCAACCTTGCTGCGACCTTTTTGCAATACCTCTAAACAGCAAGTGCCCAGACTTCTTCACCCTCTTCCCTCTCCCAGGTCTACCCCCCAGAGACGCTCTAGTTCACGATTGGCCCCGGGGTCTTCTGTATGCATTCCCCCCCTTTCCCTTGATTACTCAATTAATCCAGAAAGCGACTACCTTGAGAGCCAGGATGATCCTCATTGCCCCTTACTAGTCTCGACAAATTTGGTTTCCGTTCCTGCAACACCATCTACTGGAGCAGCCCTGGCATCTGGACCAGTGCCAGACCTTCTGACCCATCAATCGGGTGGGCTGCATCAGTCCCTTCAATCTCTCAACCTCACATCTTGGTTGCTCCACTTCCAACAATAGCCAGGCTTATACCTTATCTCTCAACCAGTTTGCGATATCATCCTCGCTTCTCACAAGTCTACTACCAGAAAGACTTATGCTAGCAAATGGAAGCATTTCTCTGTCTGGGCAGGGGAAAAACACGTGGACCCTTTACGGCTCCTGTCCAGACAGTTCTAGAGTTTCTAGCAGAACGTTTTTGATTGGGCTCCTCCTCAGCTACCATCAGAGTTCAACTGGCAGCTATTGCAAATTTCCACGTTGGCTTGTCAGAGACCAGCATCATGTCCCACAAACTTTGCAAAGCTTTTTTAAAAGGAACCCTTTTACTTAGGCCCCGGGTTAAGGACCCTCCCCCACCATGGGACTTAAATTTGGTACTGTCTTCTTTAATTCTTCCTCCCTTTGAGCCGGCGGCTTCTTGTTCATTGAAGTTGCTCTCATGGAAAACACTCTTCTTAGTAGCCATCACCTCAGCAAGACGGGTCTCGGAACTTCAAGCCCTTTGCGTTCGCCCTCTTTATCTTGTTTTTCACAAAGACAGAGTGTCACTTAGGACTAATCCATCTTTTTTACCCCAAATAATCTCAGAGAAAAATCTGAATCAGACCATAGATCTTCAAGTCTTCTTCCCAAATTACACCAATAGAGCTGAACAAAAGTTACACTGTTTGGACGTTCACTGTCAATTACGCTTCTACCTGGAATGAACTAAGCAGATGAGAAAATCAAACCAGCTCTTCCTGTCTTATGCGGAAGGGAAGCAAGGCCAACCAGTCTCTAAGGTAACTTTGTCCAGGTGGTTGTCCTGTCTTATCATGTTGGTCTATCAGTTGAGGAACAGGGGACTTCCTACTAAGCCTAGAGCCCACTCAATCAGAGCTTTAGCTTCTTCAGTAGCCTTTCAGACAAGATTGCCGATGGATTCCATTTGCGCAGCGGCCACTTGGGCCTCTCCTCATACCTTCATTTCTCATTACAAGCTCGATATGGCCTCCAGAAGTCGGGCTGATTTTGGTTCCACTGTACTCAAGAGTTTGTCCTATTGAGCCACCCAGGATTTAGGTGCTAGGGACACTGTCCCATCCAGCAAGAATAAAGGCGAGATTGACAACTTAACATTGAGAAGTTATGTACTTACCATAACGTTCCATATTAGTTGTCTTCTTCTCGCCTTCTTTCTTGCGTCCCACCCTCCATCCCCCTAGCCTGGGAAGATCTAGAGTACCTTGTGAGAGTTATTGCCACCTCAGTTATATCCCCAGCTATCTCCCTTGCTCCCTTTTTTTTTGCTAACTCTTCTAGAGGAGTTTATATATATATATATATATATATATATATATATATATATATATATATATATAGAGAGAGAGAGAGATATCTTTATTTTTGTATCTATGATTAGGTGGATTATTCTCTGTTGTGGTGGGACATATATGTCCATAGTGTTAGCTATCAAACGAGATCTGGGTATATGACGCCTAGCATTATGGGACATAGCATAGCCTCGAGCCGGTAAAAATAGCTCTCGAGCTTTAGTATTAGGCCGAGTCGGAGCCGAAGTTCGGCTCCGAATCCATCCAGCAAGAAAGAAGGCAAGAAGAAGACAACTAACATGGAACGTTATGTAAGTACATAACTTTTAGTTATGTACTCACCATAACTTCAGATGTTTGGGATCCATCTCGCCTATATACTGACTGATGGGTTCGGAGCCGATCCCTCGGCTCCGACTCGGCACGCTTATGCTATAGAGCGAGGCCTCTAATTGGCTGAGCTATCTTTATCCCAGGATGCACCACCACTAATTCCCCAGATCTTGTTTGTCCGCATTCATGCACACAATCACAACTTGTTTATATAACATTGTTAGATGTTTCAAGATGAAACAACAGAATTCGGACCTTCTGATATCCTCTGATCTCCAAGGAAGGGGGAAGGAGGGTGGGTTATTAGGAATGTAGTAGATGGATCCCAAACATCTGAAGTTATGGTGAGTACATAACTAAAAGATGTTATGTGATCCTATCTCGCCTACATTCTGACTGATGGGACAGCGTCCCTAGCGCCTAAATCCCGGGTGGCTCATTGGAAAACACTCCTGAGCACTGTGGAACCAAATGAAGCTCGTCCTCTATATGCCACATCTAATTTGTAGTGGGAAATGAAGGTGTGCGGGGAAGACCATGTAGCCGCAGCACAAATGTCACCAATAGCAAGCTTAGAATGAAATGCTACCGAAGTAGCCATAGCCCTCGTAGAATGAGCCTTGACAGAGGTGGTAAGCTCTTTGTTAGAACAGATATAAGCTTGAGTAATACAGTCCCTGATCCATTTGGCAATAGTGACCTTTGTGACAGCGTTGCCCAATTTGTTCTCTGCAAAGGATACAAACAACTGATCTGTTTTCCTTGATTGTTTGGTCCTATCTAAATAAAAACGCAACTGTCTGTGGACATCTAGTGTGTGGAATATAAATTCCGCTTTATTAGAATATTTTGGGAAAAAAACTGGAAGCTCTAACGATTGTTGCAAGCATAAAGTAGAACAAACTTTAGGAACAAAAGAAGGATTTGGCCTGAGGGATACTCTGTCTGTATGAAAAACCAAGTACGGGGGTTTCACTGACAAAGCTTGAAGCTCTGAAACCCTTCTGGCTGAAGTAATTGCCACTAGAAAGGCTGTCTTCCATGATAGAAACTTTAGATCACAGGTAGCTGCCGGTTCAAAGGGAAAAGAAGTTAAGGCACGCAACACTATATCGAGATCCCATGGAGGTGCAGGATGAGAAATCGGAGGTCTTAATAGAGCAGCACCTTTCAGGAAGGTCTTACACAATCTGTTGCTCATTAAAGGTGGGTCTATGGATTCATGAAAATTAGAAACTGCTGCCAATTGTACTTTGATGGTAGAAACTGAAGAGCCTTGATTGAAAAGAGAGGTCAGAAATTTTAGTACTTCTGCCACGGGAGTAGAAATGGGGTCCAGGCCCCGGAGTTGAGCCCAAATAGCAAACCTTTTCCATTTGCTAGAATACAGTTTCTTTGTAGCGGACTTGTGGGCTGAAGATAATATGTGCACAACATCTGGATCCAGTGTCTGACTCCTGACTATCGTGGGAAGAGGAGGAGCCAGGCCGTCAATTTTAAGGTGTGTAGGGACTGGTGCAATAGTCCCGACTGATGAATCAGAAGGTCTGGGACCTGATCCAGGAACCACGGACTTTCCAGAGCATGTTTTCGAAGATAGGGAAACCACACTTGACGAGGCCAGTAAGGAGCAATTAAGATCATCCTGCTCCCTAAGAGAGATGCCTTTTGAATCACCCTGGGGAGGAGAGGAACTGGAGGGAAGGCATAAAGCAGGCCGGTGGGCCAAGGATGGACTAATGCGTCCATGGGGCTCTTCCCCGGAGCCGGGGTTAGGGAGAAAAATTCTTTGCACTTCGCATTCAGAGGAGTCGCGAAGAGGTCGCAACACGGAACTCCCCATTCGCTGAAAATCTGCCTTGCAACTGTCATATTCAGAGACCATTCATGAGGAGAGAGGATGGTTCTGCTCAATCTGTCGGCTATGACATTGGCTTTGCCCGGTATGTGAGTAGCCACTAGGAAGCGTTTGGTCGAGACTGCCCACTCCCAAACTCTCATGGCTTCTCTGCAAAGAGGATAGGATCTGGTCCCTCCCTGTTTGTTCAGGTACTAGACTACTGACATGTTGTCTGAGTGAACAGCAATTACGCCCTGAGGGAGATAATCGTGAAGGGCTTGAAGGGACAGGAGTACTGCCCTCATTTCTAAGATGTTGATGTGAAGAGGAGTCTCTTCCGGGTGCCATTTGCCTTGGACTGACCTGCCCAGGGAATGCCCCCCCCACCCCATCTGGGAGGCGTCCGTGGTCAAAGTGGCCGCCGGAGGAGGAAGAACAAAGGGTCGTCCCTGATCCAAATTGGAGGACACTAGCCACCAGCGAAGGTCCCGTTTGCAAGATTCCGTGATCCATATGAGATGACTGAGAGGGAGTTCCTTGAAAGGACCACTGAGTTGAAAGAAGCCACTGGAGGATTCTCATGTGCAACCTTGCCAAGGGAACTAGCAGAACTGTGGCAGACATGGATCCCAATAGCTGCAGGACCATTCTGGCTGGGGCTTTGGACCTGGGGAGTAAGGCTCGAACTTGATTTTGAATGGTTTGAATTCTGTCTGCAGGTAGATAGACCCGCATCTGGTTTGAATCTATCTCTACCCCTATGAATCTTATTCTTTGAGATGGCCGCAACACAGACTTTGGCCAATTGAAGGTGATTCCAAGGGCATTGCCCAGTGATATAGTGGCTTGCAGGCTCCGCTGAAGTAGATGCTTGGAGGTGGCAGTTAGGAGCCAGTCGTCTAGGTATGGAAACACCTGGAATCCTAGACTTCTCAGGTGAGCAGTCACTACTGCCAAGCATTTGGTGAACACCCTGGGGGCTGTGGTGAGACCAAAGGGCAGCGCACGGAACTGAAAATGACTGCCTCCTAGGCTGAAGCGCAGATGTCTCCTGGACTTTTGATGTATTCTGATATGATAATACGCGTCCTTGAGATCTATGGAGCACATCCAAACACCCTTCTCCAACAATGGGAGAATGGTTTGTACAGTGACCATTCGGAACTTGGACTTCTTGACTGAACGGTTTAGGTTGCTTAGGTCCAAAATGGGCCTCAAGTCCCAGGTCTTTTTTGGCACCAAAAAGAATCTTGAGTAAGTCCCTAATCCGATCTGGTCTGCGGGGACCGGTTGGATGACTCCTTTTTGCAGCAGCTTTGAAATTTCTGAGGCTGTGGTATCCCGTTGACTGGGTGGCGGGTCCGGGATTCTTTTGGACTGAGGGGGGGGGGGGCGAGAGAATGGGATGGAGTAACCTCCGGCGATAATCCGAAGCACCCATCGGTCCTGAGTAATCCCTTCCCAGGCCTTCCGGTGCTTCGAAAAACGACCCCCGACTGGCTCCGGAGCAGCACAGCCGGGCAATCCCTCAGGGACTATGAAAAGCTGAAGAGCCCCGAAAGGACTCGCGGTCTCCAGTGTTGCGAGGGCCTCTGCCGCCTCTGGGACGACGTCTTCCTGATGAATTTCCCCCTCCTCTGCCTCTGGAGGGGGAACCTTCCTGCTGAGAGGGGTAAGACTTCTGAGATCTACGGAACCACATTTTCCCTCCTCTTTTAGCCTTGGGATAAGGCCGAAAGGGAGTGGAAAATCATGCCCCTACGGCAGTCAGAGTCTTACCCTCCTGTTCACAGCGGTAAGTGTGTCTTTACCTTGGGTCCAAACAGGAGGACCCATCAAAGGCGTCGGCAAATGAAGACTTAAAGGCCTCCACGAATGACACAGGCGGAGCCAGGCTTGTCTCCGTGAGAGCAATGCCTGTACTGCGCTCTACTCGCCTTCGGCCGCATGAAATGAGCCTCATGGACGAGTTCGAAATGGACGACATTGTAGCCAGCTGAGAGCCAACCATCTGGGCCAGCTCCTCAGGCAGGTTACCTAAGAGGGTATCGTATAGCTCCTTAATCAGATCCCTCTGAAATCTCGTAAAGTGCGTCAGGTAGTTCAAAGACCTCAGAGTAAAGGCCGCTGAACTAAGGGTGCGCTTACCGTACCGATCCATGCTCCTAGACTCCTTATTAGGAGGATGGACGGACGTAGAAGCCTCTGCTACATCTTGCTGGGTAGCAGATGCCACCACCATAGCATCTACAGCCACACCTTTCGTGAGGAACTCTTTATCCGGGGGCGCCGAGAGAAATTTGTTTGGACGAGCGGGCACTGGTTCCACAGAGTCTGGGTGTTCCCACGCCCTTCGACAGATCAAGTCCAAGAGCTCGTCGAAGGGCGGAGACACCCAGGAGGCGGAGGGCTGAGCCCCGAAGGCCTTCAGGAACACCGACTCATCAGCAGAGGGAGGTTTGGACTGCCAGCCGCCTCGTTGTTTTAAGGCTTCCAGGATGTCTGCAAAGGAGACATCATCCGAGGACGACTTGGGGGACCCCTCTGCATCATCGAGATCAGTGTCAGATGTCAAAGACTCGTCAGGGGAGTCAATGTGCTTCCTCTTGCACGTTCTCTTCCTGGGAGGTTCTTCCGAAGAGGCTTCAGAAGGACCTCCAGGAGGGGGAGAAACCCCAGCGGGGGTGACCTGAGGCCCAGGGGCTCCGCTGTCTACGGACAGGGGGACTGACAACGACCCAGTCTCCAAATGTAGGGAAGGAGCTGGGGAAACTGTGGAGGTAGCCAAGGAAGATTTGGCTAAAGCACTCCTCATAGCCCTGAAGGCGGGACCACCAGAATCCTGGGAGGGTCCCCCCTCCGTGGCCACGACAGTGGACGGTACTCCCGCCGACGCACCAAGAGGGAGACTTGGGACCGAAAGCATCAATCCCGAAGCCTCCCCCCCAGGGCCGAAGGAAGAAGTCCGCGCACTGAACTCCGACCCAAGAGCCGGAGTCGGAGCAAGGGTCGGGCCCGACCCTAACACCTCCACTGGTTCCACCAGCACCTGCTCCAACGGTGCCGAAGCTGTTGGAGAAGGAAATACAGCAGGGGAGTGGACCATCGGCTCCGAAGCCAAATGGGCTGGAGCCGAAACCATCTTTTGGAACACCGGAGACTGGAAGAGTCGAAGGAGCACCCTGTCGATGTCCGAATCAGACATCTTGGATGATCTCGAGGATACCGATCGGGCCCGAACCGATTTCTCCATCGGCTCTGAAGGGCTCGGGGACCGGCTCCGAAATGACTCAACAATTATCGGCTCCGAGGAAACTTTCAAGGAAATTTCCCTCGGTGCCGATAAGGACTTCGCCCGAGGGGAAGAGTCTGAGCCGATGACCCTTATCGGCTCCAATATCAGTGGAGCCGATGAGGGTGACCCGCCTCTCGATGCCCCAGACCTCGGCTCCGAAACCAGAGGGGTCGAGGCTGGAGGCATCGAGGCAGACCATTCCGACCTCGGCTCCGAAGTCCGTGGAGCCGATGGAGAAGTCTGCTTAGTTTTCTTAGCAGTCGGTTCCGACTGACTGGTCGGAGCCGACGCTTTCCTCTTTTTAGAAGGAGACGGAGAGGAAGATAAAGCCTCCTCGAAGGAAGGCTTGATTAATCCTTTGAGGATTAATTTGTTTTTCCTCTCCTGGAGGACTCTGGAGGAAAACGCATGGCATACACTGCACTATTCCTGCAGATGTTTAGCACCTAGACAATAGACGCACGAGGAGTGGTCGTCCGTTATGGACATTTTGAAGCCACACCTCGTGCACTTTTTAAACCCGGAGGGTTTATGTTCTTTAGACATAATCAGGCTGAAAAAGAGATTACCACACTAAACAACAAAGGGTTTGACACACGAGAACAAAAATATGTATGCCACTAGCTAGAGTAAATATTTAAACTAAAGAACTTTTTTTTTTTTTTTTTTACACACATGATCAATGAGAAAGAGAAAGGGAGAAAAGGAGGGTCAAGACCCTCTAACTTAAACGGGTACTTGACCCACACACAACCACTAAAGTAGTAGTAACCACAGGGGAAGCCCCCTCTAACTTAAACGGGAACCTTCTCTGACAGGAAAAACACGAAAATTTCAACTAAATTCCAGAAAAAACACTCGTACACAAAGAATAGCCGTTAAAACAGATTTTGGGTTTAAATGAAGCAAATACTGACAGGAAAAAAGCCTAATATATAGTACTTAGCCCAGCCAATGTTGAGACCACGTCCAAGCTCTGTAAGCGGCAAACGAGATCTGGGGAATTAGTGGTGGTGCATCCTGGGATAAAGATAGCTCAGCCAATTAGAGGCCTCGCTCTATAGCATAAGCGTGCCGAACCCATCAGTCAGAATGTAGGCGAGATAGGATCACATAACATCTTCTCATTATCCCACATTCATAGATAAAAAAGTGCTTAAAAATGTAAAAGATACACCCCACTCTGATCAACTACATTACAGTGACCATGAAACAGTGGCAGACCACTTTGCAATAAGACATGATAAAGGGCAAATTATTATTCCAGGGATAAAAATTCAATGGGAGATATTCCAGGGTGACTCTCTGTCACCCTTGCTACTCTACCTTGCCCTTAACCCATTAAGACATTTACTTAACAGCTTAGGCCATGGCTATAATTTGGCTCCTAGAAAACAACAATGTGTAAAGACTTGTCATTTTCTGTTTGTCGATGATTTAAAACTGTACATCTCATCAGATGAAGAACCGAAAGCACAGTTGCAGGTTGTCAAAACTTTTTTCAGATGATATAAGAATATCACTTGGTCTTGATAAAGGCAACCTTTAAAGTTGGAAAACTGCAGCACCAGGAAAACATCAGTTTGGGACAAGAATGTCATATAAAAGAACTTAGGCAAGAGGGAGTGGATAAATAATTGGGAAATGATGAAGGATCAACAATAAAACATGAACAAATGCGAACAAAACTTAGTAAGGAATACTTTAGAACACTTAAATTAATTCTGAAAACAGCGCTAAAATCTAGGAACATAATACAAGCTATAAACCAATTTGCTCTTCCCGTCCTAACGTACAGCTTTGGAGTGATTGACTGGCCCCAAAACGTATTGATAAGATTAGATAGGAAAACAAGAAGGATGCTTCATGCTCACCAAATGATTTATAAAAATCAGTGCATACCAAGATTTTATATTCCCTGTTCTGAAGGAGAGATGGGCCTCCTTGAAACTGATTACATCTATAGATCTGCAATCGTGGGATTCCACACATATCTGCTGACCTCTCAAGACCCAAATGTAGTGAAAGTTTTGAAACATGAAGAGAATAAATCTAAGATGACTTCTCTGCTTTATTTAGCAGAAGCATATCGGGGTCAAGCAGAAATGGAAATCAAACCAGAAGTAGGTAAAAATCAGGCAGCAACTGAATTTGCCAAAAAACAAAAGAAAGAATATAAGGTGATGGACCAGATGAGAAGGCAAGAAATGTGGAAAATGCATAAATATAGTTGCAAGTATAGAAAACTTCTGGAGGAACCTCATGTTGAGCAGGAACAAATGCAGGAATGGTTAAAGAGAGGCAAATTCAAACTGAGAGATGAAAGGTTAATATTGGCAGTCCAAGATAGTGGGCTACATAGACACTAGTTTACAAAGTCCATTGAATATGCAAGGTAAACAGACAAATGTAGGTTTTGTAAAACTGAATTGGAAACAGTCTCACACCTTGTTGCTGGTTATGACATACTAATGGCAGAAGGACTGTATACTGAAAGGCATAATAATATGGCAAGACTGTTGCACTAGGGATTGTGCAAACATTTGCTGAAGTGGCTGAAAAACAATGGAAACATGAGCCACAAAGCATCATAGAAAATTATGAAGTTTGTATCACATGGGATCACCCATTACCAACAGTTCAAAAGATAGATGCTAGAAAACTGGACTTATAAAAAAGAATCTACAATCATATTAGATATGTTACCAATCCATGTAACCCTATACGAATTGCAGGAGTTATTACTGGGCACATTGCAGGTGCTGCGAAGAGCACTTTTGGCTGACATCAAAGATTGAAACAATACTAATTTCATGAACTTTAAACATACTTTGACTGACTTAGGAATGGGGTCCATTCCATCATAGTATTAAAAACCCAAAAGATTTGGAGAAATTAATGAGTGAAACGATACCTTATCCTTACAATTAGTGTGTAGGTTACAGACTTACCTTGTGAATGCAGCAGTTGACAGAACTGTAGTTCAGGGCTGATTCTGTGTGATGCAAGCAGTACACAGCCAATACATGAGTAGGTACAGACTGTATGGATTGCCTGGCATCAGCTGTCTCAATAGCTGTCTTAATATATGTATGCGAGTAGGAGTAAGGTGTCAGTCCCTGAGGCTCTAGGTTGTCAGTGAAAGTGCTATGAGTTGTCTCTTACCTAATGCCAGGGCGTACTGGGCACGCCTTTGTCTGCCTACAGGGACATCATAAGGGGGTTCCTCCTCTGTGTCTTCATGTGAGTGTGGCTGTGGTGACCTAGGCACTGGTGGAGGGGCTGTGTATCCCTTCCCTTTGCTGATCCTCCTGCAGCTGTTTCTGCAGGATCATATTGTGTAGCATGGCACGTACTGTGAGCATATATGCACATGTGGCTGCAGAGTACTGCAGGGCCCCACCAGATATATCGAGGCACCGGTACAGTGACATCAGCAACCCAAACACATGCTCTATGACATTCCTAGTTTGTGCGCGTGCCTCATTACGGCGTTCTTCTGTGGGTGTGCATGCATTTCTGATGGGTGTTATCATCCACGGTTCCAGTGTGTAGCCAGCATCCCCCATAGTAAATGTCTGTGTAGTATGTCCCCCCTAGCAAACATCTCGTACAGCTGTGATGCATGCCAGATATGGGAGTCATGATAGCTGCCAGGGCTGCCAGCACACACATTCATGATAATGCCCTGGGCATTGCACTCAACCAGGCAGTTGATGGAGTGGTATCCCTTGCAGTTGACGTAGATTCTACCCTCTTCACCGGGTGGTACCTTGATGTGTACATGAGTGCAATCTATGGCTACCAGTACCTCAGGGTAGTGTGCTAGATAGGAGAAGTGTTGCACATTGCTGGCCCTCCCCTCAGGGGTGAGGAGAAAATAAATGTGTTCACTAGCATGTGATAGCATGGCATCCAGGAACTGCTGGAGTTCCCTGGATGCTGATGCTTGTGAGACCCCCATCATGTCCCCAGCTGGTCTTTTGAATGTACCTGTGGCTATTATCCTAAGGGCTACAAATACCTTTGTTTCCAATGGGATAGGTTCCCCTCTGTTAGCTCTGGGTCTGAGTTGAGGGCGGCAGAGCTCAGTGAGTTCTTGCAGTAAGTCCTTCTCCCCCCTGTAGCACTCTACAATCTCCAGCTCATGTAGCTCCTAGAAGGTTACCCTGGGCCTGAACACTCTTCTCCTTCTCTGTCTAGGCCTATTGTCAGCAGCAGCACTGACTTCAGCATCTAGCACATACAGATGTAGCAGACCTGCATCAGCCCCTAGCATGCTTTCAGTTATAATTCTCAAGTCTGTACTCCAATGGTGCAGAGTATGGGGGAAAAATCAGATTGTAGGCTGTATGCATACTTTATAGTGCTCTACTGTAGGTGCTGCCTGCATGACTGGCTACCTATAATGCATTACACCTGCCTAGTATATCATTAACATAATTTAATGGTCCTAGTTTAAGTCAAACAAGGATGAACAGTAATTAATACATCACTGGCTTTTTAGTTACTCTTAGCAATGTGGCATGCCATGCAAACACGCGCACCGTAAGTAAACAAAGCTTAGCAGTCAATGGACACACCCCTCAGACTTGCATGCTCAGCACAGCAGCACGCTGCACAAACACGTGGAAACATGTGCCTCAAAGGTAAACACAGCTTAAAAGTCAGTACAGTGTCAGACTTTCACGCTCGGCATGGTGGCGTGCCACGCAAACAGGTGCAGCTCAGCTCCAGTCAGCTCAAAAGTTAGTGGACACACCTTCTCCTGATGTCAGCTACCTACTCTGTGGACACCAATACGGTTCTCTGCCTACACGGAGGGGATCTGCTGACACGATTACCCCATTATGTTATTTAGTAACTCCACCTCATTTGCATAGGGATCTGTGCTCACAACCTGGATACTACACGCTTCCAAGCCCTACCATGTTGGCAACAGCACCAATGCACCAGTGTAGATACTGCACACAGGGTCCTGCAATACATTTCTGTCTCATGATATTAATCTTGATTTTTCCACTTTTCTTTTTATATAAGGCATGTTTGTGCACTGTAGTGCACCATGCAAACATGCCTGAATTATTAAAAAATATATATTTTAATAAATTTACTGTAACTTTTGAGACACAGAGGATAGTTTCACTCATATCTGTGTGTACTATACCATTTCTATCAGTCTACCTACATTCTTGTACACGGAAGTTTTCAATATACACTATGGACACTGACACAGGGTCTGCAGGGCTGCCTATCTGCTTGCTGGATTGCTTTACCCGCCTCATTTGCAAGACATTCACCTGCTTGTGTCATGGAACTTCCCATGTTGGCTCGTGCATGTACGCTGCTCAGCAGTGTTCACTTGATCATACATATGCTTACTTTTGTGTAAGCACTGTGGCACGATGCCTACATGGTAAATAAGACCGTGT